>NC_143583.1:27804657-28128094 GCF_048544385.1 Mastigoproctus giganteus
AAAAATTCCTACCATGAAATAACTCGAAGGCTGAGGAAATCCATTGTAAATAGAAACACTCCTCTTAAAGAAGAGTAGGTCGGCATGATGTCGTTGGATTTGGTTCAGAGCAAGCTTATTGCGAAATTCAGAGGCCCGTGCGCGAGAGAGACAGAGAGGAAAAAATGAACAGATAGACAAGGGGAGGGAGGCTTCTATACAACAGCTTCTATTGATCAAATATTGCTGTACACTAGGTGGCAATTTATTAAGTTCCCCTCCTTATCCAAAGGTGTAACGTGTCTATACACCAGGATATATGAATGAAGTAGGCAAGCGCGATAGTGTGTGTGTGTGTGTGTGTGTGTGTGTGTGTGTGTGTGTGTGTGTGTGTGTGTGTGAATATAAGAAAAAATTCTGTAGAATAAGATCACACAATTCTTCAGTCTAATTTCATTGGTGGTATTAGAAAAAGTAATATTTAACCGAAAAGAGAGCACAGGTGGAATTTATGATTATTATCACGCAGAATTTTTATTTTGACTTTTCTTTCATTCCAAGAAACGGAAATGGAAAAGAAATTGTCCATTTTTATGGGGCACTTCGAAAAGAATAAAATTTTTGCAGAAGTGTTTTTTTTCATTCGATTTTTTTCCCACATTTTCTAAAATAAAGACTTCGGATACTCCAAATGTGATTTTTAGACTTTTGTCAGAGAGAGAGAGAGAGAGAGATTCTTTCTTTCTTTCTTTTTTTTTTTTTTGTCGTATTACCCGAGTAGTTACGAAGGTATAGTTGAAAACGGGAAAGACCGAAGACTTGAGTTTTACAATGTACTTCCACGAGGATCTTCGTTATCCTTTTCGAATTTTTGTTACCGAAGAATAGAAAGAAAAAGATACGGGAAGGCTCTCTAAAGATCTATTGATGTTGCGAGAAATCTGAGGATCTCTTACAGAAGGAAGATATCTCGAGCTGCGAAATACTCACCTACAGATAGTGGTGCGGAGAGAATAGGAAGAGCCGTAAAGATCAAAGACGCAGGAACGCGGAGAAGATTCGTTACTGGTGTTAGTTGGCCCTATGACACGCGATGACAAAAGATACCGGAGTACTCACACGGCAGCGAGATGTCAATCCTGCTTATCTGGAAGAGATCAGATCGAGTCGTTTTAAAGACTGCTTACGATAAATGCGCACTGCAAAATTTTATCTCTCGCGCCTCATTAAATTAAATTGCAACTTTAAAGAACTTTTGTTTTATTATTATATTTCAGAATTAAAATAACTGACATATGGCCAGATCGTTTTTACCATGTCCGTCTGTCCGTCTGCATGCAACAACTCGACTCTCAGTGGATTGATTTTCATAAAATTTTATATTTATCTGATTTAGAAAGATCTGTGAGCTATTTTCTAAATTTAATTAAAATCGAACCAATAGAACTGGCAATTATAATTTTTGGTCCGTCCGTCCGCATGTAATAACTCGACTCTGGCTGAAAAGAGATCACTGTATATAGCCAAAACCTTCATAATCCTAATTAGGTGGGCACGCAGTGTATCACGAAAGAATCTATGGTTGTTTTTCACTGTTCGTACTACCACTGCCGCCGTTCACAACACCACTACAAACCGATATGTCTGTTAGATGCCACACGTTTATTTTCACTCAGATTCATGCATTTTCTGTGCCCATCTCAGATCTTGGGTTCGATATCCATGACTGGCCAAACCTGGCAAACATTTCTCATCGGGAAAGGAGGAATTTTCAAAAAGCTCTTTTTTAATTGTTACTAAGTAACGGGGGCTATTCTATTCAGAGTTGAGGGGGCAGCTTGCATATCAGGATATTCGATTCATTGATATTTTGGTTGGGCAGTATACTTTAGTGATGAGAGTGTATTGTGTTCAGCGAATGCATAAATGAATCCAAAACATTTGGCTAAAGAAAAAGAGCGGGCCCTGAAGTCACTTTTTGTCTTTTGGGGCTTGTCTGGTACTTATGTCACACTAGAAGACTTTTAGTGCTATCTTGTAACCACTTAACTCTCTTAACTAACGCCTTTGGAAGTGATAATTTTTCTCTTATCGATCCCACAGTGACGTCACGGGTTGTTGGCTTTTTCTTAACTGTTTCTGTGCTCCTTGATTTATTCCGGCCCTTCTTTTTTTATCGAACGCAGCCTTACCAGGATGGACCTTTCAACATTTGCGTGTTTATCTACTGATAAAGAGCATTCTTGGTGGGCGATAAGTTGTTAGCAATATGGATTCTACGTTAAAATGAAATCAAATTTTTGAGATAAAAGGGAGCTGATAAATTAACTATTTCAAGGAGCCACTCTTTCTTTCCTTTAGTTATACTTTCTTATTATTTTAATGCAAGAATTGGAAGAGTATATAAACAGGCTGTCAAACTAGTTTGAATGAAAAAAAAAATGGTTTTAATTCTATTTTAGAAATAAAAACAGTCTGCTTGATGAGAGAAAGAAATTAGCTTTTTTGTTTTTTGTTTAAAGATAATCTAATTGGTATATACACGTGACTTGTAGTATAATTTTATCTCTCCTCGATATATATATATATATTTGATTCTTGGCAGGCCTCTGATGATGCAGCAATACCACTGAAACAGCTTTCACAACCCTAACATCATATTTTAAATAAATGAAATTAATTAATCCGAAATAAGGGCATCAAGTAGGGCAATACCGAGGCAACTCGGCGAGAAGGTGCAGTCGTTGTTGTTTTATTTAAAATTTTATATTTTATATATTTTTATTTTACATATATATTATATTTTATATATCAAATAAATTTTATATAATTTTTATATTTTTATACTAAGGTAGCCTCAGTATGTGGGTTGGCTGTGATCGATATTTGAACAATAAGAAATAAAAAGAACTTCATAAACAAATCAGTTTAAAATTTTTCATTACCGAACGATTTGAACTTCTTTAGCTTGTTTCAATTATTTGGAACATTTTTCATTGGAACATATTTGTAACAATTTCAGACATTTTGGTAGCCTTGGGTTGGCTCTGATCGATATTTGAACAAAAAGAAACAAAAAGAACTTCATGAACAAATCAAGTCAACATTTTTCGTGATTTGAACTTCTTTAGCGGGTTTCAATTATTTGGAACATTTTTCATAATTTTTTGAACATATTTGGAACAATTTCAGACACTTTGGTAGTCAGCCTTAGTATGAGGACTGGCTGTGATTGATATTCGGACAAAAAAAAAAAAAAAAAAAAAAAAACCTTTTTTTTTTTTTTTTTTTTCTTCAAATCTCCATCAATATTTTTCGGTTTTTCGGAACCAAACGATTTGAACTTCTTTAGAAGGTTTCAATTATTTTGGAACATTTTTCATATTTTTGGAACATATTTGGAACAATTTCAGACACTTTGGTAGTCAGCGTTGGTATGAGGGTTGTGATCGATATTTCGACAAAACGAACTTCATAAACCTCATGAACTTCATGAACACTTTTCGGGAACAAACAATTTGAACTTCTTAAGCGGCTTTCAATTATTTTGGAACATTTTTCATATTTTTTTGGAACATATTTGGAACAATTTCAGACACTTTGGTAGTCAGCCTTGGTATGATCGATATTTGTACAAAAAGAACTTCATGAACACTTTTCGGGAACAAACGATTTAAACTTCTTTAGCGTGTTTGAATTATTTTGGAACATACTGTACCTTTCTACTTTTATAAGTACAAAGAAACAAAGAAGAAAATAAATAGAATGAAAGAAAGAGATTTCTAAAGAAGACAAAAGACACGTTTTATTTACAAATACTAATTATTAAAAAAAAATGTTTTTAAATTTCTTTCCATAAAATTGGGCGCATTCCTAACATACCAGACTTAAAAATGGACTCTCTTTTGGACTGCCTCAAGAACAGGAAATAAGGCTACATAAATATTTATTTGATTCAACAAAACAAGGATATTTACTAGAGAGATTACGCGGAGTTTGCAATTTATGGACAATATAAAATCCTTTTAAAAAGATTATGGTTTTCCATGTAAGTAATCATTTGTTAACAATAAAAAATTACCATACTTTTGTTTCCCTGTTGGGAAACACAAATAATAGAATTTATGTACCCACGTGACCATATTTCTGTATCATTAAGTCGTTAGGGATATAAATCAGTGCCCCCTACTGCAATAATCAGAAAGAAATGTGAAGGATTTATACATAACTGCTTGGTTTCCGATTTGAACGTAATCTATTTGCATAATGGAAAACTTCTGATCATTGAAATTGATTGCATCGATTGCAAGCATATATACCATTCTTCTATAGTCACAAAGGGCCGGTTTAGGAAAAACTCCTCCAGCTTAGCGGACGCGAATAATTTACCTTTTCTTTCTCTCTTTGAAATATGGCCGACTGTTGTTTAAAATGAAATACCAGAAGTTTCTTTCCAACAGAAAGCTTGCAATGTACGTTATAATTCACAATCGGTTATGCATGATCACAAATGTACGGTTGAAAAGACACAGTTTGAAGCTGACCTGGACTGAAATTGCATCACATGTACAATTACAATTACTAAAATAGTACATTTGTCCCAAAACAAATACGGAATGTTACAGGAGAGCTTTGCAAAGAATTGGCCACTCGGAACCTACGTCGACGTTGTCGCAGAACACAGAGGCTTTCAGTCAGACGATTGGGACACATGTCAGTACAGTGCGCAGGATGCAGCATGAACCGAACTGGTCGCTGCTTTGATGGTCAAATAGTGAAAAATATCGGAGGACATTTGCAAAAAACCGATGGAGAGTGTTCCATGAAGACTAGAGATTATCATAAAGGTTTAAGCATGCGTTATTAGTTTTCCTTTAAATAAATGTTATTGGTAGATATGCAGGTGTCTGATATTAATGGTAAGACTATTTGTAGCCTATTTCAGCACACATTGTAAACCCTTTCTCAAAAGATGGCGCTGGTTTTATGCACTGCATGCAAAATAAAGTGGCCCTACTCCATTTTGACGTAGCCTATCCTGAAAACCACGTTCGGAACCTGAATTTAATACGTCTTTAGAAGAGTTTTAAAAAAAATGTCCTTTAACTTTTATTACCTCCATCTGATTTTCTTACTGTCCTGGAAGATCTTTGGTGGTTCGATATTCTTTGACCTTGAAGATGCAGGCGGTTTAGCGCATATTGCGAATCTTGAGCTACTTGCCAACGCGCAACAATCATGAAATAATAAACGTCTTCCACTGGGCGCAAAAAGATTATAAAAATCGTTTAAAAAAAATGAGCAAACAGGATGGCTGATTAAAAGGTGCAACTTGAAATTTCTGCTTGGTTGCTAGCAATTAAGGGAACGCAGCGAGACATTTAAAAGCCGTGAAATCGCATTAAATCACCCTTCACACACCCACTCGACTTGCTTTAAAAAGTCTATAAACGAAAGCATTAAAAAGAAATGTTAACGGATCTTGTCGACGAGCGAGAAAGACGGAGAGAGAGAGAGAGAGAGAGAGAGAGGTGAAAAAAAAAATGTAAAACACAAATCAGCAGTATTTCCAAGAGTTCTTTGGATGTAAAAATAAATAAAATAAACTTTAAAGAAGGAAAACATAAAGTTTATGCCTTTTTTATATATTCAAATATTTCTGTGGTGCTTTATTTGCTGTTTTTTTTTTACTTTGACCAGTTCAGCCCTATTTCTTTGGGCAGTCTCTCCTTACATGCACCTGACGATCCAATTCAATCCAGTGGTTCTCTATAGGATTGAAGTTAGAGTTCTGGTCTGGCCAGTTCGACGCTTATGTCCTCAAACTAGTCTATTATAACATGAGCAGAATGACATGGAGAATTGACCTGCTGATACACTTATGGGTCTTCTCTGGCGTGCCACAACGTAGGCAACGCATTATTGTCCAGAACACCTAGATAGATCTCAGCATTTATGGTTTTGTCTAAAATAACCAATGGTTCCAGGCGTATAACCATGAAAAACAGCCAGATCATCGCTGCTTTGGCCAAACTTCATTGTCCGGACGATACAGTTTAAATGGCCTCTGGAATTAGTTGGAGTAATTAGTGGCTTATGGACGCCTGCACAACCATGGTTACCAATATCATGCAGCGTCCTGCGCACTGTACTGATGCTAAAATATGTCCCAATCGTCTCGATGAGGGCCTAAGTGTGTACTGCGACAACGCCGACCTGGGTTTCTCGCGGACAATTCATTGTAGGGTTTTCCTGTCACGTTCCTTTAGTGTCGAATTTTTCCGGTCGTTTATATGGCACCCTATTATTATTCCAAGCTGGAAGTCCGTTAACTCCTCTATCGCGGTATCTTTTGTTAATATTTTGTCAGTCTTCTAACAAATTATATTGAATACATAAAACCTGGATGTACAATTTTATTTTATTAAATTAGACTAAAAAAACAACAACATTTAATTAACAACTAGTGGGCTTCGTCGCCAAATTCCGCGCATACTTTTCTACGTAAAATGTAGAGGTATGACGGAGTAAGTCAAATCTTTTCTATATAAAAGATACATCTATTGAAACGCACTGCTCGATATCTAATCAAGAAATTATTTACATGTGCATTTGTAGTGACGCAAATGCCCCGCCCACTTGTAACACGTGACCCGCATCCCTCTTCTCCCATTGGTTGATAAATATCAGCAGGAGGAAAACTTTTTTAATACAGAGAGATAATTCTTAGGTTCTACAACTTTTATATTTAAGAAATAAAACGAATTAATAAATATAAATTTCAAACATCGATTAATAGTTAATATAAACGTTTAAGCATATCTGAAAAAATACACTTAAATAGACTCCCTAATTCACTTTACCATCGACAACAACAACAATTTATTATACTTCTAATTTTATCAAGGCCTGCTTTTAATGTGATTTTATTATTAAGAAAATCGTCACGTGGTACACGTGGGCGGGGAATTACGTCACTACAAATGCACAGGTAAATAATTACATAGGTAATTTCTGATTAAATATCGATCAGTGCGCATCCTGATTAGATATCGACAGGTGTGTCTTTTATGTAGAAAACTCACTCCATCATACATCAACGGCAGTTGGCGAGCAAAGCGAACAGGGGGCCGAGTCCCCTACTCTTTATATTTTCATTATTTTTATTTATCCTATTATTATTTACTTTATTATCTTCTCATTGTATTATCTTTTTACAGCGAAGAATAAATGATATTATTATTAACAATATAAGATATATTTTAAAAATGGACGAAAATTTTATATCTTTAAAAACTTAAAGCGATTTAACACACCATTAAAATGATAATGAAATATCAGAGACAGATAATACAGGGCGTGCCAGGAAAAGAGGCGGAAGTGACTCTTTCTAACAAAGTATAATGTCGTAATCAAAAGCAGAAGTTTTCTGCGACACAAGAGCATCACAGAGTTCATTGAATACCTCAAGACGTGGAGAATTTGGACAAAATGAGCCATTACGAGTCCATATGATGGCCGGATGACACACTCCGCAGGCCACCCATCCCCTTTTCATAACAGAACACTCCACCGAAGTGGAGCGCTATTCCAAAAGTAAATTCGTACTGCAATGACAACAAATTTATGAGGAGATCGATTTTGTGCAGTCCGTTTTGTATAAGCACCCCCTTGTTTTCCTTATTTGCAGCACGATTCATTGTTAAGATCGTCATTTTATGGCAAACCATCCCTGTCGTAAAGAAAACGAGCCCTTAAAGCTGACCATTAAGATTTAGTACTTTGTTCGCTATACATTACTGAAATAAGGAAGAGGCAAAAAATCTCCTTATGATGGCCCGTTAAATGAACAGCTCAGCGAGGTAGGACATTCTCTCTTTCTTAGCTCGTGCTGTTTTTTTGTTCGTTCAAGAACAAAAATTCTGCGAAAAGAAATTCTTCGTGCAGCGTGGCGTTTCAGTCTGTTTCTCCCTCTTTAAGGGTAGATTTATGAGAATTTTATGTGTTCACTGCTACTGCACTCCACTAAAAGCAACAGAAATGTAGTCATTATAACGCTTCAAAAACGTATTTGTGTTCGGTAATTGGTTTTATGGAAATAAAACAGATATTTTAAGCCCATTTTGAAGACCATTCTTCGTCTGCTGCTGTTTTATAATCGGAGAAAAGAGCAGAAGACACAGGGCAACAATCGTTTGTTAATTACCGGCAGGCAATCTCAGTTAGGCGCGAGGAAATACACAAATTAAACAATTGAAATATATATACGATAATGCTTCACGAACAATTGAAATGTGCAATAATGCAACAACAGAAAAGCGCACGCTAATGCGTAATAATGGAAATATACAAAGCGCGTGCAACAAGTGATGAAATTAACAAATAACGTTCAACAATCGAAATGTGCATATAACAACGTATTAATGCGATTTATCGCGCATAAACTGCGAAATTGTGTTCGGTAAATGTTTTATGGAAATAAAACATTTTAAGCCCATTTTGAAGAGCATTCCTCGTCTGCTGCTGCTTTATATCGCAGAAAAGAGCAGAAGACATATGGCAAAAATCGCTTGCTAATTACCACAAGCAATGTGAGTTAGGCAAGAGGAAATAGACAAAGAAAACAATTGAAATATATACGATCATGGTTCACGAACAATTGAAATGTACGCAATACTGCAACAATAGAAACGCTCACACTAATGTGTCATAATGTAAATATACAAAAGCGCGTGCAACAAGTGATGAAATTAACAAGTAACGTTCAACAATACAACAAACACTATGTACATATAATAATGTATTAAAGCGAATAACGCGCATAAAAAAACGAAATTTGTGTTCGGTAATATGTTTTATGGAAATAAAACATATTTTAAGCCCATTTTGAAGACCATTCCTCGTCTGTTGCTGCTTTATAATCGGAGAAAAGAGCAGAAGAAACATGTCAACAATCTGTTGTTAATTACCAGCACACAATCTCAGTTAGGTGCGAGGAAATAGACAAATAAAACAATCGAAATATATATACGATAATGGTACACGAACAATTGAAATGTACGCAATACTGCAACAATAGAAAGGCTCGCTAATGCGTCATAATGGAAATATACAAAAGCGCGTGCAACAAGTGATGAAATACAACAATTGAAATGTACATATAAAAATGTATTAATACGATTAATTGGTTCAATAATTGGTTTTAAAACAGATATTTTAAGCCCATTTTCAAGACCATTCCTCGTGTGCTGCTGCTTTGTAATCGGAGAAAAGAGCAGAAGACACATTCCAACAATCGCTTGTTAATTACCAGCTTACAATCTCAGTTAGGCGCGAGGAAATACACAAATAAAACAATTGAAACGTATATACGATAATGGTTCGTTAACAATTGACATGTAAGCAATAATGCAACAATAGAAACGCGCTAATGCGTAATAATGGAAATATACAAAAGCGCGTGTAACAAGTGATGAAACTTACAAGTAACGTTCAACAATCGAAATGCGCGTATAATAAGAATGTATTAATGCGATTTATCGCGCATAAAATACGAAAATAGTTAAGCGTCTGCGTGTAAACATTGATGTTTACGATACTTGCAATTAAAAGTGTTCAGTCACTTTGAGGTTTCCGTCGTTTGAATTCTGGCAGTGATCTCGTATTTTGGACTTCCTTTATTAAGAGGGTGACCGGCAGGCTCGTGTAGTAAGATTGATGGTGCAGATGTGGTATGATAAGCAGCGCGACATGATTGATGGTTTTTCTGTGCCTATTGCACTCGGCGATCACAATGTGTAACCGCCATATTGGAGGCGTTTCTAGCAATGGCCCACTTAATGGTTTGCCGAGAATTAAGCCAATTCATTAGGCTCGCTAAAATTGGGCGATCTCGAAGAATTCCTTAAGTGCCACTTCCATTAATTATAGAGATTTTCGCTTCTAATGTGTACCATTACGACGAGAGGGGCTCTGCTTCGTAGGGGGTGAAGATATTAATGATCGGATCGCTTGCCGGAGCTGCGAAAAGACGGACGACGGCTCATGGATGGAGGAATGAGTCGCAACGATCATTTCTCCAGTCAATCCGTCAGCCGATTATTGCAGGTGATTGAGCGTGCTGGTGCTGTATTGAGGGGGAAGCTCAAATTCAAAATGGTAATGAAAAGGTTCTCGTAGGAGAGGGCCCAATGCTTGGTTTCGTGAAAATGTCGAAGGGGGGGCGGCCAGTTGGATAATTGAGTTGGTAACACGTAATTGGAAGTGCCGGCCTTCATATATATTCATTAACTGTTTTAATCCATTTTACAATTCTAATCGGTAAATTCTCTCTTTTCTTTCTCTTCATTTCTTTCATTTTTTTGTTTCTCACTGGTTACTGGGTTTCTATCTTCCCTCTTACAAAAGAGAGAGAGAGAGAGAGAGGGGATGAAAAAAGAAGAGATACAGAAAGTGAAGAAACGAGGAGAGATTGAGAGAGAGAAAAGGAATTCTCACTCAAAAGAGAGACAGAGGATGAAGAAAGAAGACGTACAGAGAATGAAGAAAGGAGAAGAGATCGAAAGAGAGAGAGGAGAGAGAATGAAGAAAGCAGAACAGATCGAAAGAGAGAGAGAGAGAGAGAGAGAGAGAGAGAGAGAGAGAGAGAGAGAGAGAGAGAGAGAGAGAAAATGAAGAAAGGAGAAGCGATGGAGAGAGGGCTAGTAAGAAAGAGAGAGAAAAAAGAGTTTATCTCTCAAAAGAGAGGGAGAATAAAGAAAGGAGAAGAGAGAGAGAGCAACAAAGAGAGATAAAAGTTTTTCTCTGTCTTTTGAGAGAGAAACCACTTTCTCTTTTTTCCTTTCTCTCTCAAAAGAGGGAGAAAGCGAAAAACCATCCACGCTCTATCTATTCTCCTTTCTTCATCTCTTCTTTCTTCATCCTCTCTTTCTCTCGCTGTCTTTTCTATATCAGTCGCTCTCTTGCTGCCATTACCCTTCATTCCTTCATTCTTCCTCTCTACCTCACTGTTTTTCTGTGATTCTCGCTGTCAAGTATACATGTGTATACTCCCCCCTTCTCTTTCATTGTCCCCCTCTCTCTCTTTTTCTTCGTTTTAGTTCGGTTTAAATTACTATTTTCTGCGATTTTCTCTCTCTCTCTCTCTGTGATGCCTCTCTTCCTCTCTATCTCTTCTCCTTTCTTCATTCCTCTGTCTCTTCTCCTTTCTTCATTTCTCTGTCCTTCTCTCTTTCTCTCATTTTTGTCTATCTATTAATTTTTCGTAATTATTTTCCATCTATCGCCTGTCTTTTTCTCGCCTTTATTCTATTGTTTTTTTTTTTCCTTTTCCAAAAAAAAAATATGCTTCTGTACACCTGACAGAAGAAGCGCTTCGTTAGGGGTTCAAAGGGGCGAGCGTAAATAAACAAAGGAAAAAAAAAAAAAAAAAAACAATAGAATAAAGGCGAGAAAAACGAAGCGCTTCTTCTGTCAGGTGTACAGAAGCAAACTGCTGGTGGAGTTAATCCCCGAGAGAATCCATCTTGAAATCGAGCGACTGTTTAACGAGGATTATACTAACTCCTCTTTGTCGCGGATACCTTTGAAGCGGAAGTGGGAAGATGCGAGACACGTGCGTGAGGGGGAAGGGCCGTCCTAACGTGCGAGTAATATTTCTTGAATCGCGTGCGATTGTACGGATACGCCGTGGTTATTTGGGGGGGGGGGTGCGAATTTTAATTTCTTCAAAGTTGTTTCGCAGCTGATCAGCGTAGCAAGAAAAGCGAACGAGGCTTGAAATTAATTAAATTCAAACGGACAATAAAAGGGGTCGGGTCCTTAACGTTTCTTATCCCCTGAGTCGTGAACCCCACACTGGATATTCGTGAGAAAAAATCACATCGTGAGGGGGAAGAGAGAGAGTGAAATGAAGAGCGAAAGGGAGAGTGAAAGATAGACAAATATATAGAGAAAGAAATAGGTAGAAAGAGAGAAAGAAATGGAAAGAGAAAGGGGATGAAAATTGGAGAACAGAAAGAGAGGGAGGAAAGAATGGAGACAAAAAAATTTGAAATGTAGGAAAAGAAGATGGAAAGAGAGAGAAGAGAGAGAGAAAATGAAAGAGAAAGAGAGAGAAATTTAAAGACTGAATGATGACAAGAACATTAAGAGAAAAGCAATAAGAGAATGAGAGAGAGAGAACGAAAAGGAAAAATGAAGAAAGATATGGAGATAGAGAGAAGAAAACAAAAGAAAGGAGAGATAAAAGATAGACAGATAGAAAGAGATGGATAAACAGATACAGGAAAAGAAAAAGGAGAGAGCGGGGAAGAGAAAGAAAAAGAAACAGAGAGAAAAGGAGAAAGAGAGATTGAAAAAATTGAAAGGTAGGTCAGAGCAAAGAGGGAAAGAGCGTGGAAAGAGAGGAAACGAACGAGACAGAAGGAAAGTGAGAAAATGAAAGACAGACGGAGTGAAATTTAAAGATGAGGTGATGAGAAGAACATTAATAGAAAAGCTGTAAGAGAAGAATGAAAAAAAGAGAGAGAACGAAAGAGAAACAAGAAGAAAGATATGGAGAGAGAGAGAGAGAGAAGAAAAGGAGAAAAAATAGATAGATACAGACAAAGAAAAAGGAAAGAGCAGAAGAAATTAAGAGAAAGGGAGAGGGATGAAGAAAGAGGAAGGAAAAAGATACAGAAAAAACAGATGGAAAAGGAGAAGAAAGAGAAACAGAAAAATTGAGAGGTAGATCAGACAAGATGGAAACAGCGAAGAAAAAGAGAGAGAAGGAAATTGAGAAAACGAAAGAGAAAGAAGTAGATAATGAAATAGAGAGAAAGAAATTTAAAGGTGGAGTGATGACAAGAACATTAAGAGAAACGCAGTAAGAGAAAGAGGAAAAAAGGAAGAAGAATATGGAGTGAGTGAGAGAGACAGAAGAAAACACCAGGAAAGATAAAAGGCAGGGAGAAAGAAAAGGACATATAAATCGATACAGACAAAGAAAATGGACTTAGACCTCTAAGTCCATTTTCTGAGAAAAGGAGAAAAAAAAAAGAAAGAGAGAAAGTATTCAAAGGTACGACAGTCAAAGCGGGTAAAAGAGAGAGAAAGTAAGTAAAAATATGAGAGAGAGAGACAGATAGACGAAATAAGGAGAAAGAGAAGAAGAAGGGAGAGAAGGAAAGTTAGAAAATAAGGAGCAAGAAAAGAAAAAGGGGGAGAGAAAGATTTACAGATGGAGTGAGAAGAAAATTACGAGACAAGAAGTAAGTAAAAGAGGGAGAAGAGAGAGAGAGAGAGAGAGAGAGAGAGAGAGAGAGAGAGAGAGAGAGAGAGAGAGAGAGAGAGAGAGAGAGAGAGCAAAAGAGGAAAGATATGGACAGAAAGAGGAACGGGGTACAGAGAAAAAGAAAAACAGAAACTGAGGGAGAGGGGTAAAAGAGAGACAAACAAATATACAGAGAAAGAAAACGAAGATGACAGGAAAATAAACAGAGGAAAACATGGAGAAAAGGAAGGAGCGAGAGAGTGGGAGGGGAGGAGAGAAAGGAAATAGAGAGACAGACGAGGAAATTGAAAGGACAGACGTGATGGAAAGATGAGGGCCGGTTGGGAGAAAAGAGAGAGAGGTCTAAGTCCTTCTGGCATTTCTTACGAAAAGTTTCTTGAGAATCCCGAGGGTTCAAAGACGCCATTCGGAGTAGCCCTCGGGAGTCGAGCGGAAGCTGCGAATTGTTTGTCAGGAAGCGAAATGTCTCCTCGAGTTGAGGGTGATCCTGAAAGAGACAGTGAAAGAAAGACGATAACGGAACAACAGTCAACCCCATTATGAAAATGCGCCGAACCCCCAACTGATAACTCGCACCCCGCTCTCGTCTGATTTTAGCCCTTCCGGAGGCGAAACTACTCGAGCGGACTGCGCACACCGAAAGCCTCGTTCGCTTTTGTAATTGGCCGCAAAATTCCAAACGCAACCACGTTTCCAGTCGGACACGCTTTCTGCCCCACGAGGAAATGCGATACACCAGAAAAGGAAACGAAACGAAAGAACAAATAGAAGAAGGTCTCATTAAAAAAAAAGGCCGAGGAAGATAGATGAGAGAGAGAGAAAGTAAAGCAATTATAGTAAAACTCGAATAGTGGGATATCCGGGTTTCTAATATTTTGGAAGGGCAGTGTACAGAGAGAGGAAAACCAAAATGGAGGCAGTATGGAAGCAGATATTTCAATAAAAGCGGCCATCGGAAAGAGAGGAGGGGTGGGGGGGGGTAACTATAAGCGAGTGAACTTAGCCTTCATTGTGACCTCATTATAAGCGGAGTGAGGGGAAGAGGCAGTTGACCTTGTTTACGCAGGTCCGTGTTTGTAGATTTCTTTATTGGACTGCCGCCAACTGGTTAAACCGCGTCATGGCAACCAACTGCGTGCCCTTCTCTCTTCTTCGCTCTTTCACACACTCCTGCGTGCGTTCTCCGTAGAAGAACCCCCCGACCTTTCCGCCCACTAAAATGGAAAGATCTTTACGTCTACTCCGACACATCTGCACTTTGTACAGAGAATAAAAGAAATTATTCTTTTTTTAGGGCACCTGTGAACGTGAATTTTGGCTGTAGAGGGCGCTCCATCGAACGAACCTAGCTGATAACTTTTAGCGCGTTCAAACTGAAACTGCGTTTCGAGCAGTTCTTTAGGCGCCGATTGATACTTTGAGGGAGCAGTGATTTCTCCCCAGCAGTAACGCGAGCCTCCCCATTTGTTGAATGTGTATTTTGGGTTTGAAATCAGCACACGAGACTCTACTAAGCACACGCAAATTAGTTGTGCGCAAAGAGTATCCACACTCACCACAACAGATAAAATATGCCACCTTAACTGCGCTCTTCTCTCTCTCTCTCTCTCTCTCACCTTCGCCATCTCTTTTTTTCTTTCTTACATTCGCTCTCACCCTCTCCCTCTTTCCTTTTTTAAAATTTTTTTTTTCCTTCTCTCTGTTTTTCCCTCTCGCTTTTGTTCTTTCTTTCCTTCCTCCCTTTTTTCTCTATCTCGCTTCATCCTTCTTCTTTTCACTCTCTCTTCCACTTTTTATTTCTTTATTTATTTCTCTATCTTTCATTCTCTCTCTTTCATTTTTTTTTCTCTGTTTTCTTCCTCCTGCTCTCTTGTTATGCTTATTTTCTCTCACCTTTTCGTTTTTTTCTTTCCCTTCGTTCATTACTGTTTACCAACCCTTTCATTCTCTCTCTCTCTTCTTTTTCTCATCTTACTCACCCTCTCTATCTCTCTTTCTTTCATTTGCTCTCAACCCCTCTCCTTTTCCTTTTTTTAGCTTATTTTATTCTCCTTCTCTTTTCATTTTTTCACTTTTCCCTTTCTCTATCTCGCTTTCAATGACATTCATTATTATTTTTTCCCGCTCTATCTCTTTTTTTAAGTTTATATTTTTTCCTCCATCTTTCATTCTTTTTCGCCCTCACTTCTCTCTCTCTTTCATTTTTTTTTTTTTTTTACTAAATTGCTCTCCTTTTTGTTCTCTCGTTTTCTCTATTTTCCTCCTCCTCTTCTCTTCCTATATTTATTTTTTTCACTTTTTCGCTTTTTCTTGCTCTTCGTTCATTTCTGTTTACCCGCCCTATCTATTTCTTCATTTATTTATTTATTTATTATTCAATTTATTACATATGCTTCACCCCCTGAGAAGCCTTCATCTTTCCCTTCTGTCCCCTTTTCTCTTTGTTTTTATTTCCGTTCTTTCTTCCTTTTTTCCCTTCTTTCATTCTTTCTATCATTCTTTCTGTTTTTTCTATTTCCATATTTCTCCTTCGCTTTTCTTTTTCTGCTCTCTTTCTCTTTCCTAATTTCTATCTTTTTCCTTCTCGATTTCTTTCTTCTCTCCCCTTCTCATTTTCCCCTTTCTTTTTCTCCTTTTCTTTTCCCCTCCTCTTCTACTCCCTCTCTTTCTTTCCGTTTCTCGATTTCTTGTTATCATTCTTTCTATCCGAATTTCTCTCTCGTTTTCGTTCTTACTTTTTCTCTGTCCCCCCTTTCTCCTTTTTGCTCTCTTCTCACATGTCTTTCTCTCTCTCTCTCTCTCTCTTATTTGTTTCATATTTTTTCTTTATTTTTTTCTATCTCTTCTTCTTTCCTGTTTTTTCCATCTTTCCCTTTTCTCTGCCTTTCTCTCTTCCCCTCTTTCTTTCTAACTGCGCTCTCTTACATTCGCTTTCAACCTCTCCCTTTTCCATTTTTTCACTTTTCCTTCTGTCTCTCGTTTGCATTCTTTCTTTCCTTTCTATGCTGCTTTCTGACTCTTTTTCTCTCTCGCTTTCTATCTTCTTACGTATAACACTAATGCATTGAAACAGCATAACAGGACGGAATCTCTGGACAAAAACCGTACGTTTATTACCGAAAATCAAAACACTGAAAGAAGAAAATTAACATTCACAGGAATAAAAAGCAATCAGTGTAAGGAGCATCAGTTAGTAACTCCCTTCCCTCTGATTAATCCCACCCAAGGAATATCCCCTCATTCTGCGTTGGTTGGGTAAAGTCCCCTTGGCATTTGCTTTGTTTAAACAATCCCAAGTCACAACTCATAAAGATAAATCCGTCTGCTCTTTCTCGTCTGCTTTATGTAACAATGAATTTATAAATAATCTCTCTTCTGATTTACAGTTGGTTTAAAGTCATAGCACACCCTGGTGATAATCAGTGAACCTGAAAATTCAGAGGGACATTAAAATTTATATCTTTCACGTTCGGGGAAAGAATTTTGCTGGCTGTGTGGTATAAAAATAATCCCTCACATCTACATGTAATGGTCATTACAGAAAAAATAGTCCACACTGATTTATAACGAAACCAATGGCGCAGGTTAACAACAGAGAAGAGAGGAAATTTTATAGCGTTTAGGAGTTAAAAAAAAAAAAAAACGCAATTTTCAGCCAAAAGATGTTAAAATTTGATTGTTTACTTTGCGTTCCAACTTACAAGTTTCCAATCTGGTTTATCTAATATTCTCCTATTTATAAAATCTGGCACAGATTGTACACGCAAGCGTACAAAAATTATAAAATATTAAAATCGCTCGATTTCTAAAACTTTTGCTCGGTTGCCATGGAAACGAAAGATGAAATTCACTGGAAAATAGATTAGCGCGTTCGACACGCCATTGTTAGAAAAGTTATTTAAATTCAACCGAAATGTAAATCGGATATTACATTGTTGATTGTAAACAATGTATTATGTAGAGAATATCATCTGCTTTTTGCTACACTAATGGGTAAAAATAAAGGACAATAACCAATCGAACTCGATCTACGTGCATTATAACTTACAAATCATTCAATCTACAGTATTGCGTTCTTTTTTAATAATGATAAATTGTATTTCTGTACAAAAATTCCATTGGTATATCTCACAGGTTAAAAACAAAATTTTTTTCCACCAGTGTACACATGGCTGTATTGTGTATACTTACGTTCTTTTATTAAGTCTTTTTATGCATTCAACTGTACAAAAGCCCGGAGCTGGTTTTCTCTTTACTTATGCATTATTCTGAACCAAAAATAAGAAATATTTTTACTCCATAATGGGGACGTTTGTAAAGTACAAAGATCGTAGTAACGTTCTATTTATACTCCTTCACTTTCCACTATTTCTGTTTTCTTTATTTTTCTGTACAAATGCGTTTCATTTTTGGCGTTAGCTAACGCCAAAAACCGAACATATTACAATTTATAAACCAGAAGAGATAAGAGACGCGTACGTGAGTCGAATATGGAGATAAAGAAAAAAAAATTACGATGGAAACCCGCAGATGTACTGAGAAATGAAGAAAACGTACGTGACCGCGTCTCTGTACACCTTAGCCTTCCACATGATCCAAAAAAAAAAAAAAAAAAGAAAGAAAAAATATATAAAACAGAGAGTAACAATGGACTCCTACCAGTATTAAGGGAAGGAAAAATAGTAGAATTTCCGAGCATTACTTAAGAAGGCTGGTGGTGGAATAGAAACCCAGAGAGAGAGAGAGAGAGAAAGAGAGAGAAAGAGAGAGAATGCAGGAAAGATATTGACGTTGATGTTTGAGAGTCAAATAAATGCAATTACTGGCCGTATAGCTGCAGGCAATACAAGAGAGAATGAATAAAAGAACATTTTTATCAGCAGTGTACCTCGTAAAAATGTGCTGCTTTCGAGGCTAGAATATCCAACGAGGTATGGTAATGCAAATGGGCCCCTCACCTAATATTCGTTACCAATGGAAATTAAGGCTGCAACAACTGCAATGTGTGTGTGTGTCGTGGAAGGTATGCTTAAAAGGGCGGTGTTTGTTTTGCCCGTCAGAGTAACTTTGGTAAAACTTTGCTTCGTATGAGTAGAATGGTAACACCAACTAATGCATATATTACCATCTCTGAAATATTTCAATGGATTTGTCCTTGTAGACGAATTGGAACTACGGAAAATAGTAAGAAAGTACTTTCTGAATAACTCATAATTTTAGTGTTGTCAGGGGTCAACCATTGAGAATCACAAAAAAGACTTCAAGAAGTGGGCATCTGTTTCTGACATGTAATATACACCCAGAATACGGTGGTGGTGGTGGTATGAGAATTTTTAAATTGGGGTAAAAGAAGTTAGGCCTAAAGGTCAAGATAATACACGGGAATTATGGTGATCGCTCGACTTTTACGGCTAACTTCTTTTACAGCTAATTTCAAATTTCTCGTAATTTTTCCATATTTCCAATCACCGTTTGTGGTTCATTTTCTATTCTCGTCCTCAATCCTCTCACTTAACTTTATATTTCCTTTTTGGTAGTTGTTTCCTTTTGCTAAAAAAAATGAGGTGTCCCTAGTCCATAAACCATATTACAATTCTTTTAATATACCTATTAATTTCTTATATATTCAATATATATAATGGAACACTTTAAAAAATAGGAAAGCTCCTGCTATTAGGTGTAGAAGCACACTATTGAACTGTACTGAACCCTGGATATGAGTACTATGGAGAGCACATTAAAACAGTCTGATGTACTAACCGAATACTTTTGGTAAGGTAGTATACACAGAGGGTGGATTGAACGTTATTCCATTTTTCAACTAGTCTCATTTCAAATGGGAGGGGGGTGATTAGTAATGCGTTAACACTTACCCTGGCCACATTTATATTATATAGATTTATATCTTAATTTGAGAGAAAACCTCAATCAGGGTAGACAAATTGTTTAGATATAGTATAGAAAGATGAGGGCTCTTAAGTACAAACTTGTATGTGGTTACAACAAAGAAGAAAACTAATGAGATCGGACCCTTGTGCACTCGGTGCGGGAAAGTCTTAGAGAATCCAGCTGATGTTGCAGGTGAAGTGAACAGGTACTTGGCTGACTAAAAACTCTTTATGCTGAGAAGAGGCTCTGTGAGTGAGGTTGAGCCATATGAAATTAGTGATATCGTAATTTCAGATGATTGTTTATTAGAAAAACTTTTGATGGTTCAAATAGACTCCCTGGTGCTCTTCCTCAAAACCCTGTAGTTCTGACTTCAGTGGTAGGAAAAATCTCAGAGGCAGTGATTTAGAGTGCAATCCAGGGACATTTAGATAGATATGGCTTTCTGAAGGACACAAAATATGGCTTTGTTCAGGATAAATCATGCTTAACTAATTTAGTAGGCTATTTTGACACAGTTCGGGAACTCGTTTTCCGATTTTAGAACAGCAGCAAGAGGGGTAAATACCTTAAAACTAATCATGGTGGGCTAGGCATGTCAATTACTTCTACTCGCAACGATCAATCGGAAGAGGTACCAGATCGTAAAGAATAACCAAAGTTTCTAATATTTTGGTTAGGCACTGCATATATAGAGTCTTAGAAGTTAAAACTGCAACGTGACTTTTTTTCCTCGCTTCCTACTGTAAACAGAATTTACATTTTAATGAAATTTCCCTCTCGAATTAGATGATTTAATAGAAGTGCTTTTCACCAAGTACTTTTTCTGAAATAACGGAAGAAGATTTTGCACGGTTATGCTAATATTGATTTTTTTATTATTAACCCAATTAATTATTGCGACCTACTTTCAGGTGGAAAAAAGAAGTATAAAGTGTTTATTTTTCTTACAGAAGTTTAAAAAAAAAAACAACAAAACGTCGGACGAGCGAGGTTAATTACTTTAACTATAAAGACGGAAGACCTGGACGAAGTTTTCGGAACTAATTGTTCCTTGATACTTGCCCACTTACACACGTGCTACTACTTTATGAAAAAAAAAGTCGTTTTGGATGAAAAAAGTTGAAAAGCAAACAAAAAAAGGTGTTCATAAATATGCTTACAACCCACCAGTGGCGAAAATTTCGTTATTGATGCACCTACACAATTATCCACCAGAGGGCACGGTAAGACGAAAATGAAAATTCAATAAATTGACTGTAACCCAAGTCATGGCTGTGACTTTGCACTTTTGATTTCATCTCTAGTGGTTAATTGGTTAATGTTTCCAATTGTTTATTTATTCTCTAAGTACCCTAAAGATAGCGTATCATCATATCAAAGGATACTTTGATTGGGTATCAATACTTTGAGAAAGATTATACGAGGGGAGGCTTGTCGATTAATTTTCCCCAGCAAATCCCTTTGTTTTCTTTTATTTTTTGCAATTTAATTTAATTTGTATTTATTTTTTAATTTAATTTTACTTATTTATTAATTTTTCCAATTTAATTTTACTTATTTATTATTTTTTCAATTTAATTTTACTTTATTAATTTTTATTTCATTTATTTTATTATTTATTTTTATGTATTTTTTTTAAATATTGATCATTTTTTATTTTTAAATTTTTCAATTTAATTTTACTTTATTAATATTTTTATATTATTATTATTATTTATTTATTTTTATGTTTTTTATTTTTATTTTATTTTTTTAAATTGAATTTTTTTTTCAATTTTTATTTGTTGATCATTGTTTTTGTGTTTTTTATATATATTTTTTAAATTAAATAATTTTTTTCCAATTTTATTTTACTTATTAATTTTTTTATTTCATTTATTCTATTATTATTCATTTGTTTAAATTTAATTTTACTTATTTATTATTTTTTCAATTTAATTTTACTTTATTAATTTTTATTTCATTTATTTTATTATTTATTTTTATGTATTTTTTTTAAATATTGATCATTTTTTATTTTTAAATTTTTCAATTTAATTTTACTTTATTAATATTTTTTATATTATTATTATTATTTATTTATTTTTATGTTTTTTATTTTTATTTTATTTTTTTAAATTGAATTTTTTTTTCAATTTTTATTTGTTGATCATTGTTTTTGTGTTTTTTATATATATTTTTTAAATTAAATAATTTTTTTCCAATTTTATTTTACTTATTAATTTTTTTTATTTCATTTATTCTATTATTATTCATTTGTTTAAAATTAATTTTACTTATTTATTAAATTTTAATTTAATTTATTTTATTATTTTTAATATTTATGTTTCTTATTTAAAAAAAAGTAAAATGATATTTTTTAAAATTTAATTTGACTTTATTGTTAATTTTTTTATTTCATTTATTCTATTATTATTCATTGGTTTAACTTTAATTTTACTTTATTATTAATTTTTTTATTATTATTTATGTTGTGTGTTTTTATTTTTATTTTATTTTCTTATTATTTTTTGTATATTTATCTTTCTTATTTAAAAAAATCAAATATTTTTTTCTATTTAATTTTACTTTATTATTAATTTTTTATTTTATTTTTTAATTTAAAAATTTTTCAGTTTAATTCTACTTATTAATTTTTTATTATATTTATTTTGTGTTTTTTATATATATATTTAAATTAAATATTTTTTTTCCAATTTTATTTTATTTTTTAATTTAAAAATTTTTCAGTTTAATTCTACTTATTAATTTTTTATTATATTTATTTTGTGTTTTTTATATATATATTTAAATTAAATATTTTTTTTCCAATTTTATTTTATTTATTAATTTTTTTTTCATTTATTCTATTATTATTCGTTTGTTTAAATTTCATTTTACTTATTTATTAATTTGTATTTCATTTATTTTATTATTATTTATTTTTATATGTGTTTTTGTTTTTTTGATAGTACAGGACTTTGCTGACATCCACTGGTGTAGCAATACTTCCAATGGTTGCAGTACTTTGCCCTATCCAGGACAGACAAAGATGGAAGTGGTCCATCACCATGGAGACATACATAGTTGTGGCGTACTCCTCGTGGTGTAGGCCACAACTACCGGACAGGCACCGGGTAGGCTTTCCAGTTTACTTTGTAAACATGGAATTCATTTGAATAGAGGTACACGTGAATTTGTTAATCCCATGGATAGAAGACTCAAGGGTACAGAGGAAACTGGTAATCGTTGCTTTAGGGGAAGTCATTAGAACGATACACATTAATGGTATGGACCTATGAGGGCCTTGCGCATGGCCCCTCCTCTCGAGAATACTTGTGTGCAACCTTGATTTATTATATACGAAAGAGTAACGAAATAGATATTCAGTTCAGGAGACTGCTTAGCAGATGCACTCGACTGGAGATACATTCCAATATGGCGTTAGTGATGCTACACTGAATGGCCAAAAAATTAGCAACCTTTTGCAACGGATAATTATGCGTATGCTGTGCAAATGTAAGTTGTCATATGGTACGATCAGAAGTTCGTTGTCTCTGTCCACCAGTCAAGCAGCTGGGGATGGTATGTGGTATGTTCTGTTGGTTTTGATTGGATCCTCTGATACCCTTAGAAGTTGTGTCATCTTCAATGAATACTTTCCTATCATACCAACTACAAACATTGGATCTGAGCGGTTCTAGGAACATTCCGAAAATTTCCAACCTCCACTCTGGGATCTGTTGGAAACGGCAGTTGCTTCGCGGTTCTCCACCAACCACATTACAGCAGCTGACAAATACCCAATGAAAGAATGGTCAAATTTGGAGCTTGACGTTCTCAGACACATAAATAGAATCCATGAGCTGTAATTCCGGGCAAAACAGGTGCTCCTACTAGATATTAAATAAACGTTTCTAATATTTTGGCCAGTGAGCTTATTTAAGTATGGAATATAATCATTCTTTGAACTTCTTATAGGCCCTCATATTATATTATTCTTAATTAACAAACAAAATTTCAAAAAAATTATATTATTTGGCTGTTTCTGTTTTTTATGTCTTCAACTCAAAAGAGATTCGACAAGTGTCTTAAACCACGTTAAGCGAGTAAGAAATTGGGCATCATAACATAAGTTAGAGAAGGCGCCAGTGGCTGTAGGCATTGAGTGCTTCCATACAATCCTACCAACCCATTTGCAAGAGCAATTTTCAATAGGTCGAAGGAGCCTTGGAAAGTTTATGCATTCGCTCTTCCGACTTGCTTCCACTACCGGATATTTCTGAAGATAGATCGTTTCTGTCCTGTCGTAAAACATGAATTTAGTGATTCAGTGCCTTAATGGACAGAAACGCTACTTGGAGAACTTCCCCGACTTAGATGTGAACGAACTGGGATCTGTATGTCCAAGATAGGGAGATGAGGGCTTCGAGTGGCGGACTGTATTTTAAACACTTCCTTCCTGTAGGAGGCTCAGTGTGGTGCAAGTAAATGTAAATAGGATTGGTTTGACAAAGAAGCGTCCTTCCTTAAGACTAAAGACATTTGTCACCGTTTTAAGTCCTACTATTTCTTTGCAAAACCTAATATCCGGGTCTTGTTGAAGATCCAGATATTTTTTAAAGCCATTCGTTTCTCTCTTTATCTCTGGTTTCGCTTATCTTCCATAAAGAATTGAAATATAAAGAATGTACAGTACCGCGACAAACGTTTCGGAACACCGCTTGTGGAAAAGTGTTGACGCCTCATCGCCTTACTTGCCTTGTGCAAATACTAAAATAAATGTCGGGGGGAAAAAAAGCCCACAGATGGCTAGCCAACCTATAAAACACATCAGCTGAATTGAGACCATAATCATATGATGTCATGATTCTAAGAATTCACTGTCATACTGTTAGTATTAAATCTAAATCACTCGCTACTCATCTGACAATGGCGCTGCTACTCAAATATTAAAAAGATTTTCCCCATCCTAAAATGGTTTTCTTTAAATTTACTGAATCCTGGAGCTTAACTCCAAAACATTATTCAGCAGTGGTAAGTTGGTTCGATGCGACAGAAAGATATTCATTGGAGGTAATACGACTTCTAACGGTATCAGAGGATCCAATCCGTACCAACAGAACATGTTCCATACCATCATTCTCGTGTCCATCAGCTTGACTGGTGGACACGAGACAGTCTGGACGCATGGCTTTATGAGGTTCACGCCACATTTTCACCATATCATTGGTGCTAAAAAAAAAAATATATATATATATAAATCGAGACTCGTCAGATCACATGATCTCTTTCCCCTGTTCCACAATTCATCTTGGCTTTGGCGAATACCATTCCACAGAAAGAAGTTGTTTTTCATGTAGGAAAATCGGAAAGACCGTTCTCTTCTCCATATCCTAATCGATTAAGAAGCCCCAGCAAAGCGTACAGTATTATCTGATACCAGAAAGAATTTGTGTCCTTCTCTGTCATATCAAGTAAAGTTCTGGAGGAAGCAAATGAAATGGTAAAAGGAGTCGCTGGAAGGTGTCCCGAGGAGAGAACGCTTGATTCAGATAATCAAGAGATGAAAGACAGAAGACAGGACAGATAGCCTACAAAATTGGCCTCACAGAACCAAGTTATTTTGTGCATACTTTAGGAGAAACTAGGGTTGTCAGAGGTTTGTTCTTACTAAATCTCAACGATGTTGATTCGCTTCAGAAAGTGAATTGGGCAACATTTTGACAGTACAATTTGAACATTTTTTAAGATGCAGAAGGAAAAGCTGGATTCATCGCTGCAATTGAGAAACCAAGTGAAAATTTCTAAACGGGAAACCTAAGGGGTTGTCCACCTCGATCCCTTAAGTCGACAACCAAACGGACTGACCCCTTTGGTTTGCGAGTACATTGCATCAATCAATGATCTACTATTTGCTGGATGAAAAATCATGATTCCCCTCCAGAAGCTGGTTAACTCGGCCAATGTGTGAAAATAAAAACCATGAAAGTTCTACCCGTCTCTTCGGGATTCGATCAGGGCTTACGTGCACAGGGTGTGGAAGGAGAACGATCTTAACTACTGTGCTAACTAGTAGAGTGCCAATGATCCTGGGATTCAAAGGAGATTTCTAGTTGTTGATTACACAATGTCTGTTGAAGCCTATGCTTTCACGCTAAACAAACTCACAAGTCACGTGTTGCAATTGCTTCTTTGAAGGAATACGGATTTAAAATCGGACCTCACTAAACTTATAGTCCAGCTATGACATCCAGCGATTATCCATTTATTCTCGCATGCGCAATGCATAGACATGAAAGGAGAAGTTGTCCTTCATGGACATGCGTACTTTATGCACGTTGTACAATGAATACCAAGGATAATTCTTGCTCTACCTGCCTCTATATTATAAAAAACTTACTTTGTACTCTAACTACTACAATTCTCTAATATTTTGGAAGTTCAGTGTATATGAAATGAAAAATACCTTCTGCTGATTTGAAAGATAAATTACAAGAAGTGGAAGAAACCATAGAGTTGATACCCAAAACATGAATTGTTGATTTAAATTGACTCAAAGGAAATGATTGCAATCTGGTGCTGTAATATACCTTTTTCTACTTTGTTCTTTATGCAAATATTTTGTTACCATGGTTACCGTGTAAAGAAACTGTATTTCTTTTATTATTCTGTCACGGGCTATTTGGTTGTGGAAAAAATACCATTAAAAAGGACAGAAGGTTCTCTGAAACAGAAATTTATATTTCCAGGTCGTAATCACATCCTTATTCAATGGCGTTTTTATTTATCTCTTTAAGCTTAAGTCACTTTTGGCTCGCGCACTTCCAAGAGATGTTTTTATAGCGTTTAATGGAGTTTATTTTTGTTGGCAATTTTTATATGCTCCAATTTTATATAAACAAAATCACACAAGAAAATTTGAGGACTTCATCGCTAATCGGTTTCATATTTTTTTTATCTTAAGTATGTGTGTTCATTGAAGAAGAAAGAATCCGTTTTTATGTCTCTTATAAACTTTTCGGAACAGCAAGCAAACTAATTAAATGTTCGATTTTTTTCAATAATTGACTGTAATAACTGCATCTGCAAATACTACGATGATAAAATGAAAACGGAAATTATCTTCTTACCAATAACTGGTACGTTATTAATTTTTATCTCTATTGCGACGAGAGTCCTCTTCTAGAGTTTTCATTTTTTTATGGTAATGCTTTTCCCATTAGTACACCCGTAATTATGACGTAAACCTTGCTGATTTGCGCTAATTTTGACGCACTCGTCACTGTGAAAGCCATATTGTTGTCTCTGCTGCTATTGCGTCACTCTCCACGCATACAGGATACCAACGTGCTTTGTTGTTCAGTAGAAGCATTAGTTCCAGTCCCTACATTTGCATCTAAGATGAGTGTTGTAGCATTGATCCCTTCATTACAAAATTGGCTAGTACATTGAGATTATTAACGATTGGATGGTGGTTGGATGCCACGTCAGAAACCTTTCTTTGAATGCATGTGAACCTCCCAAAATCCACTGTTGCGAATGTTATTCAAAGATGGCAGATCTCAGACGATACTTGAATTTAAAAATGTCTGTATGGTTCATCGATGGACCATAAAGAGAGTAGTTTGTGCCTTGGATATATCGATGCGGAAAACATCACGGTCCAGCTCCAAGAGGCCATATGAACATCCATCAGTACGTCAACCATCCTGGTCAGTGTTCCACACGCTTCAGTTCTTTCTCCTACTCTTTTCCTCTTTTATATTAATAACTTTCTTCCACTGACTGGGACTCCTATCCATAGTTTTGCTCATGATAGCACATTGCATTCTACCTTCCACGTCCACGTCCACGAACCTTACCCTGCACAAATAGCTTCAACTTCTCGAATATCCACCACTAATTTCTTAAATGCTGATCTCTAGGTAATTCTTCAATAGGGTAAAGATAACTTAGTTAATTTCTATATATCTCTTTCAAAAGGATTCTTCTGCTCCTATGCTTACCTTCAATGACACTCCGATTTCTAAGCAAGATCATATATCTCTATTGGGGATTACCCTGACTTCTAATCTCTCCTGGAATGAGGACATCACAAATATTGTTCCCTCTGCATCTAAAAACTGGGCTTTCTCTTTCGCTCTCGGCATTACTTTTCTTCCAAACAGTTGCCCACTCTGTAAAAATCGCAATTCCACCCTACCATGGAATATTTTTCTCACATCTGGGGAGGGGGTGTCCCCTAAACCTCTCCCAGGCTTTCAGATTCCATTCAGAAGAGGGCAGTTAGTTTAATTAATAGTCCATCTCATACAATCTCTCTACTTTCTGTTGCATACCATTTCTATAGATATTTATAAGGGTGCTGTTCTGAATTGGCTTCTATAATTCCTCCTCTCTCTTCCAAACCAGTTCAAAGACACGCTACAAGCAGTCAACATCCATTATTCCGTTTTCCTTCACATATATTTCCTGAAAATTATAATCAACAAAAATTCGAGTCTAATGTCAACAGTCTTCAGTCTTCTTCAGTATGAAGAAGACTGAAGACTGAATATCTTCAGACTGAATATCTTCAGTCTTCTCAATCTGTGTTCTAATATCATTCGCATTTTTGAGGTTGTTATTTAAGAGAAAGGTCTTTAGAGAGCCAAATGATGTAAATATCTGTAGTTCACATAAAGTGGCACTGATAAATTGGAGATGCAGTATATAAGTTTTACAAAATTGTTAATTTTCTGTTTCCCATTAAAGGAAATCAAATGACAGAATTGCTGACGACCAAAATAGAACCTACACTTAAACGAAAGAATTTAAAGAATTCTTGAAGCGCATAAAATGTTAAAAAAATTGGAAATAAAAACCCTATAACTTCAACAACCCATTTCTTGTTTTCTTTACAGTAATAACACGAGCACTTACTGTTCTTATCTTATTAAAAAAACACGAATAACATGTCGATGGAAAAAGTAAACATTTAAACAGTTTTTAAATAATTCTTTTCTACTTTGTTGGCTTTAATAATTTTTTTTTATGCCGATATTTCCATAAAAATGGCGAGAAAAATATCAAGAAGAAGAATGTTTGCTTTAATTGTTTTCATTGCTCTAATAACTGGCATTTATTTCTCTAAACTAAATTATTAGGAAGGTATGAATCCTTCCTTTTGCATCTCCGAGACTCAGCTAATTACAAATTTAATTACTCTGTCACAGTGGATCAGTGTAGCATTATGAGTTTACAGAACTGGCTACCTTTGCATATCCTACTTTAATTAAACACAACAGTACGCAAGCGAATTATGATTTTATAAAGTGTTGGGTTCTTTTGTTCGTCAGTTCAGATTTTTATTTATTATTATTTTTTAAAATCTTTATTAAATCAGGATGTAAAATTCCCACTCTACCAATAAGCTACATGAAAGAAACTTTTAATTAACTGGAAAACTAGAAGTCAGTGTTAATAGCGGAAACAATAATTATCTTCTTTTATTTTTTCCTTTTTTGTTGGCATAATTAATAAAAACCTTTAAAATTTTCTATTGACGCAATTCACGCACAAAAACAAAAAAAAAAAAAAAAAAACGTGCAGCGCACGCGCTTTTAAATAAACAGCGCGTGCTGGAAGCTTTGTTTAAATAATACAGAAGCTAGTGGATGTGACGTCATATCTGAAAACGACAAAAAAATTTGAATGCAGAAATGGACAATTAATTTACTGCCACGTGAGCAACAGTCGATTGCAGTAATTTTCATATTCGTCTGCTGTCACTAATTGTTTTTTTTGGGTGTGTGTACAGTGTGTCACAAAAAAAAGTTCAACCATTTAAATTTACATAGCTGGTTACTGGTTAATAATTACTTTTTTGTCGATGTAGATTTCTCTTATTTATTAATTTATTTTCTGTCCCCTTTTATTACTATTCGGGAAGTAACAGCGTGTGAGAGGAAATTTGTTGCATTTCAATGTCTCGTTACAGTTCTGTGTTCGCGTTTCTGAGTGCACTGGAGTATTAATTATGTACAATGATGTCCTGATAATTAGTCTAATTCCATTCGAATAATTAACACGTACGTTTAGTTTAGCCAGGTATCCTACAACACCAGACGCGCGTATGTACCTCCTGATTGACTGAATAGAGCAAATCCATTTCCATCAGAGATATGGAGTGAGGATGAATGTTTCGTGCAACCCGGCAGATGGGTGTGCGCGCGCGTCTGTATGTGTGCGCACTATTTTGTTCTGGGGTGATGTCACGAGGTTCTTAACAGCCCACATCAGCTAATGACCATCAGGACGGAGGTAATAAATGTCTAGATAATGGCTGTCTCCGTATGTATTTCACTAATCTGCGGGCCACTGAATATTTAGCAGCTCTCTCTCTCTCTCTCTCTCTCTTGCTTTCTTTCTTCACAATATTTATCAACTTCTGGTGTGCTTATTTTCATCATTCCTTCTGATTTTTTCTCCCGTTTTCATTTTTACTTTTTCTCTCTATATATATTTCTAGCTCTTTCTCTTTTTCTCTATTTTCAGTATATCTCTCACCTGTTCTCTTCTCCGTCCTTTTTCTCTCTTTATAGGCACGTTCGTAAATGAGTAAGAGCCTAATTAACTTTAGCTTGTCTATTTGTCCGTCCACATGCAATAACTCGATTCTCAACGAAGGCATTTTTATGAATTCCTACATTGACACGTATAAAAACACTTGTAGGGCCATTTCACTAAATCGAATTCCTGCGGGCCAGTGAATATTTAGCCGCTGTCTCTCTCTCTCTCTCTCTCTCTCTCTCTCTCTCTCTCTCTCTCTCTGTCTTTCGCTCTCATTTTACTCTTTCTCTATATATATTTCTAGCTGTTTCTCTTTCTCTATATTTTCTGTATATCTCTCACCTGTTCTCTTCTCCGTATTTTCTCTCTCTCTCTTTATGGGCACGTTCGTAAATGCGCAAGCTTCTAATTAAATTTAGCATGTCCGTTTGTCAGTTCACATGTAATAACTCGATTCCCAAAGAAAGAATTTTTATGAAATTCTATATTGGCACGTATAGAAACACTTGTCGGGCCATTTTATTAAATCAGATTACCGCTGGCCACTGAATATTTAGCCGCTATCTCTATCCCCACCTCTCTCTCTTTCTTTCTTTATAATATTTATCATCTTCTGCTGGTTATTTTCATCCCGCTTGTATTTTTACTTTTTCTGTCTATATGTTTCGAGCTGTTTCTCTTATTATTATATTAAATTACAGTTGCTCAGAGCAATAATTGAATTTCCAACGAAGGCATCGTTATTTTGTACATTGACACGTATAGCAATACTTGTTGGGCCATTTCATAAAATCGGATTACTGCGGGCCACTAAATATTTAGCCTCTCTCTCTCTCTCTCTCTCTCTCTCTCTCTCTCTCTCTCTCTCTCTCTCTCTCTCTCTTCATAACATTTATCACTTCTGGTTTATTTTCATCATAATTTCTAAATTTTTCTCCCGTTTTTATTTTTACGTTTTCTTTCTTTCTATATCTCTAGCTGTTTCTCTTTCTCTCTATTTTCTGTATATCTTTCACCTCTTCTCTTCTTTTTCTTCTTCTTCTCGGTCTTTTTTTTCTCTCTTTATACGCACGTTCGTAAATGCATAAGCACCTAATTAACTTTAGCATGTCCGTTTGTCCGACCACATGTAATAACTCGATTCCCAACGAAGACATTTTTTTTTAATTTCTACACTTGTCGGGCCAGTTTATTAAATCGGATTACTTATAATGTTATTTTGTTTAAATAACACTACATTTCCTTGTTTAAATTCTGTTCAGCTTTCCTGCGTTTCTCTTCTAATTTTTTTCTTTATTTTCCTTCTGCTTATTTCCATCTTTTATTTCTTTTTAAATCTCACCTCTCGTTGCTAGATAATTTATCTGTTTGCTATCACATTCCAGCGAAAGGCCACCAATTAGCCGCTGTGGTAAGGAGATTGGTGAATGCCGTGCTAAATGGCGGGGGTTAGTTAAAGAACCCTTCACTAAATTGTCCACCGGAGCCCTCTGATATGTACATGCGTACGGCGCGGTCACGTGACTTCCGTCATCACAGCAACGCCGCTAATTTCGATGTCGTTTGACCCACAGCCATTACTCTCGTAAAAGACCGTGTGAGAAGATAAAGTCCAAACTAAGTTTTCCTCGTGGGAGGCAGATTAGCGGCACTGGACGCAAGAATGTTGGACAGTAAAGCCAGGCATCACGTCCAGATGTGGCCCCCACGTTTCGTTTATGGCTGAAGCGAGGCAATAAGTTGAAAGAAAACGCTTAAAATAACACCAAAGTTCGCCAATCCGAGCCTAGGTAAGGAGGTAAAATCCATTCACCTTGCGAGTAACCTACACTCACACTCCACAATAAAACTACTACACACTGATACTTTTACAACCACTGTGTACACGTTCCCATCCATTGTCTGACCCCATCCATCTTTAGTTTACTCCATTTTCTGATACGTTTCGTTATTAATCGGTTGATTGTTTAATCAGAGTATTTTTCCTCTTTATCTGGTAACTGTACCATTCGAATTTTTAAACCGTAGCATTATGTTTCTCCTATTACGTCGCGGTCAAAGTTTGCGCATGTGTAACTGCATACAAATTATGTGAAAACATCCTCGGCTTTGAAGTGTTTAAAGGATTGCGTTCGGACTGAATTAAAACCGATTTGTAACGTTTTATGCTCACGCCCGCTACTTACTGTACTCAATCAATATAGGAGAACGAGGCAGAGTGGAAGCAGATAAGCTAGTTCATAAGCGTCGTTTATGTTAACAGCTAGAACCGAAGTTATGAACGATGTAACATTTTATGCTCACGCCCACTACTTACTCTAGCGAATCAATGTTAGTGACTTCATTCAACGCAAATAAATTCATTTAGGAAGTGAAGTTATTTGCCTCATTTTCCGTCTCCCAATATTTAGTATGAGCTATGTAACGTTTTACCCTCACGCCCGCTACTTACTGTACCGAATCAACGTTAGTGACTGATTAGCGTCATTCAGGATGTGACTCCATTTGCGTCTCGCATTTTAGTTACCAATAATTAGTATGAACGATGCAACGTGTATGCTCACGCCCGATACTTACTCGGGCGTGAGCATACAACCCAATCAACGTTAGTGACTGAGTTAGCGTAATTTAGGATGTGCCGTTATTTGCGTCATTTCCGTCTCGCATTTTCGTAACTAATATTTATTATGAGCTATGAAATGTTTTATGCTCACGCCGGCTACTTACTTTACCGAATCAACGTTAATGACTTCATTTAGGAAGTGAAGGTATTTGCGTCATTTTCTGTCCCATACTCCATTTTGTTACCAATATGTAGTATGAACGATGTACCGTTTTTGCTCACGTCCGCTACTTACTCTATTGAATCAACGTTAATGACTAAGTTAGAGTCATTTAGGATGTGCCTTCATTTGCGTCATTTCCGTCTGGCATTTTCGTTACTAATATTCATTATAAGCTTGTAATGTTTTAAGCTCACGACCGCTACTTACTCTACCGAATCAACGTTAGTAACTGATTTTGCACCATTTAGGAACTGACGTCATTTGTGTAATTTCCGTCTCGCATTTTCGTTACTAATCGGTTTCACTTCAGTTCGAAAGATTTAGTATTCTACCGAATCAACGTTAGTAACTGAGTTAGCGTCATTTAGGAAGTGATGTCATTTGCGTCATTCCGATCTCATTTTCGTTACCAATATTTATTAAGAGCAATGTAACGTTTTATGCTCAAGCACGCTACTTACTCTACCGAATCAACGTTAATAACTGAGTTAGCATCGTTTAGGATGTGACGTAATTTGCGTAATTTCCGTCTCGCATTTTCGTTACAATCGGTTTTACTTCGGTCGAAAAAAATTTAGTAGGTGTCTCCAAATGTGGATTATGGATGTTATTTTTGAATACATTCGAGTAACTTGATCACTCCATTGATCCAAATATTCCAAACGATATATTATGGATTGGAATTATACGACTATAAACTATTCTCTCATGTTATTGGTGTTGTTTCACTATTTATACAAATAAATAAATAAAGTATAAGATTACCCGAAACCCTAAAGATCAAAAGAGATTAAAATTGGTGTTTTGTAACAATCTAGTTACTTATTCTCCGGCCGCATATTTATGACGCAGTGAAAGTTCGAACATGAGATGTATTGGTTTCTCTACCTGCACGGTATGAAAGTATTCTGTTCAGAGGGCTCGCGAGATATATGGTGAGTACCAACGAGATAATAATGGAATTTATGATATTATAAACACAAATTTATCCATAGAATTATCGTCTAGATAACTCTTTGGGCAACTCTTTAGATAATTCATTGGGTAATTCATTGAGCAACTCTTTGGGCAACTCTTTGGGTAACTCTTTGGGTAGCTCTTTGGGTAACTCTTTGGACAACATTTTGGGCAACTCTTTGGGTAACTCAATGGATAGCTCTTTGGGCAACTCTTTGGGCAATCAATCGAAATTTCGAAATTCATGTCTTTCTAAGACATGATGATTTCGAAACCATTTAATGAATTTGATTTAAACTCGCTCTAGTCTTTGGGAAAGATATTGCTTTATGGGGAGATGATGACCTCACAATAGTCAAACACTGAGGTTGAAGAAGGGTTAGAGATTCTTCATTATTGAACACAGGGGAACTTTGGAAGACTGAGATATGATGAGATAGAACAAGATACCTTAGTTGGTTGGAGAATTAACGACTGTATAGCTTAAGTTGATAACATAGAGTTGTAGCCTGAAATAGTCGACAGAGAAACAATAAACAGAAGTGGACCTAAAGGTGAGCCTTTAGGGACTCCTTGTGAAACAATAAACGAAGTTGATATAGTCCCTTCAATTATTACAGATAGTTTTTAAAGACAGTTGCCAATTAATAAGTAGTGATCCCAATACATTCAGTAAAGGATGAGGGGAGGGGGGGGGGTAGACCATAAAACGAAAGCTTGAAGAGAAGAAGATTGATATGAATCGAGTCAAATTCATGTGAAATATCAAATGAGGCACGAGAGAAGAGAGATAATTTGAAAGGCTGTATTTTGTGGAAAGAAAGACAGGAAAAATTTAGCAGTTGTTTTAAGTTTAAATTTCGGGTTAGCTATCTAGTAGCGCCTTCTTTCTTACTTTTATTTATCATGGAATAAATATAGATAGAATGCTAATGATGGTTAAATAGCATTAAGATATTTCTGGTTGTCTTAGGCGATTGGGCGTTTGCCTGTCTAATTAAAGAAATTTTAAATCTTCTGTTAATAACGCATAAATAAATCAGCGCAAATGTATTTGGTTTAAAGTATTCAATGTACACAAGGAGAACGCAGGACTTAACATATTTTGTACATGCATGTATGCATAAACATGCAGTCGTCTGTTTACTGCGTAGCATTCCATGGCTTTGCTGTGACAGAAGATTATGGTGGAGAAAATGGATGGACAGATAGTTGACGAATGACCTACGGGCAAGTGACTGGACCAAAGGAATAGCGTTTTGGTGCAAATGGTCTAATGAACTTTTAATGTTAATGAGGTTAGAGAGAGAGAAAGAATGAAGAATTTACACTTTGCTGAGGCAGATGAAATATGATTTACACGCACAACCATCCCATTAGGTGTAGTCTAGAACGGAAATAGAGGAGTAGGAGATCGCTAAGCGAGAACTTAGTGTATGCATTACATAATAATGGAAAACATTACCCGGCCCCTAATAGCCACATTTTTGAATGACCTCTGGCGCTATAAGATGCTGCTTATTCTTAGCACCATTATCTTAAGAAAGCTTCCACGTAATAGCATTAAAAGACAGTAAACAGTTCTGGAACTTTGCTGTTTTCAAAAGGGCAGCAATTCAGCCGTACGTGTCTGGAGAATTTAAACCGATCTCACTTTCATTTAATGGTGTCGAATTCGATCTTTTAAGTGCTACAAAACACTTAACCTGATTAAGACTGAAATAAACTTTTCTGTAGCGAAATTTTGGTTGAAAAATCGAAAAATGGCTATTGAAGAACTTCAAATAAGGAATGATAGTTGGTGATACAGTAAGAGAGGTTGATAAAGCAGTCTCAAAGCATTTCTAATTAGCCGAACTTTATTATTTAAAAACTCCAGTAGGAGCCACTCAGACAGTCAAGCTTATAACTGTATATAGTGCAGTAATGGCAGCCAATATAACAGCGCTCAGTTAACAATCGTTAGCGAATCATATTACAAGGATTTTGGACACTTAAATCTGCTGATCTGACTTCCTTTTCTAGCAAAAGAAGACGCTTAGCATTGTTTATAAACTATTATTTTTTAAATTATTATGATAATAAATTATATTTTACTTTGATTGTTTTTGGATTTATTTTATATTTACAACTCTGTCGTCCTAATTTCCTAGTTGAGATGACATATTCTGGTAAATAAACCTTCTTTAGGCATTCGACAGACCCAAACATGACCATCATATTGGAAAACCATGTGGACTGCACACATAAAAGTGGTTCTAAGAGTGAAGTTGGTAACTACAAACCGGTTAGTCTGACTTCAGTGGTAGGATAAATCTTAAGAGGCAATGATTAAGAGTGTAATCCAGGGACATTCTGAAGGACGCAGTATGGCTTTGTTAAGGGTAAATCATGCTTAACTTAGAAGGCTATTTTGACAAAGTTACTCATGAGATGGATCTAGGGAAAAATTTCCACATAGTTTATTTTGATTTTAGCAAAACTTTTGACTCGGCCCCTCACAATAGTTTACTGTATAAGCTTGAACGGATTGGGATTACTGGAAAGATTCTAAGATGGGTTGCTGCAGGGCAGAAGGCCAATATTCTTCAGATTGGTGTAAGGTCAGGCGTGGGGTCCCTCAAGGATGGGTTATTGGACCATTGTTGTTTCTCATTTTCAGAAATGACGGAATAGAAGGCATAATGTCAAAATTTGCAGATGATGTAAAGATTGGCAGAGTCGTTAATCAAGAATGCTCCTTCAGGATGACTTGAATAGACTTCAAAGATGGTCAGAGAAGTGGCAGCTATGTTTTAATGCTGCTAAATGCAAGGTCTTACACTTGGAGAATAGCTACCTACAAATAAATTATACGCTTGGTGGGGTTGAATTAAAAACTGGAGGAGGAAAGTCCATGGTGTCCTATCAATGATTTATCGAACGTTATCCTGTAGAGATAGGGGGCGTCATAATCACACTGTATAAGACAATTGTAAGACCACATTTGGAATACTGTGTTCAAGTATGGAGATCTCATCTGAAAACAGACATTGAGCTTCTTGGAAGGGTCCAAAGACTGAAACTCGAGTCATGAGATCGTCAGAAGCACGACTGTATGAGGAAAGACTTCAATTATGTGGGCTACAGAGGTGACCTGATTGAGGTTTATAAGGATCGAAGAAGGATTAGTAAAATGAATGAAGGTGGAATTATCACTGTCCTAAACAATTCCAGAACCAGGGGTCATAAATTCATGGAAATTTACTCTTATTGCGATGTTTGGTTTGTTTGTTAACAGTTTCTGTGACCTCATGAACTTCTGGTTGGCAGTGTTCAATAAGGACCGATGGAGTCTATGAAAAATACTCTTCTGAGTGGTCTCCGTCTCTTTCTGTTAACGTTTTCCTGCTGTAGTAATACCATGTAATTCATGGTGTTGAAGGTTTATTGTCATCTTACGATGACCCTCCCTTGGAAGTTGCCAAGCTCAAAGCCTAGACTCATGTACTGTATGGTTAATTTCCCCCAGATTGCAGAGATATCCGGATACTTTTTGTAATATACTGTACGTTCGATAATCAATTTTCAAAGAATAATTGCTCTAACTCAAATGTACCTTAACTTTTCTCCACCATGGATATTTCCTAAATCTCCTACAGTGGCCGAAACTGACCAAAATCGAGTTCAGTCCATCGAACTCTGGAGTTCTTTATGGCAGATAGTTTATTCGCATTTATGCTGTGTTTGGGAAGCTAACTCAATATTGGCAACTGCGTCTATGTCTCACTGGAAGAAGGATGGTGCTAAATTACCTGGAATGTGACTATTGGGACAGTAATTGCATCCGCAGAGATCACAGGCCCCAGAAAGATCATTTTTCACGCGACATTTTAAAATGTATTCATTTTCGTGTTTCCCTCTTCGGTACACGATAGTGAGTGGGTTGTCAGGACCGACATTAAGACACAAATACTTCAGAGGAGGGTCATAAACTGCTCTACGAAACTCATCACGGCTCTTTATTTCGATCACCCCATGGGAGGACACAGAGACGTTGGAGAGGAAGAAAGTCATAAATTCGACACAAAAAGGCGCATATTTGAAGGCGGCCAGATGATAATTGAATAATGTTCGACGTGCTTGCAATAAGGGATTCCAAAATGCGCGTGCCATTTTGGATCCATTCTAATGCTTGGCACATCTAATCAAGATCTATTTCTGTTTCCATATAATGGCTCTGAGGATGACAATGGACTCAACTTTATCTCTCGGTCTTTTCTTTCTCATATTTTTTTGCACTTTCTAATTTTTGGATTGCGTTTTCTTCAATATTCGATCTTATATGTACAGGCGTTGGCAAAAAATTTAAAATCCTTCTTTAAAGATAACACTTTGTATTATATATACGCATATAGAACGTATATAGTATATAGAACGAAATACGTATATAGAACGAAACTAAAGGTAAAAATAGTTTAAATGAATTGTAAATTTCAAATAAATATTTAATGCTTAATATCGCAGAGTATAGGTTAAGTGCCAAAGCAACTAAGGCTATGAGGAATCAGAATATTGTGTCTGTAAATTTCATTCATTCTATGGTCTGTTGGACAGAATAATCCGTTGAATTGACGATGCGACTCTTGCTGAGATCGTCTGACTGGCCACATTGTGGGGGAAAAACTCATAAAAATTTCTCGCTGCATTGACGGGATTCGAACCCGGATATTTTCTATGCAGTGTGGAGAGGACAGTGATTTCATCCAGTGTTGTTGTTGTAATAGTGTTTTTAGGAGAATCAGCGATTAAGCCCATATTGCTCCATGTGTACTATCTGGAAATTGAGTGTGTTCTGTGGTCGATTTTCTGTTTTCTGGATGAAAAACCTGAGCTATTGGGAGGAAAAACCATGCTATCCTCGCAATAGAATCACAGCCCCGCATGGGCTGAGATTCTATTGTATTTTGCTAAATGATAACTGTTTTCCATTATCCTTATTCTCTACATCTCCACTACATGATATTAGGAATAAATGATCATTAAGTACAGTTGCTATTCAACTGTTGGCTGTTATCTATAAAGAGTTGCCAACCCATCTGACCAGTTGATCTTTTGATCAATTGAGAGATTCGCAGTTGGCATTAAGCTGGCTGCTAGAATTGTGGGCTGGTGGAGAGGCTGAACGTTCTTCAGTTTTCTGGAATAAAGATTGCTTCATGGAACACTTGAGTCAACCATGTTTCTTGAGAAGATTGCCTCATGGAACACTTGAGTCAACCATGTTTCTTGAGAACCGGAGGCAGAGGAGAAACGTAGCTGGATGGAGGGGTTATATCACAATACACAGAAAGGTTTAAAAGAATTAGAGAACAGAAAAGTTCTGTTCAGGAGAACCTGACTGGCTACCAGTCAGTCAATTTTGAAACACTTAGTATAATCTAGATTTTAAGAAACTCGATGTAAACAATTTTAAGAAAAAGAGTATGCTGCATTTCTATTAGTCGTATTCTAAGGAAATTTCGGATTCTCCAACAAATTGTTTCCAAAGACCCAAATATAAAATTTCACGAAAATCCATCCAATGGGAGTTGAGTTGCTGCATATGGACGTGGATGAACATGGAAAAAGAAATAGGCACTTTGCTCATTTATGAAAGCGCTTAAAAAAATAAGTAAGGAGAAAAATGACTTTATGAAAAAGTTAGTTTCGCGTGGATTCAGAACTTTTTTATGAGCAACTTTAACACCTGACCTGGTAGCAGCTGCGATATCTTACTCTTATCAAATTGCTGAAAAAATTAGAAAAAAAAAAGAAAGAAAGAGAGAGACAGAGATTGTTGTTAACACGCCGTTTTCGTTAATATACACTGCTCGACAAAAATTAACAGAACAGGTAGAAAACGTGGTGTAACTCGAGCAGCTTGAGATAAAGCGAGACAAAATTTGGTATGGTGTTGCACCATGGAATAACAATGAAATGAGGAGACAGCGAGAAACTTCGGACAGGTATAAGGGATATTTATAGGGGTTGTATAAGATTATCAAAAAGGTCACATTACAGAAGTCGATACAAGATGTTCGAAAATATGGTCACATGACATCAGTGCAGCCTATGGTCCCCTCCAACGGCTAAACAGCCCTGACGACGTTGGACCATGATCGATATAAGGATGTCAAAGATTCTGTGGCAACAAATCCCATTCTTTCACCAGCGCACCAAGTGATCAAGGAGTTGGGTGTCGGCTTGTCCAATGGCTTCCCACATATGTTCGATTGGATTTGATCGAAAGGAAAGTGGGGCCTATGGACACCCAACCATCATGTATTGCGACCCTGTAGGGACCTTGCAGCAGGTCCTTACCGACCGCTTCAGACATCTAGTGGAGTCACTGCCTAGGTTGTTATGTTGTTTTTTTGGACGAAAAAGACGAGTTTCCGGGAGAAAAAACCATGCTACCTCTCCTGAGACCGAATTACTAACCCACGTTGTGAAAAAGGCCCATAAAAATTCCTCTCATCATCGACGAGACTCGAACTCGGGCTTTTCCTCCCGTTGTGGGGAGGATGGTAATTCTACCAACTGTGCTACGCACGAGGGAGTATTAAGCAGGTGGTCACAATTTAGTGATCACTGAGTGTATATATATATATCTTCACAAGTGACACCAAGTTCACATGACGTGCTAAGAATACTTCATTAAACTAAATTTAACACTTGGATTTCTTTTTTGCATATAATGGCTTTGGCACATCTGTGGCAAATCGATTTCTAATGGGCCTCTGTAAATTACCAGGGGATTATATAAACACCCTCGGGCAACTTCGAGATATTTCGAAGACAAAATGTGACACAATGTGGTTTTGTAGATGTGTATACACGGTGGCCTCAGGACAGTACTTTAAGTATCTCAATAATATCTAAAATGATGAAAGAGCAGTTGAAGTCCAATTGGAGTTTCGTGTCGTCTAGGTAACCTAATAATGTCACCCTAATAACATCACTTGAAAACAAAAGTTCACTTCCAAACTCTTCTCTTTGAAAAGAGTTTCAAAAGTAAATTAACTTGGTTGACCTAAAGAAAAAAAAAAGAAGCTGTCCTTGACCAAAATTGACCAATTACGTTGGTCAATTTTGGTACAGGACAGCCGATGGCAATGTTAAACAGATTTGGAATGTCGGAACATTCATTGATTTAGATCTTTGGAAGATGCGGAAAATTACGTTAAAAAGAATATTTTAGTTGCAGAAGAATGTCTGAATAAGGCTGTGCTCCACGATTTGTTTATTAAAATATGTTTTAATTATTGTAATATTACGTGGGAGTGTTTAGCAATTAATACACTTACAGACCAAAAAATTAGAAACCTTTCTTCAATGTCTACAAAGGCCATTTTTTTTAACCAAATTGCAGTTCCCTGAGGTCCAGCTCCAGATCTCAGGATAATTGTCAGCTGCTGTATCGTGGTCGGTAGAGAACTCTGAAGCTGAATTGTCATTTTCGACCTGTCCGAGACATTCTCAATTGGATTTAGAGCTGGAGAATTAGGCGACCTCAGATGCTGGAAATGCAGATGTAATTTTTGCATGGTGGATGGTTTGTGTTATCGTCGTGAAAGAATCTATGACAACCCGGTAAAAATGAAACATTACATGGTGAAGTTGGTGAGATACGACAGAAAGATATTCACTGGTGGCAACAAGATCTTCTAAAGGTATGAGCACTCTTGTCCTCACCAGAAGAACATACCCGATATCACGATACCATTTCTAGCTGCTTGAGTGGTGGACACGACACTCGGGATTCATGGCCTCATGAATTTCACGCCACAATTTCACCCTACCATTGGTACATAAAAGTTTAATTCGATATTCATCATACCATATGATCTTTTTCCACTGTTCGACAGTCCAGTCTTGGGATTGGCGTCACTACCCCAGTCAAATATTTCGATTATTTAGAGATAGACGTTGCTTTCGTATGGACACGCAACTCGGTACTCCAAGAAACCGACTTCTGCAGCATGTCTTCCTTTTAGAACCACATTTTCTTTTCGTCTTCCACTCATTTGATTTTTTTTTTTTTTTTTTTTGGTAGTTGTTGGCGCATCGGCTTCTGTGGCCATATTGCACCTCCCAAGGTTTTTTGCAGTACTCTGATCCAAGCCCGAGGCGGGAATCGAACCCGCTACCTTTGGGTTGCCAGGCAGGTACTTTACCCACTCGGCTAGCCCGGTCGGCCCACTCATTTGAGATGGTTTCTGTGGACACATCAGTCGAAAGCAACCATCTCTTTATTTTCTCAGTTGTGGATTCAGCTAGACGTACTCCAACTGAAAATATAAAAGACCGCATCTTTTTTCCAATGACCAAATCGACTAAGGAGCCTCAGGAATGTGTACATGGTATGATCACAAGTTCCTTGATACCAAAGAATTTGGGATCATATCTTGTGACAACTTATATTTGCATAACGGACCTTGTAATTATCTATTGATGCTATTTGCATAAAAGTTTCCATTTTTTTGGACATCGTGAGATTAACAAATTAGTTTACTGAAAGTAAAGAAAAAGTTTAATTGCAAATGTGTACTCTGCTACCGAAAGAAATCCAACGCCAGCATGTGTGCAATTAAGGTCTTTTGTACAATTACATACCGTCTTCTTGTTGGTAGACTTGTAACTTGGTCCCGTCTCAGGTCGACGTTCCAGTTCATCTCAAAGGTAGTCAGAGGGAGTAGAGTCGATCTGTGGGCCGGACAATGAAGCTTTTATGTGCATGGATGAATTTCTGAAGTCCTCTTTAATTGAGGACAATTAGTCGATCTCAAGCAGAGTTTTTTCTTATGAGTCATTTCGGATTTTTCTCAATTCCATGCAGACAAATACGGATATGAGTGACAACTGTGGTGGCGTTAAATGAATCATTTACATTTTCCATCAGATCCTGTAATCTCCCTAAACTCCTGATTCACAGTATCCGATTCCATCAATTTTTGTGGTTTATCCGTACGTTTCCAGAATGTGCTAGTACCATGACCTTTCCCTTTGGAAATTTCATCAGCTACCATTGATCTTGGATGCTACAATTTTGCTCCAATGGCAGGAGCAAATTGAGTGCCAATAAGAGATCCTATGAGGACACCCTGCTGGAAGCATATTTTCCCGTTTTATTCCCTGTATTGTATCAAATCAATTTACTGTTAATTGTTAATAATTACGGCCTCCGTAGCCGAGTGGTCAGGAGTGCAGTAGCACGCGCTCTTTGAGTAGATCGGGGTTCAAGCCCCTGACTGCTGCGTACGGTTGATCTGTCAACCCGCACTGGACCAGCGTGGCAGATCATGGTCCATTTCCCTCAGCATGAATTGTTGAGGTGGCTTCCATCCTACAGTGGGTTAATAATGGCTGCACTTTTACCTTTTACTACCTTTCAATATTAAACAATAATTTCCATTTCTTTTCTTTATCAGAGGTAAGGTCGAACGGGCCTACCCTAGGCACGATATGTATACTCTAAAACTACATCTTTAATTTCAAATTCAGAAAATTTGCATATATATTTCTCTTTCAAATATCAAACTCCTCCTTATCCATTGAAAATTGTCACTACAAAGTGGTTGCCTTCTCGTATTCGTCTAAACCTTCAATTTTATGTCTTCTTATTAGCTAAAATCTTCTCTTTTGTTTCCTATGCAAACTACAATCTTATATCAGCCGTTCCCGACTTTGAACCTTCACCAGCGTCACACACCAGTTTCCATTCATAATATCAGTAATAATAGGTTTCCCTGCTATGTAAAAAATATAATACTTGTAAATCTTACAAGGCAAAAGAAACTGTTCCCAGGTTAAGTCTTATTTATCGATATTAGGAACGAAAATTAGCTCGAAAAAAAAGTCACTTCGCTTCCCCATGAAAGGAAACTTTTTTTCTGGACGCCTGTTTTGTACCACAGTTTATTTTTTGTTATTATTTTTCACTTCTAACCGCACGGTGTTGAAGAAGAAAATGTATCTTGAAATTGCGTGCTTCAACAATATTTTTTAAAAGCAAACAGCCATGAATGGAAAAACTTTTTCATATCCTTTAGCCAAAATTGCTTTCAAATGGAAATCGCTTTCCATCTATTGAAAATCAACAACTTCTTCAACGATTTCTTTTGAGCGTGACACCGGGCTAAACAATAAACACGATTTTATACACGTTTTCGTTTCTCCAGTAAATGAACTGCCAGACTGTTCACTGCCTATGGGAAGACCAACAAGAGAGGTTCTTTAAAATGAATAAACTTACAATGTAATGGAGCTGACGTCATTTGTGGTCATCGAAAGAATTACAGGGTTGCAGGGGGGTTGCATCTGGAGTAGACTGAATCAAGAAAAGTGTTACCAAATAAAGAAGTCTCCTAGTAACGTCTTAAGACATCTAGATTTTTTAATTATCCAAGTTTCCGCCAGATGGCGCTGCCAACTGCAATTATCGTTAATTTTTTTGCTCCATTACGTTTATTATAACCATTAACATAAATGGGGAATTTACGTACATCTAAAAACCGTAATAAAGCAATTATCCCAGTTATAGTGATTATCGTTTGCTCGCTTCTGGATAACCAGACGAATTTCATCAAAATCGTGTTCGGTGAAAATGCGGAATCGGAACTGCTTTTTTCTTTTTTTTTAATTTCCCGTTATGCACAGTTGATGGTTATTACTGTGACAAGAACCCTTGTGCGCCACTAAAGTTTACCCAAGTGCTACTGCTCCTTGATTTTGAATTTAATTAATAGTCTTTTGGTTTGTTTCTTTCTGAAATCATTATTTGCTTAATATACTCGTTGCTTTAAAGCTGTCTAATTAAGTTACTCGAATGAAGTCTCCAATGCTTTGATTAGGCTTCAAATTTCATTTCCGTGGGTTTCTTTTTTAAATTCAGTACTTCTTCTTACAGATGGGGGAGCCACCTGTCACATTTTATCGCGGTTATGTGGTGTGGTACTTTTATAAACTATCGTTTTATTTGATCACACTTCAAATTCATAATCTCGTTAGTTAATTCTTATAATCGACAATAGGAGGCGCCACATTAGCCAACAACTTCCTGAGTTACCGTGTTGGTGGACGATTCTCGTTAGTTTTACAGGCGACAGTCGCAAAGTCTGATTCTTTTAATATTTTGGTAGGTCAGTGTACATTTTTGACGTGTGTACAATGTGTCTAAAATTTATGTCCATTGGTACCCAACAAAATGGCGTTGGATTGTTTTCAGGGGAACTCTTGGAAACCGAATACTGTTGAAAGGATTTCCCAAATTGGAACAGATGATCAACACACAACTGGTTGATGGACAATTTGTCAGATATATCTTTTCGATAAATTGTCCAACAGGAGAGTTGATCAACATCAATTGATGTATTACATATCATATTTGCAATGATTACATTCAGTAGCCAAAATATTAGAAATTTTTTGCAATTAGTGTGAAAAATCCCCATCGGAATGGTTCGAGAAACATTGCCAAGATTGCTACTCTATCCTGGCTGCCTAATTCTCCAGATCTCAATCCAATCGAGAATGTCAATGATGCATTAGAAAAGTCAGTTCGGTTTCGCAGTTCTCTACCGTCCACAATACAGACAAATATCCTGATGGAGGAATGGTCAAATCTGGAATCCTGTGGGAATCCATGATGATACGAGCTGTAATTCGGACAAAACGAGGCCCCACTAGATATTGAATAAAGGTTTCTAATTGTTTTTTTTTTTTTGGCCAGTGAATGTATATATCCAATATAAACTAATTCTAAATTTCCAGGGACCAATTATAAATTCGAACTCAACTTTAATGAGGAATTTTTAACTTAAACTCAGCACAACAACAACGTTGACTTCAAAATGGTTGTCGGAAGATTTGTTGAAATGGTGCCTCGTGGTAGCACAGTTGGTAGAATCACTGTCCTCTCCACACCGGGTGGAAAAGACTTGAGTTCGAGTCCCATGGATGAAGTAAGAAATTTTCATGGGCCTTTTACACACCGTGGCTGAGTTAGTCGGTGTCAGGCAAAGGTAGCATGGTTTTCCTCCTTGAAACTTGGGTTTTTCATCCGGCAAACAGAAAATCTACCACAGAACACACTCAATTTACAGACAAACAGACAATATACACTGAGCAATATGGTCTTAGTCTCTGATGCTCCTACAACAACAACAACAACCTGAAATGATAAATAATTCACTTAAAAATAAGTATGTATTTTAATCTAACTCGATCTTACAAAAATCTTAGACATCTGAGATCATAATTATCAAAACTAATGCAATTTAAATAGAGAAATCTTTCTTTGATCGAGTTTCATATTGCTAATATGATTCTTAGTTCTTATGCATACCGATAGGTGGCGCGCATTGGCTTGTGGTTGTCATGGACCTTATAAGGATGTAGTGTTGCTGGATGACAGTAATATTTTCTTACTTCAGATTAATAAATTAATTTATCAATTTTTATTTAAAAATTAAATCTGCCGAAAGGGGGCGCCGTATGTTTTTCAGTTATCAATTCCTAATGATTAGTGAAATGCTCTGTACAAAGTGCATATGCATACTGTTGAAAATAGCTCGGGATAGAGAGAAAAAGTTTTTCATCAGTCTTTCATTTATGTTTTATCTAATGAATATTGAACTTCAGATGATAAACAAAAGTGTGGAATTCAGAAAATAGATTTATTTAAACTCATTGTACACCTCCAGACTCACAGAAGAAATGAATGTAGAAATGTCAGTGGAAAATTGATTGAAATATCGAATTTCGTACTTGGTACTATGCCAAGTTTGAACACCATCCGTTTACTGCTTTTCTTCCAAAGTACAAGAACATCTTATTGTCTAAGAATGGACATTACAGAAACGGTTTTCTGAAATCGAAACTAAATGAAGAAACGAAAATCTATACCATTCTTTCGTCCAAGAAACTTAATTTGGAAATATTACCTTAAATATCACGTGTTTGTATGTGCTAATCATATTTTACAATGCTTAAATCTATTAATAACTCTAATTTTAATATTAAGAATGTTTTCAATCTACTCAGTGCTTGAAGAAATGTGAAAAATCTTAATAACAAACTTTTCTTAATAAAAATATAACATTAAATGCCACGTTATTTTGTAACCTAATTTTCATTATAAGGAAGTTTTTATAAACATATAAATTTGAATTAAAGTATTTAACAGTGGGTTTAGAAAAGTCTACCGTATTTTTTCGACTATAAGACGTACCAGATTATCATGGCCGTTCCAAGAGGGATTGTTTTAGACAAAATTATGAAGATTTTTAATTAGAAAGGAAAATGTTCTATTTATCATACGAGGGCTGTTTGAAAAGTAAGGAATATGTTTACGAGAATCAACTGCACCTTTCTCATTACTGAACCATCTCATGAATAGGCTACATATGTAATGTTTTTTTTAAAGGAAAAATTACATACTTAGAAGCATTAAATATAAATGTTAAAGAAATGTTTCTTTAATGGCCGCCTTACGTGAAAGGTGGACAAATAAAGACATTTTATTTTTCTATTTATAGACAAGATAAAGTTTTATTGGACAGCTTCGACACGGTTGAGACACACGTTTCTATAACAATTCCAAATAATCGAATTAAAATCGAGAATGGGGATTATATGAGGGGGTTAAAAAGAGATTTGTATTCATCCACAAGTAGTTGTAATAAGTTGAATTTTTTTTTGTTTGCTAACTTGAAATCTTTATATCAACCACACAAATTGCTTTGCAGCGCTGATTGAAGAAGTGTCACAATGGATAAAGTGGAATACAGATGAGTGATTCGATTCCTCTTTCTGCAAGGGAAAATACTCAAACAATCTACCAAGAAATGGTCGCTGTTTATGGAGAAGACTGCCCAGGTTGCAGTGTTGTTGCACATTGGTATAAACAGTTCAAATGTGGAAGAGCCTCAATGCATAATGAAGAAATCCCAGCAACTGCTGTAACAGAACAGAGTGTTGCAAAAATTGAGGCATTAATCCTGGAAGATCGCCAAAGAGCTTCAAATTAGCGTAGGGTGTGTAGAAAACATCATCCATCAAGAGTTGCATATGAGTAAAGTGTCTGTTAAGTGGGTTCCCAGACTTCTGATCTCTTACCAGAAGAGAGAAAGGGCCCAATGTGCACATGAAATGTTGTTCGTATGCCAATAAAAGCAAGAGGAGTTATTTTTTCAATGGCTAGCCACCATGGATAAAATTTGGATCCATCACTATGAACCTAAACTAAACAAATGTCAAATTAATGGAAGCAAGCAGAATCACCACTCTCCGAAAAAGGCAGAGGTGCAACCAAATGCTGGCAAGGTGATGCTGTCGGCTTCTAGGGGAATTATCATGGTATATTGTTCCAGCCTCCTCATAAAGCTACGTGCTGCTATAAAAAAAAAAAAGAACTGAGAAAGGTGTGCGCCCGCTCAAGGATAATGCCTTTGCACAATTCCTCGCATGCTGCAGTGAGGTGAGCCCATGAATGCGGGTTTGAAATGGCGCATCCTGTTTATTCCTCCGACCTTGTACCATAAGATCTTTTTCCTGCCCTGAAGTCCTTTATTTGTGGAAAACACTTATCTCTGATGACGAAGTGAACATTTCACATCCAAAGATTTCAACCAGGTCCTTTGAATCTAACTCTTTTTCATATTGAACCACTTTTAGCTCATCTCCAGCTACCTTATTACGTGACTGCAAGGATTTCTACAACCCCAAACCTTACATTTAGAAGGATCATATACGCAATCGATCCAAGTCTTTTTGAAGCAGCATGGACTGGCTTGAATTGTTACCAACCCTTCCTACACATAGATCCTCGTGGATAGCGAAGTTGGTAAAATCGCCATCCTCCCCACACAGGGTGGATAAGATTTGAGTTCGAGTCCCGTTGATGACAGGAGGAATTTTTATGGGCCTTTTTCACAAGGTGGCTGAGTTAGTCAGTTCTAGGCGAGGGCAGCATGGTTTTTTCTCGGTTTTTCATCCAGCAAGCAGAAAATGGACCTCAGAACATACGCAATTTACAGACAGCACATGGCCTTAATCGCCAAAGCTCCCAAAACCCTACTACAACAACAAAAACCTGCATATAGGTGGCCAGTAACCTGGGAAATGTGTAAATGAACTAAAGTTAAGCAACTTTACAACAACATTGGGGAAATTTTGCTAGCAACGCGAGGGTAATGTCTGTAACGTGTCACCTTAAGCTACAAAAAGGATATTTTTAGTTCCTAAAGAAAACTTTGTGAACATCTTGGAGATTGTCGAAATCCCAAAGTAGAATTTTAACAAGCAATAAGGAAACAAATGTATTTGTACCTTCGTTTCCCTTCCCCCCTCCTCACTCCCTCTATTTTTCATAGCTTAAACTATCGCTCTTTTTCAGTTATCTCAGGAGGATGCCGATGTAAAATATTTATCGAATATCTGAGTTTGGTTGCCTGATTTGAATGCGACAAGAATTTCGATATCTCGAACGCACATCACCTTCACGAAGAGATTTGCGTGTCGTAACTCCGAAAATTTTCTTTCAACGAAAAAATCGATATTTATTTTTTTTGCTATTTTATTTCGATATTTGCGAGAAGGTCGATAAATGTTCCCCCTAATGTTACGGACCAGCGGGTGTTGCACGATCGGCACAATAGTTTCCGTATAAAATATGCATGGGAGCATCTGTATGTGTGTGTGTGAGTGTAGGCAAGGAGGGTTATCTTCATAATTTACACACTAAAGTGCTATCGTTCCCCTACCCCTGGGGTTCAGTTCGGGCAAATGAGTGAAAAATATCTGGGTTGCATCTTCTCCGGTGCCTGTTGGATACTTAAGAATTGGATACTCGCGCTGTGGAACAAGTTTCCTCTGTTCGGTGGCAGTAACGAAATTTCTGGGTGGATTGGGGAGATAAGTGCGTCATTCGAAAGCATTACTGACGCCATGGGCTGCACTCTGAAAATGTAGCGCTAACATTTTGTCATAATCTAATAAAAGGAGTTAAATTTATTTACATTTTTATGTTTGTTGCTTGGCATATCAGTATGGTGGGGTTAATCATGGTTAAGCGCGGGTTAACTGTCAACAATTTTAACCCAAGATGGAAATCCTCCCTATCTCCGCTATCTAAGCTTAATTCCCTTTTTATTTCACGTTTCTTTTGATTTTTATTCAAGAGGGTTGTTCATAAAGTAGTGGCTCACTTCTATATGAACAGCATCACGTGGTGTAGATTACAGGAGGTAATGTATTGTACAGTGATGTACAACAAGGTACTTGCACTGTAGTAATAGTTTTAATGTACAGTTGCAAATACTATTACTACGGTATAAGATAATTTTACAGTAGTGGCAATTTCCTTGTTTGTTCCTTAGCCTTTGAACACATGGGGGGGGTTAATTGCAGTAAAACTGTCTACGAGATTAACATAAGATGGAAATCCATTCTCTCTCCCCTATTGAAGTTTAACTGTCTTTTCATTTCACGTTTGGTTTGAATTTTAGTCAAGAGAGTTGTTCATAAAGTAGTGGCTAAACTGTCACATACACGTTCATGAACAGCAACACGTGACATAGATTACAAGAACAACAATGTACTGTAGATTACTGAACAAAAAGGTATATGTACATTAGTAACAATTGGCTACAGTACTATACAGGACAATTGTACAGCAGTAACAATTTTATTTGCGTTTGTTCCTTAGCCTTTTGAGCAAGGGGGGGGGGGGAGAAGGGGTGGTTAATTGCGTTAGAACTGTTTACAAGGTTAACCTAAGATGGAAATCTATTCTTAACCTGTCTCCTCCCCCATTTAAGCTTAACTCTTTCTTAATTTCACGGTTTGAATCTTACTCAAGAGGGTTGTTCATAAAGCAGTGGTTACTTAAGTATAGACGCGTTCGTGAACAGCAAAATGTGGCGCAGGTCACTACAATACTGTGCAGCAGTGTAGTAACGTTTTCTCTCTCTCTCTCTCTCTCTCTCTCTCTCTCTCTCTCTCTCTCTCTCTCTCTTATTTAAGATTAACTCGCTTTTCATTTCGCGTTTGTTTTGAATTTTACTCAAAAGGGTTGTTCATAAAGTAGTGGCTACACTTCACCATACATGCGCTCATGAACAGATGCATATTACAGAGACAGGGGAGTTGTACACTAGTAACAATTTCGTAAAGGTACGACAATGAGAAAGTGGTTTTGCTGGATGTAAAAGTATAAGTGCGTGCTGCAGGCGATATTGGATAACAATTGAAATCAGACTGGAGAAAAACCAAAGGGATGTTTCTGTAGGAAGCATGCGAGCATCAAGCATTGCCCAAATTAAAAAAAAAATCAGATAATAGCCATGGCATATGAAGGTTATGAGCATGGCTGAAATGGTACCATCCCTAAATCTACTTATTGACATAATCGCTTTGTGTAGTTTAATAAGATCAACTTAAATCCACTAATCCTGCAATTTTCTTCAAAGTACCAAAATCTCTTCTTGCTAAAAGACTTGAAAGAAAAAAAAAATAGTTTTATGAATTAAGTAGACTCGGACTGTGAGAATCTCTGTCCTCATCATCAAGGTTTCCATCAAGATTGCCCATTACCATCCATGACTTCGCTAATTTAATTTGCAAAGGAAAGCGAATAAAATTAACTTCCGTTTGCCTTCATGACATCAGCAGCGTTCTTTATGACGTAATTTCTCTCCGAGAGCCAAATAAATGTAATTTAATGAAAGCCTTGTCAAGTTAATAGTGGAGGAAACCTCAATTTGCTCACCTGTTAAGCAGACAGTGGTGCAATTTTAATGCGATTATATCCACGTGGAAAAGAGCTGCCTCCATTGAAGCCCTATTACTTCGTCTCAGGGTGACTGATGCGAATGTGCCGGCAGTTAGTGTGAGTTTGCAGCCAATGAAAAGTCAACAGATAATCATTCATGGTAAGGGACTTATCAGCTATATCTGAGGCCATCTATCTTCGTGTTGGATTACAGATGTCCAGTCACTGGCCACTCGGCAGTCTATTAATAAAGACAGACAAGATGGGACTACCTCCTGGGCGGATGTGAACACAGCACTAATGGCTAAATAGCACGAGATGGAAGGCTCTTCTCTTATAATTGCTACTATGATTTCTCGATAAATCACATCTCTCAGCTGCTCACCCAGAGGACCGCCAGTGGAGAAAGATGAGGATGGAGGAATATTTCTAAGGCGTGGAGCGTGATGGAAACTGTACAACAATTTCGCACACCGTGGAAGACTGAGAAATGTTTCAAATATATCGGTCAAAACAATTCCGGTGGACAATAACTGGGGTTTTGTTGGAAAATGAGCCATCATTTGGCTCATTTTCCAATAATGAGGCTTGGAGGAACAGTTTTTTTTTTTCATCTATCTGGATGGCATTGTTACTAGCGATCCACTCTCACTGAACTGATGCTCCTGTACGCACAGGATTGTTTCCAGGTCCTTTTTCAGTGCATACTTCAACCGTACCTTTATTTATTTATTGTAAATTCGGTCCCAGCCAGCTTTCCTGGCAACCCCGCAATCTATTTACAGTGCTGTACCATTATCTCAGATTCAATTATCTCAGATTAGTACAATTATCTCAGATTCCCTCATAGAGTGTCAATTAGTTCTCGATGCAATGCCATGAAGATATCTGAAACTATAAAATCCCAACATAAGGTTGCGATGATCTCTGAGGACCCGATCGACACTTGTAGGTCCAAAATGAAGATTCAAAATGAGAAGTCCAATCCAGGAAGTAGATGTCTAAATCAGGAATTATGGTCACAATGAAAAAGTCGACTTTTACTTAATTTTGAACCATTCCACAGTACAGCAGTTAACAGTAAACGAGACTACTTCAATCAGTCTCCACATACAGTCCCTTGAACCACAATAACACCACAGCATCACAGGTGTTATGATCCCTAAGGATTTCTGATCTTATGAGCTCTGAGGATCCAATTGACACTTGTAGATCCACTATGAAGATTCAAAATGAGGAGAAGTCCAATCCAGGAAGTAGATGTCTAAACCAGGAATTATGGTCACAATGAAGAAGTCAACTTTTCCTCAAACCTGAACCGTTCCGCAGTTAACAGTAAAGGCGAATAGCTCAATCAGTCTCCACATACAGTCCCTTGAACCACAATAACACCACAGTATTACAGGTGTTATGATCTCTAAGGATCTCTGAGGATCCAATGACACTTGTGGGTACACTATGAAGATTCAAAATGAGGAGAAGTTCAATCCAGGAAGTAGATATTTAAATCAGGGATTATGGTCACAATGAAGAAGCCAACTTTTCCTCGAACCTGAACCATTCCAACAGTACAGCAGTTAACAGTAAAGGCGAATACCTTAATCAGTGTCCATATACAGTCCCTGGAACCACAATAATACCAATCATCACAGGTCATCGATAGAGGAAGTAACTACGATGCAATCCAACAATCTCGTTGGGGTGGACTAACCCTCTACTAGAGAGCTGATTTCTCCGCTACAAGCCTGCCCGAAAAGTGTCAGGGTCCGATCAACAACTCTCTGAATCACCTGTTAGTGGAAGAGGCATCTGGAGCATGTATCGTGAGGTTCCATAAAAGCTGTAATGTTATTAGAACGATGCCACTCATCCAGCGTCCAACCTGTCTACCATAATAATATTCCGTTCTAATGTAACATGTCATGACCTTTTCAAGTCCTTTTTAACTATCATTCAGTATCTGGCTACTGTTTCCCCCAACTGCAGCAAGATCCTCCCTCTTCTGAATAGTTGGACTGAAAAATTTCGAAGTGCGTAAAATCTTCTTTTGTAGCAACTAGTAGTTGTTCACATCCAGGAGTAAGGAAGTGGATATTAGGATCTTCTTCAATTAATTGTTCTCTCGAGTCAGAATACTCAACACATTCATAGACTTCGACTTGAGGCTGTAACTGGACTCATATCTGAAGAACACGCAGCGCTATTTTTCGTCAGTCCAATAAAAATGTTCATTCGCATCATTCTTTTGGATCTATGATGATGGGCACTTCGCAATGAGGTTCATGTCTGTGCAGATGATTTTGGACAGTTTGGGTTGGCATCCATGTCCCTGTCGTTGCTGTGAAGTGTCCCAATAGTTGGGTAGAGTTCAAGAATTCACTTAGATGGGCGAGGAGAGAGAGTGAGAGAGCACGTCAGTCCGTGAATCTGTCCTGTCACTGCCGTCACAATGGATAGTCATACAGCGGATTGTCCAATAGATTGTGCATTGATTCTCTAATTGTTTTGATCAATGTAGTTCGTTCTGCGCATGGCTGCAACACGGCGATAAATCCTTACCGAATGCTTACCTTCTGTATTCAAAAATTGCATCGCTGCACGCTGGGTACATTTGGATGCATCCATATTTTTCACAGCACGCAAATTACAGCCACCGCACCCGCCTCTCATTGAGTATTCGATACCTATTTTAAACACTGGTCCCGGTTCTCAAAGTGTGGTCATTCTTTACATTCTTTACAGACATATCCCAGATGTCAATTCTATTCAAAAAGTCTGTTTCATTTGAATCATCCACCTTGATTTATATTTTTATTTACAAAGTATATCACCCTTACAAAATATTAATGAATGCAATTAACGGTGAATTGGTAAATATTTAGTGGAAAATATCTTAGAAAATTTCCTTGGTAATGCATCTACAAAGTATGCCAAGTGTTCCTGGTGACGTTAGTTCATTTCTGTAAGCATGTGCTTTTCAGTGGACAGCCATGGTTGCTGTTTGATGCCTCACTTTCAATGATCCCACAGGACCTCACTTAGGACCTCACAAAAGCAGCGGATTCTGGTTGTCAGATACGAGCCTCTAGTCAATGACATGGATGCTATTTTCGCCAATCGAAATCAGCTAGAAGAATGAGTGAGAGAATTTAGTCACTTTGAGTATGATATGATAGTCGGCACCAAATACACCAATATCTTGGAAACTGAAACCCTGCTGGGGTTTTCATATATGTTTCGGGTGTGCCAAAATTGGTCCAATAAATAAATAACATTGAGCAAATGGAGATCCTTTGGTCAGAAACAGGTCGCTGATACTAGAGTTGTTTGTTTGGTTGGTTATTGTAGGATTTTAGAAGCATCAGCAACTTAGGCGATATTGCGCCGTATATACAATCAGCAATACAGTTGGCGATTCTACCAGCTGCGCTTCTATCCAACCAAACCCACAAGGACTAATAGCGAGTAAACCCACATATAACAGTATGGCATCCAACTGTTTCTCCAGCGGAATCCATTATGTACCACCAAAGATCCTAAACACTTCCAATGCCATTACATCTGCTATATTGACACCAGGGAGGATGGCGACACGGATTCATACTGTTTTTGCTATATCCTGGCCCTTTCTACGCTTAAAACGAATCTCATCAGGAACTTTCATTGGTCAGACAGGACAACGTTTTTCCAATTCTCCCAATTTTTTCAGTACTCCACTTTGGGTACCACTGTTGTACTGGGTTGTCGTTTGACTGAATGTAGACTTTCCATTACCCTGCGCAAGTGATGGCAATCTTCATTGGCCTCTGGTGGATAGCACTCGTGGGTAGCACAGTTGGTAAAATCACCGTCTCCCTCACATCGGGCGGAAAAGACTTGAGTTCGAATCTCATCAATGCTAGGAGGAATTTTTATGGGTTTTATTCACAATGTGCATGAGTTAGTCGGTCTCAGGTGAGGGTAGCATGGTTTTTGAATGCTAAAACACATGTCTTGTTTTTGATTTTCGAAGAGATATCAGAATTCTTCGAGTAGAAGAAAGAAACTAGGGAAATATTGTAGGAGGACTTCCACCAGGTGTCTGCTATAAAAGAGGCTAGGTATGACAGCTCCTGGTTATTGTTAGAAAATTTCTTATCAAAAGTACAGAATTATTCGGTAGTAATCTTCTGCCTGCTGGTTAAATATTTAATAAAATACTAGGGGGGCATTGCTCCCTGCTTGCGTGCGCTCGCTCCTTTTGATAAAATAAAATACTTACAGAAGTTTTCGACACGGTGTGTGGCTCTTCCTCAGCTATGAATACATAAATACGTTACATACGTTACAAATCAAGAATGGTACCGCGTGGTCATGTTATAAAAGCAAAGCGCGTGCACGAAGTTTTATCTAGCATGACCACCTTACACAGAAGCTTGCTTTACCACAGTAAAACGAGCTTCTGTTACGTATTACCACGTAACTCGAATCTCTCTTCTCCCATTGGCTGAATAAATTTCGCTAGGAGGAAAATTATTTTAATGTATAGAAAGATATTTATAAAAGATAACCTATATTTATATATTTTATGAAATGTGTAATAGGCGTGCAGAAGAATTGCCACAGAAAAGGGGCCAAAATTAATCTAACACCACTCCAAATTAGACACGATTTACGAGTTTAGTTTTGATTTATTATACACTGATCGACAAAATTAACAGAGCACCTAAAAACATGGTGTAACTCATGCAGCTTGCGATGAAGCGGGACAACATTGGGTATGGTAGTGTACCGTAGAATAACAATGAATCTTCTCCTCCAAAGGCCTGACAGCGATGAACCATGCTTGATATAAGGCTGTCTATAAGATTCTGTGGCAACAAATTCCGTTCTTCCACCAGTGCAGACTGCCTTAGCTCACCAAGTGATCGAGGAGTTGGCTGTCGTTGTCCAATGCGATGTCCAAGGGCATTCCACTAACGTTCGATTGAATTTAATTCTGTTGATAGTGCTGGCCAGGACAGTTGTTGGATATCTTCAGTTTCACGATATTCCTCCACCACTTGAGCTCTATCTGCAGTGGGTTTCTAGTGCATGAAAAGAAAACCTGGGCCAATCGCATCACTAAAAAGGGTTCCAGGATCTTTTCTTGGTACCTCTGTGGTACCAAGAAACGGTACCCCTATCAAAAACATGAGGAGGGGTGTGGCCGTTGATCTTTATTCCTCCCCACACGAGAAAACCATCTCCGCCGTTTCTTTGACGTTGGAGAGATGGTACTGCATTCATCGTTGTCTCCAGATGAAATAACGTCTAGAATCTGTTTGTTGGCTAAAACAGGACTCATCAGAGAACAGAACTGTACCCCATTTGTCACGGTTCCAAGTTCATGGCACCAATATCGACGAGTTCTGCGGTGGTTTGGAGTTAATTGGATACAAACCACTGGAATTCAGAGTCCACCTGAATTCAGTCTTCTTAACAGAGTCCGGTTGGAAATGTTTTCATCTGTTGCAGCAGCAACCTTAAGAGACAGGACATCGTAGGGTTCCGTCTTGCTGTTAGAGCCAGATAGCAGTCTGTTGTGATTGCCGTCTCCCTAGGGTGACCTTGGCCAGATCTTCTTGTAATGGTTCCAGTTTCTTGAAACTGCTTCCATGTGCCCAGACGATACTGCGTGACATATTAAGCCAACGTGCTACCTTCGCCTGCGACTGCCTGGCTTCAATTCGTCCAACGCCCTACCATCTCATAGATTCATCAAACGACGATGACTTTCCATCCCGAGTACTGGAGATGTGGAATCAAGTAGTGTGATCGTAACCAGTGTTTTTACAAGCATGAATAATTTGCATAATGTGCGGCTCTGTAAGCTGGTAGAATTCAGAGTCTCCAATAGATTTCTATTGGATGCTCTGAATTTGCATGCCAGGATGCTTATTATATCAAATATTTCAATTCGGCAACCCTATTAAGAATAAAATATTAATGAAAAACATTTTGTTCCATTAATTTTTTCGAGCAGTGTATTTTCCAATTTCTGTAGCTTTTGGGCAGCTGAGTTGTTTTGAATTAATAATTATACAGCGGCAATTTAATCCATGAATCTTTATTATGACAGATTTTTAAAATTCGTGGCACTGCTTCCAGAACTTTAAAAATTATTGAAATAAAATTCCTGCTACACAAAATACAAAGTGGAATAGTCCACAGTCATCTTCTAATTTTTCGATGATTTGTTGGTCTCCCAGACCTCATAAAATAAAATCTAACCTCTGAAGGTCGCCTACCATTGGTCCTTCTGTTCAAATATTTTTATCTCAACGTCGTTAACTTCATTTAGTAAAGTTTTCTTTCTTCATTGCGAATTGCGAGCACACACCACAGAGCGAGGAATTCCTTTTGCTAGCCAACCCATTCGAAATTTGATTAGGTTTAGAAAAATGACTTTTTTTTTCTCTCTCTTTTTTTGGGGGCAAAGAAATAGAAGATGGAGAACATCCTGCCATTATCAGTGAACATATCTAGCGTTGCCCAGCAACTAGAATGTAATCTCTTTGCCAGCGGTGTCAGCAGATAGCCATTAAGGTCGGCCATAGCCATTTTAATGGACACCAAGTACCGTTAATTTTTCTTCAGCGATATTAACAGTCCTGGATATATTTTATACATCGTCCAATGTTTCACCCAATCGATACAACTCAAGTTAATAGATTTTGGAAACACGCTGACAAAAATTATGAGAAGAACGGCCTCCACGTGGACAAATACAATTTAAGAGATTTCTATTCACCATCAGCAATTTTATAAGATTATTTTCGCTTCATTTATCTAGATGACGCTGTGGGATAGAGAGGATAATGATGCTGAGAGAAGCAATCTGGAATACTTTAATACCTTCGCAAACAACAGTTACTGCAGAACAGAATGCAATAATCCGACTCGGATATTGCATTAGGTGACAATGATTGCAAATTTAGCAAATAAGGCACACAACCGTTGTAATACTTAGCAAATCATTCTATTACATAAAGACCGCGCTCTGTGATGTCACAGTTAGGACCTCCAACCATTGCTGTAACCTTGGCAACAACAGCTTTCGATGTATGATATCCGGTTATCAATACTTGGGACTTGTTCTAATTACTGCAGTTGTGTGGGTGTTTGTTAGATGACATACCTGAATGGAATTCATTTAAGCACCACTTGTGCTGCAATGGAAACGTATTTAGCAAGGTGTTATCTTCCCAATAATCGAATATTGGTAGTATCCTTCCATCAGGAACTGCTGAGAAAGGTTATGGTGGATCTCCATCTCGATTTCAATGTTTATATTTACAGACACCAATTTTGATTCTACACTTATTGGCCAAAAAATTAAAAACTTTTATTCAGTATCAAGTAAAGGAACCTTTTGCCAGAATTATACGTCGTGGTATGGATTCCACTAGAAGTCCAAGGGCGTCTAGTTCCAGATTTGATCATCAGGATATTTGTTAGCTGCTGTATTGTGGTAGAGAATCACGTAGTCGAAATCCTAGATTGTTCAAATCCAACCCCTTAGTTCTGCTGGAAATGGATCTTTCTTTGGCTAAATTGAATTTTTTATCATTTGTTGAGCAGTGGACATTCTTTTCTGAAGCACAATTCGTTTTCAATTCCTGTGGTCTCGTTCTGAAAGTACCGACTTTCTGCTGCATTCCTTTCTTTTAGAGCTGTATTCTCCTTTATTCTTCCACTCATTGTATATTTTTGAGATGGTTGCTTTCGACACAACAGTGATGTCCTTTGTTTTCTTAGTTGTGGTTGGTTCCTTGTCAACGTACTCCAAGAGGGCCCACAAAAGCATACAGTCTTTATCAGATACCAAGGAACGTACTGCAAATTGCCTGTAGTCTGTGGTCGATTTACTGTTTGTTGGATGAAAAATCCGAGTTTCCGGGAAAAAAAAAACCATGCTACCCTGGCCTGAGACTGACTAACTCAGCCACGTTGTGAAAAAGGCATATAGAGATTCCTTGCGTCATTGACGGGATTGGAACTCAGGTCTTTTTCTACCCGAGGTTGGGAGTACGGTGATTCTACCAACTGTGCTATTCATGAGGGCCAGTATGACTCAAACTTCCGGGAGAGACCTTGAAATAAGTAAGTTCAGTGCTGAGATTCATGATCGCTGCTATTAATATCTGCAGTGCTTCCTTCCTTGACACTTTTGCTGCTACGTTGCATACGGAGAGCTGGATAGGGATCCATTCTTTTTGAGAGTGTAATGTATATGGCTGTTGTCTTGGTTTAGAAGAGTATGACTGTCAAAATTAAAGATAAGCGATTCTAAAGTGAAGTGAATACTATGGAAATAACCTAGGGTCCTAATATTTTTGAGAGTGTAGTCTACGTGGTTATAATTGGGTTGAAACAGCATGATGGTCAAAGTTAAAGATAGGCCAAGGTAAAGTGAAGTGAACACGATGTTAATACACTGGTTCCTAATATTTTTGACAGCGTAGTTTCAATAATGATATGTTGAGTTTAAATTAAACGAAAATGCACATGCCTTTACATATCCAACGAGGACCTTTACACTTCTGGACAAATTTTAAAAGGTGGTGTTTCTTTGCAATCTGAGCTTGCAGTTGGCATTGGAAACATTCTGGAAAAGGTGTGTCATCAAGAACTCCTTAATATCACAGAAAATTCGGACCAAAGTTCTCACGCAACAGGAACCAACCAAAAGATCTTTCTTTTAACTAAACGATTCAAAACTTGTGGTAGTACTCGAAACTGACATTCTTATCTGGTGGAACAAATCCCTTGTGAATGATCCCGATCGATATCATTTTGGCTTTTGAAAACAAAATCTTGGAATCACTTGATACAATGACACCTTGAACAACAGCTCTAACACGACTGCGTCCGAACAACTTACAATATGCAAATGACCTTGTACTACGGGAAAGAAATCAGTAGGTCACTTACCACAGTGCGTTGTTTTGACATGCGTATAATGGACTCTGAAACTTAACTGTCAAATGTATATAGAATTTATTCGGGCTACCAGACCTGAATAGACCTAAAAGAACGAAATGCAACCTTCGTTTTAGGTAGGTCACAAGGAAATGATGCATCCCAACTGCTTCTCGCTAGCATTTCAGTTCATAACTCAAAGCAATTAACCTTAAGACTAATTGGATATTCAAGACGGGCACTGGTGTTCTGAGGATCATATAAAGACGGAATTGTGACTGAAGGTGACATTGAAAGAATGTAGTACCACAACTCCCACTGAATATACGCTTCAACCTTGATAGATTTCTTTTTTTAAGGGGGAAAGATTACTGTGAAAGATGACTCTTCCCCAGTGGGAGTCCAGGTAGTCTGATTGATGGTCACAGAGAGCCTTCTTGACAAAATGACTTTCATATTTTTCCTTCATTTTGTTATTTATGAACGAAGGAACGGAAATTTTGCTTGGGGGGGAAGGGTTCTCGGATGTACAGAACAGCTGTTTCATTGTGATGGAGTAACATGCAGAGATAATCCTGTACATAGCCGATTTGCACCTTCTCTAACGTATTCTGAAGTAGATAGACGACTTCCCATTCAGTGGTTGCCTTTCTTTTGTACAATTATTCAATCAGGATGATGGCTGGTGGTGTTCTTCTGAAGTATCATTTGTGAATGTGTTTGTTGATCTTTTTTATTACCAAAAATTGTTATAGAAACCTGCCTAATAAAGCTGTTAGAAGACATGGTGAGAATGTATTTCATAATTCCAATAATTGTATCAATTGCTAATAAACCACGACGATGGAGAAGATTACCCCTTATCTGTGTAAGAGTAGCAGCAACATCCCATCCCGGTGCGCACATGCAGGTAAGCAAGCGAACGAAGACTAAGATAGCGAAAGCCAACAGGCAATCCATCATGAATGACTGCTTATCAGCGTGGATCTTCACCATCACTCTTTCCACTGCATCCCTTATGTATACCTTGAAGGGTGGGTGGTCAGGATATTAATAACGGCCAATCAGATAACGAATCAAGCCCGTCGTGAGCATCGAACCATTAACAGCATGCTGGACACTAAGAGTCGCACATGAGAGGTTTCCTGTCATAAAAAATGTTTCTCACTTAATCACTACATCCCCCTTGTGACATTAATCGAAATAAACACACTTAATTTTTAGCAGTATATACATAAAATCAGTTAAATACTCCTAGAATTTTCTAACCTTTAAAATTGTCATTGTATGCGAATAATTCCGAACTGCCTTTTTCAACATATCCTAGACATTCTCCTTGGATTCAGATCTTAAGAATATTGAAACCAAAATAAATACTGAAAATCTTGGGAATATTCCTCGAATCATTCATTTGCAACTTTTGTACTGTAGACAGTTGTGTTGAAAGAATTCATAGCAATCCGAATAAAAATGAAGCACTGAAGGGTGAAGTTAGTCCGATATAACAGACCATGGCCCCGTACCATGATTCCACCTCCAGCGTTAGACACAAGAGTCTGAGTAGATTGTTTCATGAGGCTCACGCCACATTTTCACCCATCATTGGTGCAGAGAAGTGTAAATGGAGACGCGTCAGACCACATGATCTTTTTCCATTGTTCCACAGACCACTCCTGGAGCTGGCAATACCACTCCAGTTGAATTTTCAAATTCACACTGACTAAGAGGCTCAAGAATGCGTACAGTATTTATCAGACAAAAAGGATTTTCTGATCATACCAGCTGACTACATTTGCATAGAGTACCTTTATTTGTTGACGCCTATTGCAAAAGGTTTATAATTTTTTTGCCCAGTGAGTGCAGTTCACAATATAGTACCTACTTGTAAAGTTACGTGTACTTCGTTTTACAGGTGATTCGAATGCTGGAATCAAAACGCGCTATTTATACCTTATATATAAAAAAAATAGGACAATCTTAACACCTAGAGAGGTTAACACTAAATTGTCTTAAGAACTCAAACGATTTAACTGTTTATATGTTAGCATTATAAAGGGAAATAAATATTATATAATTCCTCTGGGGTTGCAGGTATTTAACCGAAACTCAGGACATACATCCGGATATCCAGTGTTCTATAAGTATATCTGCTATCTGGCAATCTCTTTCCTTAGCGTATACTATTGAAATAAAATTTTAATACTATACACTAGGATTTTTTTACTACAATTTGGTAGGTTTTTATTCGTATTTATAGACATAACCATGTACACAGACAACCAGCTTCTGTCTGTTCTCTTGCAGAAAGCACCACTTAAAAGGAAGCTGAGAATGGTGAAAAACTGATCGATCCAATGGCTAGGAGAAGTAACACAAATGAAGGAGTAGAGTTACTTCCATTCAACAAACAGTGCTGTCAGTCCCCGTCACATGAACTGATAGATTGCTTCTAGCAGCCCAGCAAGTCGCACAGGAAAGAAACCGCTCAGTTACACTAATGTCCTCGGAAATGCTAAATGCAGGTTGGATGAAGTGAAAGACAAACTACGTCTGAGATGGCAGACTTCGAAAAACTGCTTCTCCTATGTTCATCGACACGCGAAATATTTTTCCGAGATTATTCGTTTCAATGGAAAGAGAACTGCAGCAAAAGAGACTTCATTAATTTTTATTTTCTATAATTAATAATTTCTTTTTCTCCCATCATAAATTCAACTCTGAAAGAATTCACGACAGCATCTGTACGGTAACCATAGCAACGGTTGTTAAGGTTACCATTAATTGTTGCTGAAACAGACAAGAAATTGCCAGATTGCCATAATCGCAAACTGTTAAAAATAATCAACAGAATTGCAAATTGTTAAAAATAAACAGAATCATAAATTGTATATAATGAAAAATATATACGACAGTATCTGGACGGTAACCATAGCAACGGTTGTTAAGGTTACCATTAATTGTTGCTGAAACAGAGAAGAAATTGCCAGATTACCATAATCGCAAATTGTTTTGAAAGTAATCAACAGAATTACCAGAATTGTAAATTGTCAAAAATAAACAATCATAAATTGTATATAATGAAAAATATATACGAAAAATAAAGGTGTACTAAAAGTTATAGCTATAAAATATATACATCAATTATTTTATATTAATTTATTATATTTCCGCTTATAATAAAACGTGCATTATAATTTATATAAATTTATAATTTATGTCGTTTTTTTTAAATTTTTTAAGACACTAAACTTCCACATTACCTCTAGGGGAGAATTCTGTTTCTAGTTTGCAAAAACATTCAAAATTTACCGAAAATATAACTCATATCCTCTCATTTCATCACAAAATGCCTTTAGTGACAGTAATAAAGTGACTTACCATAACAGAAAACTTAATCAAATCAAATTCTTTTTACAGGTCCTTATTGGAATGAAAATTTCTCTCTCTTTCATCTATCGGTCTCTCTTTCTCTCTCTGCCAGCATCATTCTCCGATTACGTGCAGTAATGAAAATTGAATTTCTCTGACGGTTAGTGTCGAAGTCAATTTGAATTCGATTTATGTGTCAATAGGAAAGTGGAAGCCTTCTGCCCTTACCAGCACGTAGAATCGCTAAATACATTAGCTTAATGGAAGCCACGTGTTTGACTGGATGGTTTTGTAAGTAGCTTACAGAATAGAAATTACTGGATCAGGAGACAAAATTGACAGGCAGTCAGCCATAAAAGCTAGCACCATTAATGTATCAAACATTTCTATTGCGAGAATTAGTTTACTGGACTTTTTCCATTAAGCCAAAATATATTTACTTTAAAAAGTGGGCCCTGTATGAATAATTCAATAAATGCGATACATTTATTGTACGTAGCTAAGGAGCTAACACCGAGGTAACGATTTATACAAAGAGCAACTTTATTAATGTTCAGCGTCTTGAGTTTCAGGAGTTTAAGGTGGCTCTAAGATTTAATAACTGCATGTCACTCTTCGCTTGCCCACAGAAATTCGATCGCATCATTTCGCAGAATGGATGGTAGAAGAAGTTATAAATTAGCATTCGTACGAGCTGGTTTTAATTTTGATGGGGCGCTTTCCTTGGGCGTAATCAAGAATCGAGTTTGAAGGTTAAGTAAATATTTTTAGACTTACTTTTAAACTGCTAATTAATTAAGAGTTATGAACATATCAAAGTTTTCTTTCTTAAGCGTGTACTGTGGCCTAAATATGTTTGCAAAATTAAACGTAATTTCATTTAATTAATTCCCTCACGAGTTACTGTAAAATTATTTTTAAAAATAGAAATTACTCGATAATGGATAGTAAAAATCGTTTCTTCATTAATGGGTAATAGGGAGCCAATGATTCGATAAATGTAGGCAACAGTTGCATTCTTAACTAATATCTAATAATAGTTTAATTCTGTTGATTATTTTTAATAATTTACGATTCTTGCAATTCTCTTGATTATTTTAACAATTTTCAATTCTGACAATTCTGTAAATTCTGTTAATTATTTTAACAATTTACGATTCTGGCAATTGTGTTAATTATTTTTAACAATAACGATTCTCGCAATTCTGTTTATATAATTTAACAATTTTCGATTCTGGCAATTCTCTTGTTTATTTTTAACACTTTACGGCAAATGTGTTGATTATTTTTAACAATTCACGATTCTCGCAATTCTGTTGATTGTTTTAACAATCCGCAATTCTCTTGTTTATTTTTAACGATTTACGATTCTTTTAATTATGTTGATTATTTTTAAGAATTTACGATTCTGGCAATTCTGTTTTTATTTTTAACGATTTACGATTTAGCAAATCTGTTCATTATTTTTAACAATTTACGATTTTGGCAATTCTGTTTATTTTTAACAATTTAAGGGTTCTGACAATTGTGTTTATTATTGTTAAGGTGGATTAAATGTTCCTTTCTGATTTTCTTTAATTACATAAGAACTTTGCTTGGATTAAGAGGTTTCATTAATCTAAAAATAAATTCTACGTGGATTAAGAGATTTTATTAATCTAGAAATAAATAAAGTGCTTAATTTGCATAAAGCGTGACATTACGAGTAAGATTCCCTAATGAACGGGTTAGTGCCATTGCACCATGTTTTATTCGTAGTTAACTGCTGAATTGGTATTGTTTTAATTGTATCTGATATTGTGAATACATTCACAACGAGGTGCCTGGTATTGCACTACCTCGAATAAGTAACGCTTCACCAATGGAGAAGACTAATGCTACTTTTTCTCGGTGGATACCACCACCACCACCCAGATGGCATCGTTTGCAAAACGGTATGGGATAACAACGCATTTATTTATACACGCAATATACATTCTCATACATATATGTATATCCATTCGCGACATGTATGTATAAATATTTTCTTGTTTTGGGTGGCCCCTAGACGGTCGAACTTCATCTTGAGGTATTCTGTGATGAGAACCTGAATGTGTTATTTTTTGTCCATCTTTGTTCAATGTAAGTGTAGCCAGACCTGATTCATCTGTCTAGTGCATTCGCACCCTGGGTGACCAGTCCATCGGAGAGAGTGCAATACTGATGGATGGAATGGGATCCACATCTCTGCCCCTACTAGACTTAGAAAAGCAAAAAAGGTAGAGGAAAAAGAAGAAACGCCGTCGAAAGGAACACAGACTCCTCACTCATTAATCCCTCGAATAGGCGACCTTCCCAATAGGGAACACTGTTGTTACCAAATCTCGGTAACTCGGGCAGCATCAAGCACCCCCAGATGGCACCGTTTCAATGCTTGTTTGTACACTGAGTGGAAAGAAATCATCGGATACCTACACGTTACTAGGTACGTATCCATCTTTCGCCCGTATAACGGTAATCACACGGCGAGACATTGAGTCGACTAGTTTACGAAAGCGTTCCACTGGTATTTCCATCCATGCTTGCTGAACCGCTGTCCATAATTCCGTCGCATTCCTGGATGGAGGATCCAAACTACAACGGACTTTTCCACAGAATCCCAAAGATGCTCCACATGGTTCGTGTCTTGTGAACGGGGAGGCCATTCCATGGTGGTAAAATCTCGGAATGCACTTCGAAGCACGTTCTAGTACCCACGCCTCTGTGGGGAGGCGCATTGTCCTGCTGGAAGAGTCCATTGCCATGTGGGTGTACGATGACCATGAAGGGATGCAGATGGTCTGCAAGGATGGACACGTAACCTGGACTGTTCAGAGATTTGTCTAGATGTACTAGAGATCTCAACGTATGCCAGTTCAACACGTCCCAGACAATTACCGACCGTCCACCTGCCTGAAAAGTTCCTTGTTGACATGACGGATGCATAGCTTCATGCGGTTTCCGCCAGATACGCACCCTTCCGTACGCTCGAAATAACTGGAAACGGGACTCATCGGAGCAGGAGCCCCGTCTCCAATCATCCAAGGTCCAGTGCCGATGTTCTTTTGCCTAGTTGAGGCTCAGAGTCCTGTGTCGTGGTGTTAGCAATGCAACTCTGGTGGGTCGGCGACTCCAATAACCTGTTGCGGCTAATAATCGACTGATGGCCTTGGTGCAGACGTTTCTGGCACCTCTCTCGTTGAAGTCGGTGATGATCTGTTCCACTGTCACTCTGCGGTTGGCTGAAACAATGCCGTCGTGCAGACGTCGAAGGTCACGTTCACTCACCACTTACTTTCTCTGCCCACAGCACTGTCCACGATGACATGCTACTCCTAAAATGACGTATTCCCGATACACTCTTGATACTGTCGAAAGGGGACAGTGCAATTTCTGTACTACCTCCGCGATAGAGTGACCCATGCGTCGAGCCCCCACTATCATTCCTCTTTCAAAGTCGGTTTACTTAGGACGTTTGTCCATACTGACATCGAATTACCGTCTAAGTGAATGCAGTGTATCTACACTGTGCTGCCACTTTATTAGGTACATCTACCTAGTAGCGTATTGAGCCTCCTTTACCCTTCAAAACAGCCAGAATTCGTCTAGGCATGGATTGAACAAGATGCTGAAAACGTTGTGCAGGAATGGAGTACCATGCAGACATGAGTGTGTCACGCAGTTCCTTGAGATTCGACGGAGGTGTAGGCGTGCAGCGAACAGCCCTTTCCAGCTCATCCCATAGATGTTCAATAAGATTGAGATCAGGGGAACTGAGCGGGCCACTGCAGCAAAGAAAACAAACTCATTGTCATGTTCCTGGAACCATTCCATAGTGATTCGGGCTTTGTGCACCGGCGCATTATCCTGCTGGAAGTAACCATCTGACTGAGGATAAATTGTCAACATGAAGGATGCACTTGGTCAGCAACGATGTTTAGGTACGATGTGGCATTCAAACGTGAATCTATGGGTATCAATGGACCCAACGTGTGCCAAGAAAACATTCCTCACACTATAACACTGCCCCCACCACCTTGTACAATAGTCGTCAGACATAACGGGTCCATGGATTCATGTTGTTTTCGCCAAATTCTGAGCCTTTCATCAACATGATGCACCAGGAAGTTCGACTCGTCAGACCAAGCAACTGTTTTCCAATCCTCGATAGTCCAGTGCTGGTGTTGCTGTGCCCACAGGAGGCGTGCTTCCTTGTTCTTCATTGATAACAAAGGTACGCGATGTGGCTGTCGGCTGTTGTAGCCCATTCGTGACAAAGTGCGACTAGTGGTCCGTTGCGATATTTTGTTTTTCGCACCAAGGTTGTATTCAGACGTGATGTGCGACATTGTGGCCCGTTTGTTTGCTTGCACAATTCTAGCCATCCTCCTCTGACCTCTCTCATCAACAAGCGATTTTCTTCCGCAGGAGTGCCATTGAGAGGATGTTTTCTGTTCGTTGCACCATTCTCGATACACCCTTGAAACTGTGGTGCGTGAAAAGTTCAGGAGAACTGCCGTTTCAGAGATGCTTTTTCCAGCACGTCCTGCACCTACTACCATGCCACGTTCGAAGTCCGTTAGATCGCTCCCTTTCCCCATTCTTGCTACGGTTTGTACGCTTAACTGATACTTAAAAGGTTGTTCTGTTGAATTTATATCCACAACTGTGGTCATGGGACGCAACGTTGTGGGACAAACCATTTGTGTGCACAAAGGAGTGTACCTAATGAAGTGGTAGCTCAGTGTATATACCTCCCAAGCGGTGGGTTCGTCCACTAGCAAGGGGGGGGGTGATAGCGTCGCGGTGCCCAGGAAGCAGGTATCCCATGAATTCTGTCTTTTCAATGTATATGTGTGGGATAACAGCTCTATTATCCACTGGTCCCAATTAGACTTAGAAAAGCAAAAAAGGAGAGGAAAGTAATAGTAGGAGCGGAAGAAGAAAAGAAACGGTAGAAGAATGAAAGGGACAGTGACTCCTCCAACGCACACCACTCATAAACTCCTCAAATAGGCAACGCCTCCCCAGTAGGGAAGACTGTTGTTACCTATTCTCGGAAATTCCGGGTAGTATCAAGCACCCCAGACGACCCCGTTTGTAAAATGGTATGGGATAAAAAACTGTATTAGCCAATAGGATTGTGCCAAGTTTTTATCCTGAATCTGGGTTCTTGTGTAGTGGAAGCTTTGCTTCCAAACTCAAGACATCCAGGTCGGTGTGCAAGCTGGTTCATGATCTTACCGATACCTATCATCAGACCATGCTTCTCGTTCAGATGGAATTGTACCTGGTCTTTTCTTTTCCTGAATTCACCGTTTCCTATTGCTTTTTTCTCCCTATTGAATTCACGCTTTCCTATTGCTTCAATTCAGAAAAAAAAAAAAAAAAAAAAAAAATAGACCAGATACAACTCCCTCCAGTCCGCCTGAACCAGAAGCATGGTCTGATGATGGGTATCGGTAAGATCCTGAACCAGCGTGCACACCAACCATGTCCAAGGTATAAAAAAATGTGTTACCCACATATTCTGTCCCTATTAAACTCACGGAAGCAAAAAGGTAGAGGAAAGTGATAGTACGAGAGGAAGAAGAAGAGTAAAGTGGAAGTTGCTCCTTACTCATAAATTCCTCGAATAGGCAACGCTTCCCCATTAGGGAAGACTTTTGTTACCTATTCTTGGCAGACGGCACCGTTTCGAGGCTTATTGGCAACTCTTCGGTCGGTGGACATGACCTTGGTGCTGCAACCCTGACAATCCACTTATGAAGTTTAACTGCATAATATGATCGATGCCTGATGGTGTGCAATAACTTCATAATTGGATTGCCAGAATTGCACCACCAGGGTACCTACCAGCCCACCGAGGAGCGGCCAACAAGCCTTGAAACGGTACCGTGCCGAGAATAAGTAACAATAGTCTTCTCCATTGGTGAAGCTTTACTTATTCGGAGTAGTACAATACCATGACAACTCGTTGTGAATAAATTTATTTATATTAAATTTACCTACTAAAATAAAGTAAGTTTTACTATAATGTTCTTTTTAATAAATAATTTAAAAATTGTGATTTATTGCTTTGTGACTTTTAATCTTTTCGCACTTCTTTATTTTTCTTATATAATTTTTTTATATATTTTTATTAATAATCAATAACAAGTTTTTCAATTAAGACGTATTTAATTATTAGTCCAGCTTTATCCAAACCAACAAAAAAGATAAAGTGGCTTTGAGGATTAACATATAGAAAGACGAACAAGTGTAGGTTAATCCTGTTTTTAAAGATTAAAGTACTGGATTAGAGGATATAAAATCCTCTAATCTGGATTAGAGGATTTTAATCCAGTGGATATAAGGATTTTAATCCAGAGGATATAAAATCCAGATTTTTATATCCTCTAATCCAGTACTTTAATTTTATAGGATTTTATATCCTCTCATCCGGCACTTTTGCCATGTCAACAAAATAAAAATGCTCTCACCACCTTAGAAGGCTTTGGTGTCAAACATCAACGTTCAAGAGACATGATTTATAAATGCTGATTAAAAGCGATCCTCCTTCTTGGAGTCGACTGGAATGATCACCTCCTCCTCCCCTTCGGTAATTCGCACCAAGAGTTGCGATGATTTATTGCGCAAGCATTTACTTCTCGTTCCGTGACTCGCTTCTTAACTAATTTTCTTCTAAGTAAATTAGTCTTCAGGTAATTAGAAAAAGACGTAATGGATCGTCCCCTTCTTAGGATCGAGCGAATACATTTGGTTGCTAAACTTCGCAGCTACACTAATTATTTGCTGACAGGAATCTGCCCCTGTTTTTCAACCCCCGAACTGCCTTTTTTTTTGTTGCTGCTGTCAGTCTAATGTTAGCCGCGTGAATTATTGCTTGCTTGCAATGGCGGTTTTGTTCAGCGTTGGATGAACCCAGTTGATTGAAGAACGAACGAAAGGCAAAATAGAGGGATAAATAGGCTTGGGCTGCTTCCATTTTCCATTAAAAAAAAATTTAATACGAACATTTTATGATACTGCCGTTAGGTGCCACCACTGGACATGTTTAGAATCTCCACCGGTGAGTTGAAATTCTAAACCATTCAGGCTCAACCAGGATGCTAATCTCCCCTTCTTTAAAATGGGGACGTAGATCACAAATTGGTAATTACCCACAATACATTGCACGAATGCTTAAAATCATCTGCAAACTTCCATCACAGAAGCAGTTTCTGTATTAGCTGAAAAGTTGAGATACTCTTCATGTTAAATACTTTTTTCTGGGATGCAGTAAGGAAATCATGGTTGATTGCCAGTAATATAATTAATCTTGACAAGACACGAGGAGATAATTCACTGCGTAAAATTTACACTCGATAAATTAGTTAACAGGATTTTCCGTGTTATCAATAAATAATGACAGTCACGAACGCGTGGATGTGTGTGAGGTTGAAGTTAATCTCAAGGCCTCAGTTGTATTGATAAACGTTGCATACTAATACTTTGTTACTGCCTTAAACAGAGCACTCCAATATCGAAGTTTGTAGAAATCGAGGCTGATATACCGACGCCTCATAGCCTTAGTTGCTTTGGCGCTTAGCACACATAACTCTTTATCTTTACTTAGATACATCATAAATGGAACATTCATCACGGAATGGTCAGCCAAATTCCAAATCTTAGTCGAATAGAGGATGCCCGGGATGCTCTATGAAATATAAGTGTTCATTTACATTCCAATATGTATTATTGGATGCTTTTGATATGGTAGTGTGTGAAATTTCATTCACTTGAAATGTTCCACAGCTCAGAGAATTTCGACTATTTACAAACTTCCTATAGATGGCGCTCATGATGACACTGCTCTTTCGTTTCCTCTTAATTTCATCCTCTTCCTCCTTTTATGGTATTAGTTTGGCCGATCAAAGTATAGAAAGTTCTATCTGGAAAATGCTGGCACAATGAAGGAGAAGTGGGTGTTGGTGTGAAATTGCGTTTATGGACTGTGGAGTCGCTTTTATGAAGGCAATTGTGGGTGGACTTCATTCATGGAGCTTTGAGGTGTAGCTTAACTGATCAACAGCAGCGTTCCCTCTCTCTCTGAGAAAATTGTTCAAATGGAACTTAAATCATTATTGAAAAGCGATAGTGTACGCTCATGTAAGGTGTTTATCAGGTTATTTATGGTTTTCTTTCTTTTTTTTTTTTCTTTCTTTCTTTCTTTTCTTTTCCAGAGTAAATTACTTAAATTTTTCTCTTGCTTTTATCTCTGGAACATCCATTATGGTACACCACAGATGGTAATGAATCATGCTTAATATTGCTGATTGAAAATGCACAATAAAAGGTGCATCCAATAAGAAAATTGCCCATAGAAAGTATTTTATTTATTCGAAACATGATTCAAGTCTTACCATGATTGGAATCCTCTTTAAGATGCTTCTCTTTAACAACGAATACAAGAAAACATTGATGGAAAGCTTGCATATTTGGGAGTATCTCCCAAATATGCAAGACAATGCAAACGAAAATTAAAAAAAAAAACAATTTAGTCCAGAAAGTCACCACCAGGGCTACTCATACCACCAGGGGCCAATATAGGTAGCCCCTGGTGGTCACTTCTGGGATTAAATTATTTTCGTATAATTCTTGTCCCTATCTTCTTTCTAATATTACTGTCAAATTGTTTGTTTGCAATTAGCATTGAGGCAGCTAAGGCCTTGAGGTTCAGCAAATCGATATGTTAATTTGTCCGTCCTCATGTACAGCGCCCTGTCAAGTCAAAGTGATAAAGTATCAGTTATGGGATGTAGTAAAGACATCATGGAGTTACAAAAGGGCATGATTGTGGGCGCTCATATATCGGGTGCTTCCATATAGGAAATGTCATGTATTATCTGTTGCTCACCGCCCACTGTACTTAAAAAGAATGGTCTTGAATGGGTAAAACCACCTCCCGCTGACAGAACTATAAAGGATTACGCAAGGTGGATGTTCGTGGTGCGAGGGGTGCAGCGCGTTGTATGGGCTGAACGGCAGGTCACTGTGCCACAGTTGACATCGCAATACAATACGGGGAGTGCAAGAACACTATCTCAATGACAATGCGACGCATACTCAGATGCATGGGATTCTACAGCAGACGACCCAAGAGATACCTTCTCCTTACCGCTGATCTTTGTCGATGGTGAATGCTGCGGTGTCAACAACACGCTGGTTGGACACTGGAGGACTGGAAACGGTGCTAGTTGGATGAGTCCAAATAGTGCGAGAAGCCAATGGACGCCTTCGTGTGTTCAAGCAACACGACTCTTCTTCCTAATTGTGCGTGGTACCTACTACTCCGGCAGGTGGTAGTGGTTGCTTAATAAGCAGCACGTTTTTCTTGCAAGAACTGCAACTCTTGATGATTATGGATCAACGTTTCGCTGGTGAGGTCTACCGCTCTTAGGAGACCATGTGCACCCTGTATCTTCCAAGACGATAAAGCGCCGTGTCATCGGGCTTGCACTGTGCACGAATGGTCCGAGGAACACAGAGAAGATATCACCCATCTTAATTGGTCTCCAAACTAGCCTGACCTCAGTCCAATTGAACACCCGTTGGATGTTTTGGAACGGGAAGTGAGGCGTATAGAAACGCAACCGTCATCTATTCCGACACTGTGGAAAGCCTTGAAGGCGTCATGGTTGAAGATCCCTACAGATGTCTTCGGACATCTAGTGGAGTTAATGCGTAGGCAAATAGCAGCTGTTATCCGTGCGAACGGTGGCCCAACACAATATTAGGTAAGTGGTCATAATCAGTGATCACTCAGTGTATTCTATTTGAATAGACCTTTAAAAACTGCTCCAGTTTTGAACCCTCTCTGAAGGATTCTAACCCAGAATTCTCTAAATGAGTGACAAATGGTGACAGTTGCTACGATATCGTTACCACTACTTTATCAACAGCCCTATATATATATAAGATAAGCGACTACGATTCGTAAGTAGGCGGTCATAATTTAGCGATCATTCAGTGTACGTTACATGTGTTTACAGAATGATTTATATGATGCGCGCGCTGCAAAATCTCGTAGTAAACAACAATAACAACAGTTCTAGTTAAATAGGCTTTTAAGAATCGCTCTAGTTTATGAACCCTCTGTGAAGTATTCAAACCCAGAATTCTTTAAATGAATGACAAATGGTGACAGTTACTACGATATCGTTACCACTACTTTGCAAACAGCCCTATATATAAGATAAGCGAATACGATGCAAGTTGTTTCAGAACATTAAACAATTTGTGAAATAAGTGGCTTGGGGGGTAATGAAACTTGACAAATGTAATTTCTTAGAGAATATCGGAGCTATTTCCAATTACAACGCAGCCACTTTTAAATGCATCCGCTAAACTGGCAATCCATTTACATCAGAAGGAAACGGAAATTTCAAAAACTTCATCGCACCTGAAGAAGTCGTAATTAACGGAGAAAATTCTTTCCTTGAGAGAGAGAGAGAGAGAGAGAGAGAGAGAGAGAGAGAGAGAGAGAGAGAGAGAGATCAACACGACAACTAAATTAAAGAAATTGGTCTTTAAAATTAGGTTAATGCTTCAGCTGAAACTTTTCGAAGTTAAAGGAGTTTGCACGTCATATACAATCTTCTCCCTCCCCCTCCCCCCAGCTGTCTGTGTGTGTGTGTGTGAAAAGAACAGCTTTGATTGTATTCCAGAACACGTTCATAATTAAATTCTTCGTAATGAAGCTAAAAGTGCGCCCAAGACTCCGTTCCAGTTGCTCGCACAGATCTCCCTACTTGAGAGCATTTGTTCCTTTTCAAAGTAAGTTGCTTTAAAAAGTCCTGAATGCGCACTTTAATCTAAACACTTCCATTTTTTCCCCCTTTCTCTTAACTGAACGGTAATGGCCATTGATAATAAGAGAAATGATGTCTGAAGTCTCCACTGAATCTTTTATGAGAGAAAGAACTGGCTAATCAACTTCAACTGAAACTGGAAGTTCGCCTTAACTCTGTTTTCTTTTTTTTTTTTTTTGTTTTGTTTTGTTATCTGTTTCGATTCGCCAGGAGAACACTAAGGGGGCGACAACCCAGTTTTTGTAACCTTTGAAAAATTAGGAAATAGATCGTCTGTGACAGGTACTTTCAGCAACTACAGTAAATAGGGATTTTTTGGTTATTCAAACCGGAAATAAAGTTTAAAATGGAAATGCCCAATTTTAGGATCTTTAAATTCAATTATAACAGGATTAGTGGTTATTTAAACCGGAAATAAAGATGTAAGTGGTAATTAAAAGTAAACAGAACTCATTTCTAAGTTTGGATGGTTAAAAACTGTCATTATACAGTCACTAGGCAAAAAATTAGACACCTTTTGAGATAGACGTCAACAGACAGTTAAAAGTATAGTAAGCAAATGTGTTACGATCACAAGTTCCTTGATATCATGTTAATAATATACTTTTAATGGATCTTTTTAGTCGATATAGTCATGGGGAAGATCGGTGATCTTTCAGATTTTCAGAGAGTTTTATTGTTGGGGCACTTTTAGCAGGAGATGTAACTGAGAAAACAAAGAAAATGGTGTGTCGAAAGCAATCATCTTAAAAGTATACAATGAGTGGAAGATGAAAGGAGAATGCAGCATTAAAAAGGAAGAAGCAGCTGAATACTCAAGTCAGTGCTTCAAGGCCGCAATAATTTAAAGCACACTGTACGTCAGAAGAGAAGGTCCAACATGCAGCAAATGTCAGTTAGAAATCAGCCATTTCCAACCAACCGAACCATATGACGTGTAATGATGTTGTAGTAGAGTTTTAGAAGCATCAGCGACAAAGACCCTATTTCTCCGTGTATTATCTGTAAATTGCATGTGTTCTGTGGTCCATTTTCTGTTCGCTGGACGAAAAACTGGAGTTTCTGGGAGGAAAAACCATGCTACTCTCGACTGAGACCGACTAACTCAACCACTTTATGAAAAAGGCCCATGAAAATTCCTCCAGTCATCGGCGGGACTTGAACTCAGGTCTTTTCCACTTGGTGTGGGGAGGACGGCGATTCTACCAACCGTGTTACCCAAGAGGGTAACGGGTGATGAAGAATCTAGGATTTGGTAATCGTGTGCCTATACGAAAGCCACCTTTTCTGTAAAAAATCGAAAGATTGGACTAGTGTGGCCAACGCCAATTTTGGATTTTGGACTATTTTTGCACCAATGGTAGCGTGAAAGTGTGTCGTGTCCAACACTGAAGCAGCTGGAGGTGGTATCATGGTATGGGGTATGTTCATTGGTACGGACTGGGTCTCATACCGTCAGAAAGTCGTATTTTCTCCAATGAATATCTTTCTGTCGTATCGTACCGACTTCACTCTCCAATGCTTCGTTTTCACTTTAATTATATCTCAATGGTTCGAGGAACTTTCTCAACTACCTTGGCTGTCTAATTCCATAGATCTCCATTCAACTGAGAATGTCTGGGATTTGAACAACTGACAAATATTCTGATGGAAGAATGATCAAGTCTGATGAAGAAGAATGATCAAGAAAAATGATCAAGAATGATGAAGTAGACTTCGTTAGATACCTAGTGGATCAATTCCACGACGTGTACGAGCTGCAATTTGAGGAAAGGTGGTCCTACTAGATATCGATAAAGGTTTCTAATTTTTTTGGCCAGTGCTTGTATATTCTGAAGATAATGGCTTTCCTTCATCATTATCTCCAAACAGCAACTTATTCCGTTCAATGTAAAGTAGTCTCTTTTTTTGACCAATGGAATCAATACTCATTTGACCTCTCCCGAACAAAATTCTGTCGCGTGACTAAAGGCCTTCAGTTGAATTGCAACTGCTTCCACCCTCACTGAAGATCCTCGAAAAGACTTTCCTTCCAAAGCTAGCGCAACATCTCTTTCCTCAAGGTCCAAAGCAATTGCACTACCTTATCCAAATAAGTCGACAATCGCTAATCTTGTTTTTCTTAAATCCTTCTCCAAAATAGGACTTCTTCCCTCAAGTACAATAATGACTTGTACAATGAACAGATTACAAGTTTTTCGCAATGGGGAGGAAGTCATATTCGGTCTCTTATTCTCAACCATGACTTTTTCATTCATCTGCTACACAGAAGATGTAATAATTTACGCTGATGACATCAAAATATACCCACGGCCCTTCTTTAAACATTACGTCCATCTATTATCATCATCACGCAAACTCTTTGGAACTTTTGAGAATTATCTTAAGACAATGAGGTGTAATACTTAGATATTACTCCTTGGCGACACCTACATCCTTGTATCAATGTTTATTATACTCGTATATACATCACACGTGTTAATTGAGGATGTTATAATGACCCGTGTGCATCTGGTAAAGTTTTCGTGCTTAATCTAATTAGAGGAATAAAATATGGCCCGGGAATTGTTTTAATTCTTTAACTTGGGAGCAAAGTCATCCTATTGCTGTGAAAGATTTAATTAGGGCTACTTCAAAACCTATGGCACCATTGTTTATCTGCAACCAAGCATTTGACTCTAACTTGCGTTGGAACAAAGCATCACTGCCGTGATGGATGCAGCGCCCCCAAGTGGCTTAACTTTAGTTTCATTCTTGATTATTAAATAAAAGCGACAAATTCTTAAGGCAATAGTTAATAAAATTGTGTTACTGCGATACAGTTATGAGAATGGAATGCTCTCGCCTCCTAGCGAAGGATTCTGAAAATAAAAGAATGTTGAATTTCTTGGGTAGAACTTTCTCGGATGGATTAAACCCATCACTGAAGGGTTGAACGAATGGCAAATAACTCAATGCTACGTTGTAGGTTTCTAAAGGGCTCCATTTTCCAGAAGCCCTCATTACTTTATACTTCAAACATTGCTCGGCAAAAACACCCTAAACCATCAAATCCTTCAATGCTGATTTCAGGTAATTCTCTAATGGGGCAAAGATAACTTACATAATTGTAATCCTTCTAAACCTGGTCCTGTTTAATTTCTGGCACAAAAGAGTCTACTCCTCCTATCTTCGATGATATTGTATTGCTAGACAAGGTTACATAGCTCTGTTAGTAATTACCCTGACTTCTAACCACGCTTGGAACTGCTTTCTGGAATTAGAATTACTTTTCATCCAAACAACTCCATTTAAAATGTGGCAGTTATGATGTTAATTAGTGATCCATCTCTTACAAAGTATCTCCACTCTTTCTCATAGACGTTATGTTGCTGTTGCATGCCTTTTCTATAGATACTTCCATGGGCACTGTTCTTCTGAACCGGCTTCTGCAATTCCCCATCCCTCTTCAAAACCAGTCTGAGCACGTGCTGCAAGAGTCAGCATCCATTCAATGTCCAACTGCAAACTCACAGAACCAACCTTTTTTCTTCCTCATTTACCTCTTCTCTTTTCTTGAACAAACCTCCTTTACGTGAATTTCTCAAAAACTACAATCTACAGAAACTCAAGTAAAACAAACAACCATCTTCTGTCTTTTCAGCTTACAAGCGTGGTACCCTAATTACTGCAGGTGTAATACCTTTCGTATTTGGGTTTTCATCCAAAAAAATACGTATTCCTCATATATAGTTATTATAGTAAAAGTATAATATGTACTATTATAGATACTGAATATGTGTATAAACATAACGGTATACTGCGGGCCATTAGGCCAAAATAACTTATAAAGGTATGATTATTTTATATATATGATCTCTTGGCATCATTCGCGGTCTTCAGGATCCTATGAATTGGTTCCAATATATTTGTGGACGGTGTATACTTATCGAACAATCTGATTACTAACCTGATTTAAAATTTCATGATCATTTATTGAGCTTAGTTCAACACTTGAAATGGATATATATTGATCTTCTACAACGAGGATGGTAAGCGGAAATGAAGGAATCTTTGATATATGCCCAAACAATAGTCGAAATACTTAACGTTCTCTATTTGCTGGTGCAGAGCAAGGATGTTCTACTCAGTCGCGTCTATGTGTTCATCGGAAATTCTTTCCATTCCTAGATTTGTGCTGGGAAATGGGAGTTCCTTCCTTTGCTATCCCCTATCCCCTCGCTTTCCCTTCCAACTTGAACACCAAATATTTGAGATGTTAGCTTAGCACAACACACAAGAAACGAAGCAGAACATAGACTTGGACATACTTTTGACTGTTCTGAATGTTACCTGCGTGCATTAATTAACCTGCTCCTTGTGGGCGAACATCGGCCACACCACAGCTGTACCAGTTATTGCCACCAAGACTTGTAATTAATGAAAAGTGTCACCGAATCTCTTATTTCCAGAAGCGCCACAATATCATTTATTGGAATTAATTCGCTTTAATTATCTTAGACGCTTTAAATGTGCGACTTTTATGCTTCACCAACCGGTGTGTGAATTATAAGCTTGGGAAGGTTTTGACTCGGGGGCCCCCTCCTGCTGTAAGCGGACAGCGGAACGCTAGGGATCATCCATCACTAGGACTACACATATCAGACTGGATCTTAGTCGTTAATCTTCCACTTTCGGTCCTGTTTGAATTAATGGGACGTCTTGGGGACAGATTCTTAATAAAGGCCAACGCTTCACTTCCACACATCTGCTTCCGGCCCGTCTCATAGGTGAAAGGTTAGCATAAGACGCATAATATGGATCTAGAATTTTGAATAAAGCGTTATTTTAAACCATCGAACCGCATTGTGGACAAATGTAATAAAATAATAGTTTAATATGTTGTGTGTCGGGCTTCCAGTCGTGTACTTCCAATTAAAAAAAATCACTTCCGGTTTAATAATTTCAGATTTACGGTTTATTAATTTCATTTTAAGTTTTAAAATCGTACTTCCCGCTTTTAAAATCTTACTTCCTGTTATAAAATTTCATTTCCGGTATTAAAATATTACTTCCGGTTTTAGAATGTTACTTCCGGTTATAAAATTTCACGTCCTCTTTTAAAATTTCACTACTCTGAGTTGATTTCTCAAACTTTGTGGAATCAGCTTATAAATGTAACAATAATTTATTATTAAAATAAATTATTTTAATAATTTTACAATTTTTAAGCAATTTTTCAGGAAGTGCTTATGGCTGTTAAAAGTTTATTTCTATCACAGTTTATGGTGTTTTGACAATAAAAGTAAACATACAGCTAGCAAAAAAAGGATATATTTACTTAATTTATTAAAATTATCTTCATTTGATGTTTACCACGAGTTGATTGAGCTTAAAAACATTTTGTGCTTCAGAGAAACAGAATTTTTGACTATATTAAAGTTTAATTGCTAATGATTAATACAAAAATTAACAGTTATCCACGACGTGGGGTTGATTAATTGGTTTATTAACTGTCAAAAAGAGGTTAATTATTAACTTATACCAACACCAATACACACAGTTCATTAAATTAACAATTTTTTGGCATACAGTAAACTTATCAATCAATTCCATGTGGAACATGGTGCTCAAAGATAATTACGCAGTAATGCCCTTCGTGCAACATACAAAGTGTGGCCCGGACTAGTGCTGTTGTGGTTATGTTCGATGAGTTTGAAAATAAATGGAAGTGGTGTGTTGCAGTTCAAAATTCCTCCAACAGAAGATGGTATAGAGATCATCCAGTAGGATAGCAGGTTGCAAGTGATATGTTGTTGTTGTTGTTGTTATAGTAGTGTTTTAGGAGCATTAGCGACTAAGGCCATATTGCTCCTTGTATATTGTCTGCAAATCGCGTGTTCTTTGTCGATTTTCTGGTTGCTGGATGAAAAACCTCAGCTGCCTGGAGGAAAAACCATGGTACCCTCGTCTGAGACAAACTTACTTGGTCACTTTGTGAAAAAGGCCCATAAAAATTCCTGAAGTCATCGACGGGATTCGAAACCAGGTCTTTACCAACCGGTGTAGGGAGGAGGGTGATTCTACCAACTTTTCTACCCGGTAAGAATAGAGCTAATGTGCAACTGGTTTCGTTTTAGTATGATGCGGGTACCTGATCTCAGAGACTGCAGAGGGACGTGCCACTCACATATATCCCATGAGACATTTATGTCATCTGTTAACATTTTTATCACCATCATAGTACTCCTCATAGTGATGACGTTTGGCAACTTCATCACTATGAGGGATGTTCAACTGTTGTGCTGTATCTGTGATCCTAGTCTGAGGGCTGAGGTGGTTCTTAGTAGTTTTTCAATTCAAAGTCCGGTATTCGGTACTGAATATTGGCTTCTGCAGGGAGGGATATGCTGACGTCCAGATTTCTGCGGCATATAGGATTACGGGATATATTGAGTCTGAATGTATCTGCTGGTTGTTTCTCTATCGTCAATGAAGAGTAGAATCTGCTTCGATCTCCATCGAAGGCTGATGAACCGTTTTAGGAGGTGCTCGATGTCGATGGCGAATCTGAACTTCGGATCAATATATCCTGACGTCTTTATGAATGGTGGCTAATGCTATTGACGACTCTTCAGTTGTAGGTGGAATGATAGTAGGTTGGTTATACAGCAAGAATGCCATAACGCTTGATTTGTCTAAGTTGAGGTTTTGGCCGAAGTTGTGTAGAAAACTGGCAGGTGCTAGAAAGCTCTCCTTTATGCCTGAAGTTATAACAGGTGAGACAACAGACGATGAGATTTTAGTAATCTCATTGTCTGAGGTTTTAATAATCTCATCGTCTGAGTCAGAGCATACAGTGGGCTTCAAATTCATCATCCCAAAAAGTTTCGTTTACACAAGTCCAAGATCAAGGCGATGCTGATAATGTTTTTCAACGAACAGGGTGTGAGTAATAAGGAATTTGTACCTGATGGGGAGAGAATCAACGCTGCATTCTACATACAGGTGCTTCAAAGACTATTGAAGCTCATTTCTCAGGCCGCAATTTCGATAGAAATGCAGCTGGTCCTTGTTGTGCAACGATGCCCCCGCCCATTTCACACTTATCGTGAAGACACTTCTGAAGAAACTTTGCGTTGTACAGAGGAACTTTTTGGCGTCGAGGAACTCTCTGACTATCGTACAGGTGTTCAGGATTTCAGGATTGCGACTTTCTGGAGTTCCTTGTACTTATTCTCTAGGAGACTTATTGCTGCTAGGCTGTTATGTAAGGTCTTTGGCCCGATACCTGTGGTTAACTCGATGATCGGAATGATCGTAACTTCTTGCATATGCCACATCGCTTTGATTTCCTGTCTGAGGTCAGTGTATTTTCTGATCTTTTCTTCGCGGGTTTCCTGGAGATTTCCAGTGTTGGGCACCGCTATGTCAATCAGATAGGTAGTCTTTTCCTTCTTTTCGACAAAGGTTATGTCCGGTCTGTTGTGCAGAATTGTTTTGTCCATTATTATGGTGCAGTCCCACTAGACTCTGTGGGCTGGTGGCTCTAGTACTGCCTGGGGTTCGTCCTTATGCACTTTCTTTGATCAACTGGTATTTCCTCGCCAGCTTCTGACGCATTAAAATTATTATTATTATTAGTAGTAGCAGTAATAGTGACTTCATGCTTCCAAACAAAATTAGCTTGTTTTCTTGATGTAAGAAAACAAGCTTATTCAGTATCAGCGATAAGAAAAAATCAAAGATGACCACAACACTTTCCATATCACCTGTCCATCTCCTCTGACAGTTTGTCTAGTTCTTCCTTGAATTTATTCAAACTACCCACCTCTGCAACATCAGATGGAAGTTTGTTCCAACAGTCAACTACCCGCTGGCTGAAGACAAAATTTCCGCCCATCTATCTTGCAACGATCCTTCCTCAATTTGAATTTATGCCGCCCGATGTGTGCAGTCTGAGCAAGAGGAAGAATGTCATCAGCATTTAGCTTGCTCAATCTCTCTCTCTCTCTCTGTGACCCCCTCTCTGTGCCCCCCCCCTCTCTCTCTATTTCTCTCTCTCTCTCTCTCTCTCTCTGTCTTCCTCTCTCTTCTTCTATCTGTCTTTCCCTCTTTTTGTCTGTCTATCTGCCTCTTTCTTTGTCTTTCTGTCCATCTGTCTGTCTATCTATCTGTCTCTATCTCTATCTGTCTGTCTGTCTCTCTCCATCTTCGTCGTCTTTCTGACTCTCTCTTTGACTTTCTATCTATATCTGTCTGTCCGTCCGTCTCTCTTTGCCTTTCTATCTCTATCTGTCTCTCTATCTTCATCTGTCTGTCTGTCTGTCTCTCTATATCCGTCTTCTCTCTGTCTATCTCTATCTCTGTCTGTGCCTCTCTCTTTGCCTTTCTATCTCTATCTATCTGTCTCACTCAATTTCCGTCTTCTGCCTGTATGTCTATCTCTCTCTCTTTGTCTTACTATCTCTATCTCTCTCTCTCTCTCTCTCTCTCTCTCTCTCTCTGTCCTCTAAATCTCCGTCTTCTGTCTGTATGTCTATCTATCTCTTTATCTCTGTCTGTCTGCCTCAGTCTTTGTCTTTATATCTCCATCTGCCTGTCTATCTATCTCTCTCCATCTCTGTCTATCTGCCTCTTTCTTTGTCTTCTTATCTCTATCTGTCTGTCTTTCTCAATCTCCGTCTTCTATCTATCTATCTATCTATCCAAACGCCTGTACTACTTGATTAACGGGCTTGAACAGCAATATCATCAATCAGGATGTTAACCGCCCCAAAACTTGCAAAACCCTTATCCCTATTCCTGTAGATAATGCTGACTCTTAGCATGCTATCTCTTAATGCAAGAGGATGCTCCTCTGCATTGCGCAATAAGCTGATCCTTCACCAGGTCCAACGACATCATGCCGACCTACTCTTCCTACAAGAAACAAATATTAAAACAGACATAAGGCCATCCTTGAAATGGACAGATTGGTCATATGTATTTCATTATTCTCCAACACAACAACATCATGGGGCAGGAGTGAGTGTCGGCCTTCATCAAAAGTCCGCCTGCAAGCTCAATGTGATAGCAGAGATCGCTGGCTACGCAATTTACGCCCACCTGGATACACCCCAGAAGGAAACCCTGCACCTTTTTAACATCTACATGCCACAGCAAGACAGACTCGCTATTCAAATAACTAACTTCATACAAAGCCACATCTCTACTATAGATCAAGAACACATCATTCTTGCTGGCGACTTCAACTGCACTCTTGACCCAAAAATGGACAGAGCACGATGCACTGAGCACCGCACAACATTAATCAATAACCTGCAGGCCTTGATAAACAACAATAAACTGGTCGACGTATTTAGACACCAGCACCCAGAAGAAAAGTCCTACACCTGGAGATCAGCAAATACAGCATCTGAAAGACTACCTTACCAAGCCCGACTGGACAGATACTACATCCCAAAACACACTATCCCTCTGGTCAGAAGCATCACACATTTGCCATCTTATATCTCAGATCACTCCTTTATCAAATTACAGCTCTCTTTCTCACCCAATCACTACAAAAGTGGAGGTGCTTATTGGATGTTCAACAATAGCCTTCTACAAGACAAGGAATAAATTTCTAAGCTGCAAGACCTGATATCCAACCTTGCCCAATCCAAAGACAGATTGGAGCCCATGAACACGTGGTGGCCTAGATTTAAAAGTAAACTGAAATCATTCTCCCAAACCTACAGCCATCAGAAAAGTCAACAAAAGCGTAATAACCTCTATCAACTTGAGCAAAGGCTGAAAAATCTCCCATCTGATAGTCAGACCTATCAGTCAACACTACAAGCCATACAAACCCACTTAGAACACTCTGCAAAAGGCGCCCTGCTCAGATCAAGATACACCCACATAAATCTATCTGATGCCTCGACCAAATACTTTTTCTCATTAGAAAGCAGACGTCAGAAATCAACCACCATCACTGCCATTCAGCTGCAAAACGGAAACATCACTGAAGACCCAAAGGAAATCTTCTCTGAAGTAACAAGATTTTATAGAGAAATTTACAGTTCTCAAGAAACCTCTACAAAGGCAACGGAGGAAATCCTTTCAGGACTTAAAAAAATCTCCCATACGGTCCAATGCAGTATGGAGAAACAAATCACCCTACAAGAACTAACAGCAGCATGCAAAGCCCTTTCCAAAAATAAATCACCAGGTCTGGACGGACTGACTTCTGAATTCTTCCAAACGTTTTGGGATCAACTCGGAGTGCTACTCTTTGAAATGCTTGAAGAAGCTCAGTTCCATGGACTACCAGCTTCGGTCACCACCTCTGTCGCTCGACTGATTTCCAAGAAAGGAGATCGCACTAATTTACAAAACTGGCGCCCGATTTCCTTAATGAATACGGACTGTAAAATCATTTCCAAAGCCATCGCCAATAGATTAAAAGCCACTCTCCCTGATATCATCGATCACCAACAAACATGCTCTGTACCTGGAAGATAGATTCACGACAATCTACATCTGATCCGAGACCTCCTCTCCACTGCAAACAGCCAAAGAGAATTCCTAGCACTAATTAGCCTTGACCAGAAAAAGGCATTCGACAGCGTAGAACACAGCTACCTATTTAAAACCTTGAAAGCCTTTGGATATGGACCTTACGTCATCGGAACAATCCATCTGCTATACAAGGAAGCCAAATTCTGCCTGAAACTCAACAACCAGCTCACCTGCCACTTTCCGTATTCCAGAGGAATAAAACAAGGCTGCCCACTCTCTGGACAACTCTATGCAATTGCCATAGAACCATTCCTTAATAAAATTGCCACCAGTATACAATCCGGACGAACGGTGCTACCAGAACCCCACCTAAATATAACCTACTTAGCATACGCAGATGACGTCACAATTGCAATACGACACGAGAGTGAATTTGAAGTCATTCAAAAGGCTCATGATCTTTATGCTCAAGCATCAGGCACAAAACTCAACCACTGTAAGACCAGCGGCCTGTGGGCTGGCAACTGGAAAACTAGAACCGACTCCCCATCCAAGGCACATGGTGCAGCGAGGGACAGAAATACCTAGGTGTGTACCTCGGCAATACCCTCCTTTTCTCCCAGAAGAACTGGCCCGAATTGCTGAGTCGTTTCAACAAAGTACTCGGGAGATGGAGAAGCGTGTGCGCCACATCTTCGCTGAGAGGGAGAGTGCTTGTGGTCAATCATATGGCGGCAAGCGTTCTCTGGCACACCTTCAAAATTCTCACTCCACCTGCTGACTTCCTCCACCAAATCCAGGCATCTGGAACAAAACCAACTGGATGTCCTGCTCCAAACTTAGCCAACCACTTACCCATGGGGGTCAAGGGTTGGTCTCTTTTGACGACAAAATCACAGCATTCCGGATCACCTTTCTTCTTAAGACGCTGCAAACAAAATACGCACATTCCAACACTACGGATAAACTACTAGCAACAGCCACTAGAGGACTATCCCTTTCAACAATATTGAGAATGGACATGGCACCAGTACCACTCAAACTACCGCCGTTTTATAAAGACGCACTATACCGCTGGAAAAAGCTAAACCTTCACCATAATCTTGAGAGAACATCCCTTCCCGGAATACTTTCAGAACCGCTCTTCTACAATAAAGGAATAATAGACCCTGCAAATGATGATATTCTCTTCTTCCCTACGTGGAACTGGGCAGGAATAAGAACCATAGGCGACCTCCTGACACCAAGCCTTGAATGGAAAGGATCAGGAGATTTGCCAATTAAAACCATTAATGCAAAGCAGCAACACATACATCTAAAATCAGCGATCACACAAGCTCTTCCAGACATCACTACAACTAAAGGGATTGGAAATGTCACTGAATCCTCGCTTACACCAACCTTCGTCATCACATCACCAGAAGACACGGTACCTCTGTCTCCTGCACCTTCCCTTCCAAAAAAAGTCTATCAGCTAATCATGTCTCGCCATGCAACCACGATTTTCCCGTCATCCACCTGCCAAGCTGTCCCTGCACCCCTCTCCACTCACCACAAGCCACCATCAAACTTTCAGTGGAACCTTCCGTACAGGACGAAATGTTCCAAATCGGACGCAGACATCCAGTGGAGACTGTGGCACAACATCCTTCCCACCCCAGTCAAGCTACAAACCTTCGGGTTACGCTCCTCAAACTACTGCCTCTTCTGCGCCACCCCAGGTACCCTGGAACACATATACCTGGCATGCCCTGTGAACAAGGAACTCGTCAAATACGCTTTGGATGCAGCAAAGCTTGCCTGCAACCACGCCCACACTCCGGAGGACTACTGGTACCTACTTCACTCTGAGCAGACAGCACATACCACCTGCAACTTCCTATTCATTGCGGCCAAGGCCGTCATTTACAACTTCTACTTGAAGCACACAAGAAGCAGTGACGACGTGCCTCCTGTCGACACATCGGTGCAACATCTGAAGTGGAGCCTACGGAGGAAGTTGCACAGCAGACTTCTACTCGAATTCCACAGCAAAAGACCAGAAACTGTGGATCATCTTAACAGCGAATGGAACAGTGGCGGTCACCTCTTCACCATCACTGAACAGTCCATCACCTTCAACGTGTGACACTTAACATGAGAACGACCCAACCCCAAGAAACTGTCTTTTTTTCTTTCTTATTTCCAGAAATTAAAATATTCAAACTTTTGTATTTCTTTCTAAAAATTTTCTTTATCTTTCTTTTTTGCTTTGTACATAAAATGTAAATAGTTGTTGTTGAAAATGTATCTACTGTTCACGTTTTAATAAAAAAAAAAAAAAAAAATATGTATCTATCTGCCTCTCTTTCTTTGTCTTTCTATCTCTAACTGTCTACCTGTCTGTCTCTGTCTCTCTGTCTCTCTCTCTCTCTCTCTCTCTCTTTCTATCTCTATTTATCTGTCTCTCTTTCTATGTCTTTATCGTCTCTCTGTCTGGCTCTCTCTTTGGCTTTCTATCTTTATCTGTCTGTCTCTCTAAATCTCCGTCTTCTGTCTGTATGTCTATCTATCTCTCTATCTCTGTCTGTTTGCCTCACTCTTTGTCTTATTATCTCTATCTGCCTGTCTATCTATCTCTCTCTCCATGTCTGTCTATCTGCCTCTTTCTTTGTCTTTTTATCTCTATCTGTCTGTCTTTCTCAATCTCCGTCTTCTGTCTCTATGTCTGTCTATCTATCTATCTCTAACTGTCTGCCTGTCTCTCTCTCTCTCTCTCTCTCTCTCTTTGTCTTTCTATCTCTATCTATCTGTCTCTCTTTCTCTGTCTTTATCGTCTCTCTGTCTGGCTCTCTCTTTGGCTTTCTATCTTTATCTGTCTGTCTCTCTAAATCTCCGTCTTCTGTCTGTATGTCTATCTATCTCTCTATCTCTGTCTGTTTGCCTCACTCTTTGTCTTATTATCTCTATCTGCCTGTCTATCTATCTCTCTCTCCATGTCTGTCTATCTGCCTCTTTCTTTGTCTTTTTATCTCTATCTGTCTGTCTTTCTCAATCTCCGTCTTCTGTCTCTATGTCTGTCTATCTATCTATCTCTAACTGTCTGCCTGTCTCTCTCTCTCTCTCTCTCTCTCTCTCTTTGTCTTTCTATCTCTATCTATCTGTCTCTCTTTCTCTGTCTTTATCGTCTCTCTGTCTGGCTCTCTCTTTGGCTTTCTATCTCTATCTGTCTGTCTCTCTAAATCTCCTTCTTCTGTCTGTATGTCTGTCTGTCTATCTCTCTCCATCTCTGTCTGTCTGTTTGTCTGACTCTCTCTTTGGCTTTCTATCTCTCTCTCTCTCTCTCTTTGGCTTTCTATATCTCTCTTTCTCTCTCTCTCTCCGTCTTTTGTCAGTCTGCATGTCTGTCTCTCTCTCTGTAGATTTTAATGCATCACTAATGGCAAATGCATCATTTCAAAATAGAGTTTTTCCACTTCCATTTATGCTGTTGAATCTTTTTAAGCCTGATAATTCTTCCCTCGTAAACTTTTATATTTGAGGGGGGAGAAAGCGAATCGTAAAACAAATGGATTTTTCATTAAAACACCATCGCTGTCTTAAGACATTTTCTACGCGTCAGTGGAGGGTGTAAGTTTTAGGAACAATCTTCGATATCGAAAATTAAACCCCCTTTCACTTTTTACAAATTCCAAACAACAGATTATTATTCGAGTTCGATGCAAAGAGGGTTATTACGAAAAATCCGCCGAATTTCCGTGGGTCAATCGTCAACGCATCGGCAAGGGTACATTCGCCATTTCTTCGCTACACTTTTGTATTCTTGTCGAAGCAGGCAACTGCCTACCGGTCCATCAATCATCAGTGGAGTAATCAGACCAGAAGACACAATAGCTCAATGTCAGTAAAAAGCTGATGACGTCAGAGAAGAAGTTCAAAAAAGACGCTCAACAGTGGGGGAAAATGGCCTTCTAGGGGCACTTACAGCTCTCGTTATCGCTAATGACTTACTTAAGAAGAGCAATTTGAGCTGTAAGTTCTGCAGGAAGATGCTAAACCGTCGTGTTTCATTTCTTTTATATTTTATCTTTCCTCGAAGACAACCTCCATTTTAAAGAGTCACAAACGCGCTCTGTTCGCTCCCTCAACTTCCCCCGAAATCATTGAATTAAGCGATAACGCGGCATTTTTTTCAGCGAGAGGATCAAATGTAATTTCGAGACCATTTTTGCCTGTAATGATCACATTAAAAATGAAAGAATGACAAAGGAAGCGAACGCCCAAGTTTTTGTACCTTCTGCCCACTCTGCAAGTCTTCTTCATTATTTTCTTGGGAAATAAGAAACTTAATCCTTAACATGAATATTTTAATGAAGGAACCGGAGAATACTGCCAGCAATTAAACCAATCCTGCCTCCTGGTGACTTGCACGAGAAACCAGTCACCCCCCCCCCTCTTCCCCCTAGCCTAATTGATTGGTACCCACTTTGGTCTTAACCGTCCAGAATTAAGGTGGAACATTCTGGTTTTACGATGGTCCCCGTTGAAGTTGCTCAAAGTGGCTCTTTGGTTGGTTGGTTGGTTGGAATAACTGACCGATAATAGAGGAATGCCATTGAGCTTACGCATGCGCAGTAATTGGGTGGTTATGTAGATATCCGTAGCAACGAGAGTAGATTTGTGGGAAGTTGTCATCGAGTAAAATGAAGATGCACGTGCTTTGACAACGAGGAAGGCGCCAGACGAATGCAATGAAGAATTAATTCGCGCTCTTAATGTTCCCGAGAGACTCACAAGGGATAGTTTAATAGTATCAGTCTATATGCTTTTCTGAACGCTAATTATTCTGTATTTCGGAGCTATAATTAAGTTGGGAGACGCTAATTAATTGAATCAAATTTCATCCGCGCGAAAAAAAAAGGGCCAGACTCAGAGAAAGAGAGAGATAGAGTGAGATAAGCAGAGAGAAAGACAGGGAGACACTGAGAGGAAGACAAAGGAATAGAGAGAGAACGAGAGAGATGGGATAGAGTTGGAGAGAGAGACAAAAAGTAAGAGAGAAAGAAAGACAGTGACAGAGAAAGAAAGAATAGAGAGATGGGTAGTGAGATAGGCAGAAAGGGAAAACGAAGAGAGAAAGACGAGCAGAGAGAAAGAGAAGAAGAGATAAAGACCGAGAGAGAAATAAAAAGAGAGATTGAGAGAAAGTTTCGAAGACAGGTTCACAGAAATATTGGGAGAAAGAATAAGAGAAATAGAGAGATAAACCATTAAGAGAGAGAGACAGACATAGAACGTAAGAAAGAAAGAAAGAGAGAGAGAAACAGATTGAGGTAAATAGATTGAGAAAAAGATGGGAGGGGAAGCGAGAGAGAGAAAAACAGGGCGAGACTAAGAGAAAAACAGAGGGATAGAAAGAGAAATAGATAGAAAGTAAGAGAGAGACAAAAAGAGAGTGAGTGACAGACAGAGAAAGTAAGAGAGAGAGAGAAAGAAAGAGACTACAAAGCAAGAAAGAGTGCTACACAGAGAAAGTAAGAGGGAGAAGACATAAAAAGAGAAACTGATAGAGAGAGGAAAGGAGATAGAGAAAGGGAGAGATAAAGAGAGAGAGAGAGAAAGCAAGAAAGTAAAAGAGAGAGAGAGAAAGCAAGAAAGTAAAAGAGAGAGAGAGAAAGCAAGAGAGATAAAGGGACAATGCAAGAGAAATGGACAGAGAGAGAAAGAGAAAGAAAGAGAGCGAAAAAGCAAGAGAAATAAAAGAGAGGGAAGAGAGAAAGAGAAGAGAGAGACAGAGAGAAAGAGAGAAAGCAAGGGAGATTGAGAGAGAGACAGAGAAAATAAGAGAGAGAGAGAGTGAAAAAGCAAGGGAGTAAGAGAGAGAGAGAGAGAGTGAGAGTGAGAAAGAAAGGGAGTAAAAGGGAGAGAGAGAGAGAGAAAGAGAGGCAGAGAAGGTAACAGAAAAAAGAGCGAAAAAGCAAGACAGAAAATAGAAGGGAAGAGAGAAAGAGAGAGAAAAAAGAAAGGGACAGAGACAGAGAAAGTAAAAAGAGAAAGAGAGAGAATGTAAAGAGAGAAAAGGAGAAAGAGAGTAAAGAGAGAAAGAGATCGGGGAAGAGAACGAAATCAGGAGAAAGAGAGTAAAGAGAGAAAGAGATCGGGGAAGAGAACGAAAGCAGGAGAAAGAGAGAGGGGAAAGAAATAAAGAAAGAGAGCGGGGAAAGAAATAAAGAAAGAGAGCGGGTCAGAGCTGGCATAGGGCCAACGACAGTTTATGAGATATGTTCAGTGTCATCTCTTGGCATCTGGATCATTGCGGTTCAGGTCAATTTTCATTCGGTGATGGCTGTGGATTACGAGAAGTAGTGGGAATGCTAGGACAGGGATCCAAGTCAAGTTGAGGTCTGTAGCTGGTCTGGTGGATGGTTCGTGTCCTGTGACTACACAATTGTCAACCGGAGGACCGGCAAAGAATATGAAGGATAGTGTTGAAGAAGGAGGGGGATCCAATCGAAGGGTTACTGTCACGTCGGATTCGGAGAAAATTGAGCCAAGTATATTCTAAGGAGAAGAGAGATTATTGAAAGCATCTGTACAGGACGAAACTGCCGGTTAGCTTCTGATGATTCTTCACTGCATGAAGTTTTCGTTTTTTTCTAAGAGCAAGAAAGGGGACGGAAGAAGAATAGGTGTCATTTGCAGATGTCCTAGAAACTGGAGGTGACCAGCACCTAAATTGTAATGATCCTACAACTGAATAAATTGCAGAGTCAGGAATGGATAGCTAGTGAGACATAACAGTAGTTCATCCCTGCGGAGATAATCGGTGTTTGTGCCTGATTATATCACACCCAAATCTCTCTCTCTCTCTCTCTCTCTTTCTCTCTCTCTCTCTCTCTCTTTCTCTCGCCGAGTTTTCACCCTTCAGCTCACCCCAAATTCCCTCCCCCCGTATACAAGTCCAAATCATTCTGAAGAATCTTGGTCCGCCTTGCCTCCTTGACTATTCTCCCGATATTTATATCATCTGCAAATTCCAACCTCGTACCCTTTATTGCCTTGTCGATATCACCGAAGAAGATCGGAAAAAAGAAAGGTCCTAGCACAGAACCTTGAGGGACTCCAGTTATAACACTGGCCATGCTGAAGAACTGGAACGAGATAACAGAAGAAAGAAAGTCAGAAAATGAAGAGGTGTCAAAACACAGCAACAGAAAGAAAAAAAAAATAAATAAAATAGAGAAGTAAAAAATATGGAAACAAAAAGAAAGGAAAATGAATATAAAATATTAAAGATAAAAAGAAGAGAGAAAGTAAAAAGCAGCAGACGACAGATAATGAAGGGACAGTCAGTAATTTTCTCCTGTCATGCGGCCCATCCCCTTAATTTAAAAGAAACAAAAACAAACACAAAACCAACGCAAGGCTCTCTCCCTTCCCCCTCCCCTCAGAATTCCTTTTCACACGACGAAACTGTCTAAACATGTGTCACTTTCAGTCTGCCACGTGCTCACGTTTCGCGTGCATGCTGGAATGCAATCAATCAAACCGGAGTTGGACAACATCGGGCGTTTTTATGTTCGGGGCGGGTGGAGCAGAAGAAGATGGGGGTTGCATATTTCTAAGCCTTCTTCTGTCCTGTAGGTAAGCCATCATTTGTGTCTTCTCTTTCTGCCCGAATTCGTTTGTGTTTGACTCGTTCGGTTTGTTGTTGTTGTTGTTTTTGTTGTTTACGCCGAAGAATGCGTTATTTTTACTCTCAGAACAATTTTTCATCTTCATCGATCCATGGGAGGTACCGATCAATAACTGTGGGAAGTATTCATGCTGCCTTTTTTTCCACAAAGGACATTTGCGACTTTGTTCATGTAGTTATGCCAAATCTTGCTCTCTCACAGGCATTTGTGGGAGGAGTTTTCATCAAAACATACGCTTGTTGCCTTGGAGATTTCAAGTACAATGTGTCTCTATTGAAAGTGTGTGACAGATTTTATTAGTGGAAGTCAACCATATATTGTCTCGAAGAGAAAGCAACATCTGCTTTGATTGCATAAGGGTTTTCTGAAAGGTAAAGCGGACCACCCTTGTTCCACTCTCTCTCTCTCTTTGTTCGTGAGGTCAAAAGCAAAGAATCTGATCTGCGTGAACAATTCACTCCAGAAATACCGCTTCAGATGAACACGCCATCCTTGAGAGCAAAAATAGGAATTGACGAACCACCCCCCTCCATTCCAAACAGATGAAAGCTGGAATATTGCAAATTTTATTCATGGTCGATTGGACAACATTTGAAATACACTATATGATCAGCTATGGATACAACTCCGCGAATATTGAGTATGTCAGAAATCTTCTGGACATGCCAATATAAATCTCTTGGATCTGCCTGTGCAATAGCGGTATGTTAGAAACCAGTGCGGTTCCTGAATAGGAACTTACACGTTTTTCAATGTGGGAGACTGGTTAGATGACACATTACTAACCTTTCTGTAGCAAAAGTGATTCGTCTCAGCCTTTCAGAATCCATTTTGACGAATATTATTCGAAGATGGAAGATCTCAGGTTGTACTTCGACGAAAACAAATGTCCGCACATCCTCGCAAACTCAGGAACGCTTTCGACAAGCCATAAATAAGGTAATTCGTGCTCACTCGCCTGAAGAAACCATAACAGATCAAATCCAGTTGACCACAGGAACATTCATTGGTACATCAGCCATCCGTACATTTGCAGATCCTTAGGTTCAAAGCTAGAGCAGTTACACAAAACTCCAATGTCACGGTCACCAATAAGAAACAGCGTTTGCAGTGGTGTTGTTCCCGACATTCGGGCTCTAGAACAGTGGCAGATGGTAAGGGTTGACGAATATTTTGTCCCGATGGACGTATTTGGGTGTGCACAATATCTCCAAAGAATGCGTTTCCAATTGAAGTGTACAACTCGATCATGAAGTTTAGTTGAGGAAATCTGATGATAAAAAGCAGTTTCAGGCGGTTTGGTCTTTCTCTGTTGGTGGTAGTATCTAAAACCATGAGGTCCATGACCTATTACGACATTTTAAACAGTTATGAGCTACCTTCCCTATGGCAGTACTACGGAAACCGTCCTATCAGTATCAGCACAACAATGACATCAAAAAGATTAACGCTGACTCAGAGTCCAGACTCAAACCCATTAAATACCTGTGGTACAAATCGATTGTTGTTGTAGTTGGATTTTAGAAGCATCGGCAACTAAGGCTACAATATACACAGAGCAAGAGTATTGTTCCATATATATTTTCTGTGTTCTGAGGTCGATTTTCTGTTTGCTGTACGAAAACCCCCAGTTTCCGGGATGAAAAACCATGCTGCCCTCGCCTGAGACCGACTAACTCAGCCACATTGTAAAAAGCCGCATCAAAATCGCCCACGTCATCGACGGGACTTGAACTCAAGTCTTTTCCACCCGGTATGGGGAGGACAGCGATTCTACCAACTGTGCTACCCACGAGGACGAACAAATCGTATCCAATGATTAAGGAAAAATGCAGGTTTCTAGAAGGAAACCACAAACTAGAGTTTGCAATGAGTGGTAACAAGGAATCAATCTCTTTTGTATACCTTAAGAAAAGCACAGGACAAAAATTTAAGCTCTCTAGATATACTTAGAGTTTCCAACCTTCTTTTCTTTGGAAGCATTTTACGTTCCCCTATTTACCGTTCTCGGGAAGTACGATTTCCATATTTCAGCATAATACAACACAGATTGAAGTCTGAGTAGAATTATTTACTATATATTAAAATATCAGTTTATTTTGCATCTTTACGACTTTAACTTTATAAAACCTGTAATTTTTAAAAGTATTACTGAAGTATTTATAAATAAAATACTGCAAAATACTTATAAAAATATAATATATATGAATACGAATATTAATTATTAGTTAATTTAATTTATATAAATCAATGCAGCCGAATTAATTTATAAATAAATTCAGTTTATACATGATAAAAGCTACAAGCCGTTTCGTCACTCTTTGCCAATTCTTCATCAGCTACACTTCCTGAAGGCCTTCAAATTTAACCGCTTAAACTGAGATATCTTAAAAATACTCGTCTAAAAAAACCTCTGTTCGTATTCTACGTTCTGAGAAGCTATTTTAGTAAGAGCGCCGCCTATGTGATAAATTCTGCAGTACATTCTAATCGCTGCCTGCTGTAGTCAGTCATGAAGTGATCTTGTAACGTTAGTTAGAGACGAAGCAAATAGTGTATGAATATTTAATCACTACTTTAGGGCCGGAATATAAACGAAACAGTGGAAAGTGGTTGTGTAAACAGATATTATCCGCAGGCCCTAATCACCAAAATGAGATGTGGACACAGTGGAGGATTCTAAAAACATTGACTTCATCGCCGTGTCCATCTACGCCAAGCTAATGGGCTCCTTCTACCCATAACAAACAGCGTTTCGCTCGTAAGAGAGCGTGACCAATCTTCCATGAGATAGTAATGCCGTGTCTTAGAGGCACACTCTTTCATTTGACCTTAGGCGAATTCTCGCTTCTCTTTGCATTAGGATTTAAATTACTCGAAAAAAAAAGTTGGCAAGATTGTTTGGCCCTTAAAAAGGTTTCTAAGGAATCTCATGATGGAAATGGCAGGCGATGGGAGCACGCGGAGAGCGTGTAACATTCACCCAAACAAATGGAAACATTTTCAGCGAAAATGGGTTTAATAATGGCGCAGACTGGAAGGAAGTTTGTTGATACTAAACAGCATCTGAACATTTATCGTAGTTGGGTTAGCCGAGAAGCTTTTTGCTATTCGAATTTTTAACTTAAAGTGAATCATATTTACCGTATTTATTGTACATTATTTACGTTATTTACAACATAAACAATTCACGTACAAACCAGTTGTACAAACGTATGGAATAATTAAGTACTTTAGGCAGGAAAAATCTAATGTTTAGTCCTTTTTTTTAGCCATCATAACAAATGTGCATAAATAGTTCTAATTTTACCACTAGGAGCTCTTCATTTGGTAATTAGTTCTAATTTCAGCCACCAGGCGCAACATTAAGTAATTAGTTCTCATTTTAGCCACCAGAAGGCTACATTAAAAAATTAGTTTTAATTTTAGCCACCAGGTGTCTTCATTTGGTAATTAGTTCTGATTTCAGCCACCAGAGCCTACATTAAGTAATTAGTTCTAATTTCAGCCACCAGGCGCAACATTAAGTAATTAGTTCTCATTTTAGCCACCAGAAGGCTATATTAATAAATTAGTTCTAATTTCAGCCACCAGATGCTCTTCATTTGGTTATTAGTTCTAATTTCAGCCACCAGATGCTCTTCATTTGGTTATTAGTTCTAATTTCAGCCACCAGGGATCACATTAAGTAATTAGCTCTCATTTTAGCCACCAGAAGGCTACATTAAGAAATCAGTTCTAATTTTAGCCACCTCCTACACAACTTAATGTATCCCCTATACATTAAGCAATTACTCCGCATTGTAGGTACCAGGAGACAACATTATGAAATTAGTTCTAATTTTAGCCACCAGGTGCTCTTCGTTTGGTGAGTAGTTATAATTTCAGCCACTAGGGGATATATTAAGATATTGGTTCTCACTTTATCCACCAGGATGATTAGCTCACCTTAGATGATTAGTTCTAATTTTAACCGCTAGGTGCTATACTTCATGAAATCTCTTACATTATTGATGTGATTAATGAATATTATTGATGTAATTATTGTAAAAGAACAGTTGTACTTTTATATCAGTTCTGCACTTCTCTAACGCAGGTAGTAATTATCACTTTATTTTATTTAGATACCATGTACCATGACTCGTCACTATGAAGCACAGCTTTTCATTGGTGTATGGTCCAAGAATGGTAGTTACACTAAACCAGACGGAATCTGATATTATTCCGGGTCATCAATAGCTTGTGGACAGCTGCATGACTGTGGCACTCCATATCATGCAGCATCCTGTGCACACTACTGGCAGTCACAGTTATCCCTCTGGGAGCCTTTATGTGTATTGCGACAACGTCGACCTGCGTTCCGAACAGTTCTTTCCGAAGCTCTCCTGTCATGTTCCGTCAGCTTCGGCGGTTTTCCAGTCGTTTTGTAACGGTTTCGGCACCAGTCACCAATTCGACTTAGGGATCTTCAGTGGTGTTGAAATGTCACGTACAGACCGATTGATTATGTGGCATCCTGTTATCATCCCTCGGTCATACGAGCATATTTATAGTTGTGTCACGTGGTGCTTGGGTAGTATACATAACACAGTCTGGGTATAAAAATTCATCAAAATATTCCAGCAGGACCACTAAGTTAGAGGAGCTTATAATTAATCATTTCGATTAATTATAATTTCAGTTCAGGTTAATTACAACTCTGTAATATTTATACTCTTCTCCCATATACTTTGTCTCTTCTTCTGTAATAATAGGTGGATTTCTATTTTTACAATTTTAATAAAATTTGGGATGTCTCGACAAATCGTTCTAAATACAAAAAGAACTAAATATAAAATTTTCCACTGCGAGTCGGGTTTGCATATGGGGACGGACAGACAGACATGATGAAGACAATAGGCGTATATATGGAACACCCTTAAAAACAATATTAAGTGAGTTAGCATATATCCATAATGTGTGATTATAGTCGGTCTTTTCTATTCTATTCTATTTCATCTATGTCTGTCTGTCCGTCAGCATGTAATAACTGAACTAGTAATGGGTAGAATTTAATGAAATTTCGTATTTTTTCTTGATTAAAATCTCTTACTATTAAAAAAATATTTAAAAACATTAAGAATTAAAATATAAATAACAGTTGCATTATTATTATTATTAAATTCATGGCCATCTTATTGATAAATATGTTACTCTTTAAAATTAAGAGATCACCAAGTTCTCTCTCTCCTTATAGACTCGAAATTTTAGTGTCAATTTTTCTTCAGGCGCCTTTCAGTGCCTCATTTCTAGATTATTTCCTTTGATTCCAGTATGATTTGCAATGTTTTGGAGGTTCTTCGGAGCCACATTTCCTTCTGCGATTCATTAAGAGAGAGAATTGGTGCTAAAATATTAGCGCACTTCTCGTCCAGAGGAAGAACTTAAATCATATAGAATGTCGCGATGTTGGCTCGTTGTTATGGTAACGCTGAGTGACAACGGTGATTTTTCAACACATACACTTTCTTGCAGAAAGAGAAAAGTTTTTATTAGTTGGCTGTTGTGTTCCTTTCTTTTGTAGATCCTCACATATCTGAACTTCAGGTATTTTCGCCCTTTCTAAAGCTGTACAATATCGAAAAGTCTGTTTACGCAGCCTAATTGGTGTCTGAGGAACGAAAGTATAACTTTCACTTGACAACCCTTCCCACTGAAAAACTTGTTTTTTGTTGTTGTTTTTACTTGTTTTTTTAAGCTGGCAACATCCGCGACGTGGTGACAACCCCACATTCAACAAAAAACACACTAATTTATTACTAAAAGCTCTGTCATGGCAACGCTGTTGTAATTGTTGCTAAGAGATATGTACATTAATCTCTCTATACTCACGTGCACATATTTTCCAGCCTCTTCTCGTAACTAAGCAACAGAAGTTCTCATTTGAATGGGATGCTCTTTTATTTGTCAAAAATAAACGGGTTCTCTTCCAACGCTTCTCAGTGTTTTGATGGATGTATTTTTCCCTCAATATTGCCGGGATTCTGATCAAGCACTTGGGAAGGATTTCTCTTGGTCACTACAGCTTTTCGAAACTCTGTTAAAAGAAGCCTTTGATGTCTCAAACACGAGTCTTCCTTTCTTCGTTAACGCTGTCATAAATGTTCCATTCACACGTCACTTCCAACCTAGCACTTAATCAATTTCAATCCAGCACGTATCAGTTCCAGCCCAACACGTATCTATTTCAATCCACAACGAGCTGTCCACGCTTCGAAAGTTGCAATAAATCATACCAACTCTTTAAGGAAACCTTAGAATGTTCATCCTCAGCCTTTTTCAATTTCGCACAATATTTTTTTTTTTACATTTCGTTTACTTTTTGTGCCTTTTCTATTTCTCTTTTGTTATTTTTAATTTTCTTTCTCTATTTCACTTCCTGTTATTTTTATTCGTCTTCTTCCCTCCTCTTCTTCTTCATTTCTGTCCTTTTTCGATCAAATTCATGATCCATATGCATTATACACAACCCAAGTCTCAAAAGTATTTCTCTTTCACTGAGTTCGAGTCCAGTTGATAACGTAAAGAATTTTTATGGGCCTTTTTCTCAACGTGGCTGAGTTAGTCGGTTCATTTCTCTTGGAAACTAGAGTTTTTCGTCCAGGAAATAGAAAATGGGCATCAAAACACACTCAATTGGACTTTAGTGGCTGATTCTTCTAAATCTTTATTGTGCAATAAACGTCCGGCAAACCGACTGAAGAATACATGTAATTATAGACATAATGCATATTGTAGTTATTATTAACGAGACTGTGCACGTGATCTCTACACGCCAAGCGCCACCTGCATAATAAAGGCGCAACAGTTGACCTTGAACCTTTCCCTAGTTGTCTGCTAAATCACGTTCCAACATGCTCATTCGCTTTTCAGTGAGACTGGTTTTTATTACCTTGTGTTTTTGCAGTTTTACAGAAAAATGACAGACACAAGAATTGAACAACGAATGAAGCTCAGATTTTTAACAAAACTAAAGAACTGTTTGTGGGGAAGATGGAAGATTCTAAAACTGGAGAAGATCCAGACTTTCTTAGTAATTATTTCCGATGAAAGTTGATGTTACACTACAACCCAGAAATAAAAGACAGCCAATGCAACGGAAGACAAAATCGCTCAAACCAAAAAAAAAAAAAAAAGCAAGGATATCAAAATCAAAAATGAAAATCATGCTTCTTATTTTCTTCGATATTAAAAGAAATATTATGGCTGAATATGTCCCACTAAATCAGACTGTCAATCAAACTACATTGAAGTTTTTGACAGGGTTGAGTGAAAAATTTCGAAGGAATAGACTTGAATCGTGGAAGGATCGTTAGATGTTCTATGAAGACAATGCTCCAGCGTACAACGCACTCTCTGTTCGCCAGTTCCTGGCCAAAAAACAAATCACTCCGTATGAACATGAACCCTATTCTCCAGACCTAGCCCCTTTTAACTTTTTTTCAGTCATTGAAGACATTCAGGGGAAAAGAAAGACCAAAGCGTTAAAAGGCTTACAGAAGACGACGTTCAGAAATGTTTCTTATCTCGAAAGCATATGGAACAGTGTGTGCAAGCCCGAGGAAATAATTTTGAAGGGGATACATAAGGTACGAAATATTTCATTATATTTATTTTGTTCCAACAGTCTTGTTATTTAAAAGCCACACCTTGTATACCATCGCCTCATACCCTTAGTTGCCTTCCCCCAGAAAAGTGAGTAATACAACGCATTGTACTCCAAAAATCTTACAATTAAGAAAACATAATTTCATTAAGAAACATTAACAAGGAGAGAATTTATGACAAATGCAATTAGGAATAGATTCCCACGTGAGATTCTATCTTTCTATCATTAGAGACTTCATTTCATTAAAAAAATTAACTAAGAAAGAAGAGTTACGAATGAAAGCTTTTTAACAAAAAACCAATGGGATTGTATTCACTGATTAAAATTGTAACCAAAAGTGGGCGGAATTTCGCAGTTGAATAAGGGGTCAAGAGACAGACAAGAGGCTCTGAGGACAGAGGATTCTACTTGACAGTTTCTAACTTTCTTATTGCAACCACAAGAATAGGATAGAACACAATTAGATAACAGGGTAAACAGAAATCAGGTACCAAGTCAGGAATGACTGAAGTGACATTGCTTATGTTCTTTATTTCCATGACAACGGCGCGAGTTGGAAACGCCTCAGGGCCGATTCTAGTCTGGTCTAACAAAAAGTCTGTTTTTTTTTTCCCTTTGTTTTTCATCCGATTCTCTGGTAAGAGTGTCCCAGGAGGAGTTTTAAAGTTCTTTCATCCCTGAAATTAAGGTTTTTCATTCTTACGTATACAGTACGTTGCCAAAAGTATTGAGACTAAGAGAAAAGACAAAAAGATTTTATTATGGCCTAAAGTCCCCGTTAGTCTGTAACAAGGTAAGTATTTTTCCACCTCTCTCTCTGTCATAATAAAGATATACAAATATGTCTGTCTGGAACGTTTCCATTACTTAGAAACGTATTAAAAGATGTAAAAATCTTCTGTTTCATCCCATTACCGCATATTCTGTTCCTTAGGCAGTCTCGTGCATCTTCTTTTAAAAATAAACAATGGCATTGAGACGAAAGTTCTTTCCACTTAATCGGATGGTGTGCAGAAATCCCATTATCACAAAAGCGATACGTTTTTGTGTGGCTCGGTAATCGGAAGAGGAAAAAAAAAAAAAAAAAAAACAAGCGTTGTCTCTTCTTAAACTGCTGCCAGAATTATAATACGGTCTAAAGCAGACAACTGCTTAATAGTATACCGAATAGGATTAACAATATCTGCAGAGGAAGGCACACTGAAGAGACAAGTGAGAGAAACCGGAGTGCCCAGAGGAAGTATTAAAGGTGCGTACATAAAATAGAAACGGGCGCCTCCGTAGCCAGGTGGGAAGGAGCAGCGGTGCGTAGCACACGCTTCTTGATTAGACCGGGGTTCGAGCCCGTCACCACCAAATACGGAAGATGCGGAAAGGTCAGGAAATGACCACCGCATCTCCCGGAGCAATATGGCCTTAGTTGCTAATGCTCCTAAAAAAAAAACCAAATAACAATAACAATAAAATAGAAACATTTTCTTACACATACGCTAGGATTTTCTTCTTGAGTTTACAGTAAGTGCCAATTACAGAAGAGATTTCGTGTGTATGCGCGCGCGCGCGCGCGCGCATGTTTGTGTGTGTGTGTCAACTGTGCTGACTAACAGAGAAAGATAAGCAGGTGCTTGCAGCTCGTTAAGGGTTTTCGCCGATATACACGTTCGCTGTCGTGTAGGGAAGTTGTACTAAGCTTTTTTTGGACTCTGTCTTTCTATTAAGTCTGTCTTTCTTGCAAGTTGTATTCCACGAGTCCCGAGATTTTCTGGATAAGGATCTAAGCCCGAGAAAAATTGTGCCTTGGTCCAAATAACTGCATTCGTTTATTGGTCAACTGTATATTAGTCAAAAACCACTCCTTAAAATATATTATTGTGGACCAAAATCAATTGAGCCACTTCTGACAAATAAATGGGAGATGTGACAGTATTTGAGTCTCAATATTGAGATTCTTAAATACAGGCAGTTTCTTTTTAAATTGTTTCACACTTAAATTATCGGTTAAACTTTAGAACAGGGTGCGCACTCGAGACTATCGGCGAGAAGAAAAGGAAGGAGGCAGTGATTGACAGATGAAAGCTAATGTGGTTTTGTCAATGATATACAGAAACTTTACCAGTAGGGATAAGGTGATTATCCCTTTGTAACGGATCCATGGTCAGGCCGTATCTTAATTACTGTATACAGGTCTGGAGGCCTTACTTTAAAGAGAATGTAGATTTGCTGGAACGGGTGTAGAGAAGGGCGCAACCAGATTGCTGAAGGGTGCTCTTACCAAGAAAGGCTTCAGTTCTGCAAATTGCAGTTAAGGCCTTGAATGACTTGGCTAAGACTAATGAGGGGGCATAAATTTAAGTTGAGGAAGGATAGTTGCAGGACAGATGTGAGGAAATTTGGCTTCAGCCAGAGGTTGGTGATGAGGACTAACTGACTGTATGATGAGGGTGCTCGTCACCAGTGACAGAGACATAATTGTTGGCCTCTGACTCACTCTCATTCTGATCAATGTGTTTCGTAATTTTGTGACATCCATGCCATTCTTTGCTCAAGCCATTATCGGAATTTAGGAGAGGTGGTCCAATAATATTAAACTGTGATCATATTTCAATAAATTGCCACTTTATGGAGGACCATAGAAATTTTTGAATATACGAAGTATGTGAATGATTGACGTCAGATGATGTGTAACATGTGCAGAAAGTGTTATAAGACGCGTCACCCGACTAGTGCGCAAAACAAATCACCAATAATCTGCCTGGTCACCAGCTTAACCCCTCATATCTTACTCCCACTGAGCATCTGTGGGATCAACTGGAAAGGTGTGTTCACCAGCACAATCCTCTGGCCCTGTCACTCCAGGAATTGAGGACGATTTGTTAAATGAATGGTCCAATATTTTTTTTGTTACACCTTGTTGCCTCCATGACACATCGTGTTGAAGTATTGATTCGGACTTTAGCTCATCGTCCTAATAAAGAGGACAGGCAGTGCATTTTTGTAAGGATTTCACGTGTATCGGCAACGAATGTAGTCAAGACGAGCTCTGAAGAGGGGAAAATAATCTTAAGATGGGCCTGAAATGGATTTCAAAGACCACGCAATGTGACATTAATAGTATACATAATTTGTAGGAAGTTGATTTTATGATTATGATTGATGTACCACGGTGCCTCTTTAATAAAGAAGTTGATCAATCAACCACCTTCTTTACGTCAACAATTACGAGTGGGAGCAGAGAAATAAATTTACTTTTCAGCAATTCAGTCTGAGATAACACACCACGGAAAACATACAAAGAGAACTGATGAAATTATATCACTTGTAAAATTTTAATAATCAACCACTTCATCTCATTGCCATGGCAACATCTGTCTTCACCGACAAGGGTTGTTAGAAACATCTTGAATCTTCAGCGCTCTGTCTCTACCAAACGGGCTTGAACTCCGTGACATTTCCAAGCAAATAAGGAAATCTTCAAGCATTTCTAATCAGTTTTGAGGGCCATGGCAGTTAATTAACTAATTATGTGCTGTTTGCAACGAAAACCACATAAAGACATTCCCAGAATTGCCCATTATAGAGAAAGTGTGCTTCAATGGTTTCGGCGGTACGGCTTGATGAATATTTGAATCTCCATTACTCCACCATAAAAGGAATTGGTCGATTCTATTTACCACTTTACCTGTTTCCGAAAAAATTAACAACAATAATTGTAAATATTTCTTTCTGTAAAGCACGCCCAATAATTATTCAGAATTATAATAATGATGCAAAGAGGACGTTTTCCGAATCTACCTTTAAATCTATTGTTCCATAATCCTTAAGTCTTCTTTGTCCTGAATCGTTATTAACTGTTCTCCCCGTAGCATATAAGTAACTCCTGGATTTCCATTCTTCAGGTGAAAAACCATATCTACAACTGACCAAAGTAATTTTACAGCAATATGATCGTTTAACCAATCTTTGTACCTTTAAAGTCTTCAACAAACTGAAAATTCCCTCTCTCTACTTATTCATCAATGTTAATAAGGAAGATTAGAAGGACAGCCCCAGAACGTTATATTGAGTCAACCAAAATTCATGAGGATATGGTTAAAACATTGGACGAGGATATCCCCCTTCCTATTCCATGGTTAAGAAGTGGGCAGTAGAATTTAAACTAGGGTGGTAGAGCCTGGAAGATGATCAGGTTTTCCACGCTGTGGAAGACTTGCAACGTCCTTTACTCCAGAAGTTGTTGACAGTATGGATAATCTAGTGATCAGTGATAGACAACTGACAGTTCGGTACATTGCCAGCGTCTTGGGCATCTCATCTGAAAGTGTGCACGACATAATAAGGAAGATTCTCACCACGACAAAAGTGCCAGCACGATGGCCTCCAAAGCAGATCAAACACGCACAAGAGTTGTGAAGTCAGGTGAACATTTGCATCATTTTCAAACAGATCCAATCTTGCAAGATTTCAACCAATAACAGTTAAATTCCTTCTGTTGCCGAGGAGATGGCAGCATTTGTTTTCTGGATGGAGTGTTATTAGTGGATTGCCTTCAGAAAGGCCAGTCACGGGAGCATATTACGCAAACCTCGTGAAGCGTTTCAGTGAAAAAATCAAAGAAAACTCAGCAAAGGAGCCTTGTTCCATCAGGACGAGTCGCCTGCTCACAACTCTGTAATTGCCATTGCTGCACTGCATGAGTGCGGCTTGGAAATCTAAGAGACCATTTCCCTTTATTCCCCAGATCTAGCACCATCAAATTTTCACCTATTTCCTAATTAGAAGAGCGAAGGTGTTCTGGCAAATGTCGAAGCTATTTGCATGCCACTCTCTGATGACTTTGTTATAATAATTAATAAGGATGTCTGTCTGTCCGTCCATATGTTATAACTCGACTGTCACTCGATGTATTTTCATAAAATTTATTTCGCTCGTTTGGAACGATTTATTGGGCAGTCCCAGTTTATTGAGAAATTCAGCAATTATTATTTTTTGTACGTCCGTCCGCAAGTAATAATTGAACTCCCAGTAGAAGAATTTTCATGAAACTTTATATTTATCTCTGCTGTGAATCGTTTAGAGAACAAGAACTATTAAAAGAAGCATTGAGGGCATTGCACAATGCACAAATCATCAGGCTCTAAAGCAATGCCATTCCCTAACTTTTGGTAGTGTAATGCATAAAGCGCTAAGGTCGTCTGCCAACAATTTGGAATTTTAGACATTTCGAAATGGACAATTCGAACAGTGAGGCACGTGCCAATACGCGCCAAATGACATTATTTTCAGACGAGATTTGAATGTTATTTTCGATATCATACGAATTTTTATGAGAGAAGCAACAATGGATTTTTATTAAACGGATCGCTGGAGAGAGAGAGAGAGAGAGAGAGAGAGAGAGAGAGAGAGAGAGGGTGGCCAGCGGAAAACACATTAATAAATATCGATTGACAGGTGGCGCTTTCTCTCCATTGCCAGAACACCTTCGCTCTTCCAAAGCATTTCTCTCTCTCTCTCTCTCTCTCTCTCTCTCTCTCTCTCTCTCTCTCGTGAGAGAGAGAGGGCATTATGACTTTTATCAGTAATAACATCTTATTTATCTTAGAAAGGAACCGAGAATGGTGTCGACTCTATTTCCGTACCGAGTGTTGTCCCAAACATCATATGCTTTTAAAGTGGCAATATTCACTCCACTCTAAGACATACCAAGGTCTTTTATTACCAATAAATTACAACATTCTGTACCATTTGGATGCTTAACGACCCTCAAGTTAAGCAAAGAATGCAACAGCAGTGGCCGAAAATAAATACGACCAGCAGTAAACGACCTTTGACCTATGAGTTGTGACTGCCGAACATAGATCACGAAAACGAAAGAGGCCGGCCCTTTGAACACAAACCGATAGCTTTCCAAAAGCGAATCTTCTGCTAAACTGCAGCAGATGCGACAAATTTCATTATTGAAACTGCCACCACGATTTTTATTTATCTGGTCACGTGATCATTTGCGAACTGTTCGTTTGGGCGCCTTAAATTCGCATAACCTTATACGTGTCGTGGTTTATAGTGTAAACTCTTCTGCACAATGCTTCGCTGGCTTTTCGAATTGTCGTCACCATGGTAACCGGTGTAGATTCTTAAACTCGTTCCTTCTGATCTTAATAAATGCAGCAATGCAATTTTCTTTGATGGGCTTTGTGCAGATGGTGTTATTAAAGACGGAAACTTGGTTTTCTGTTATGTCTAGAGGGAGTCCAGGATAAGATTGCTGTCTTCAAAACTTAATATAACCGAAACTATAAAGAAAAATTCCAACTTTAATCATTTCTCTCCTTATATTTCTTACACTCATTTGAATTGTAGTGCGTTCTAAGATTTGGTTTGATCCTTATGTCGTTGTTCAAAGTATTTCGAGTAGGGTTTTATGAGATGCTACTGTGAAAGACGTTCTTTGTGTTCCCTCACTTGATGACTTTGTTAAGTTAAAGAAGGTTTATGCGGACCACGACGTTACTTTGAAGATATAATTTGCATCCATCCGATAATCCAACTGTGCGCCAAAGAGCTTAAATCCGTAGTAAGATATGATGTTCTTGTCGACGTCGACCAAAGGAGAAATGAAGCTTGAAAAAGTCAACGTCTTCTTGACTCTTTTTTTTCATCGATGTCCCTCTACGACAACATGAAGTCAATGTCCCTCTACCACAACATGAAGTCAATGTCCCTCTACAACAACATGAAGTCAATGTTCCTCTACGACAACATGAAGTTTAGAGTCACAAATAGCTTATATTTAAGAGGATTGAAGGAAGACTGGATGGTGATTTGGCAAAAAAATTATATTGAAAATTTAATTTATATAATCTTATAAATTTTATTTCCATAGTTGATTGAAAATTAAAAAAGAAAATTCTGTAATATTTTGTTAGTTTAATTATTAATAATGATGTTACAAGATCCACTTCTTTCGAGGATATCGTGACTCAGACTGAAATGGTCATAGACGATTCCCGTAAGAGTCATCGATTTATGTCCTGTGGCATTCGAAGGTTGATTTGATGATCATAGTTCAACTGATCCTGATGTGAGGAGTGTACCAATCTGAAATTAAAACTTGGAGGATTACCAGGCAAATTTGAGTCATTGAAGGAATTGGTGTTTGATCTGGAGGCAAATAAAACTGGGAACTCATCAAGGACTCAAGTCCTTGACGAGGCCATTACCTAATATTTATTATCAAGGAAATCTGAAATCTCACCATTGCATTGCATTCTGGAAAAGACCCGAGTTCGAATCCCCTCAATGACGCGAGAAAATTTTACGGCCTTTTTTAACAACGTTACTGTGTTAATGTCTTAGGTGAAGATCACGAGGTTTTATCTTCCAGAAACTCTGGGTTTCTTTGCTTTTCTTGTTTTCATGAAATAAGAATTTATTTTTAACAACGTACTGCTATTGGCCAAATCCTGTCGAGCTGCCATCTTATATGATTTTCTGTCTATCTTCACATAGGAAGGCTGATCACTGCTCAGCATCACTTCTAAGAAAGTTTTCTCTTTCAGTTTAAGTGGTCTCTCTCTCTCTTTCTCTCCTCTACTTTCCGTTTCCCCATTGCCTTGTATTTTTCGATTTGTTTGACCTCATTTGCTTTTTGTTTTCCCTCTCTCTCTCTCTCTCTCTCTCTCTCTCTCTCTCTCTCTCTCTCTCTCTCCTGATGCTGCAACTAATCCAAAAGTACTTTGTAAAATTCGATTCTCCATTAAGTTCTGCCCGAAAAAATTGTAACTTGTCTTTTCTTGAAATAAGTGAAATTGGAATAAGTAAAACCGCAGCCTGTCCTGATATTTCAAAGAGAGACTCAAGATACGAGAATTGTTCACTCCTGCTGGTTTTTAACTCGTTCTTTCTTTCTTCAAGTTCGCTAAGTTTCAATTTTGTTTGTACTATCTTAGATCTTTGATTAAAAAAAAAGAAAGATGTAATTTAAAGTTAATTATTTTAACAATTAATAATATTTAATTTTTTAAAATATTTTCAAACGAACTTTTTAATAAATTTAATTTGAATATTTAAATAAATCATAATTTTTAATACTTTTATTATTATTGTTATATAAATCAATTTTAATATAAAAAGATTTATTTTAAGTTTATAAAATTAAAATAAATACTGATAAATATCATATTTATTCTGTTACGTTTATATATATCGTTTAAAAATAATAAAATTACCATAATTATTTATATCTAAATTAAAAAAAAATATATAAAAATAATAATAAATTTTAACATTTTTGATAAACACTCCATTTTTTTAGAAAAATTATAAGTACATACCAAATACTAAAATTAATTACTTTAAATAATATTTAATAATAATTATAATTTTAATAATATTTTACATATTTTTGAAAAATAAAAAATATTTTTATATTTTTTAAAACTATCTAAAATTAAATTTAAATTTTAAACATTTTAAAAACTCATTTACATTCTATAATGTTTAAGTCTCAAAACGTTTAACAGTAGCGATCATATTTATTAAATTCTCCAATTTTATTTTTGTTATTTTCAATATTAAATAATTAAAATGTTCTTAATTTATTTAATTATACTTATTTTATAATTACGCTAGCGAGAATATGCTAATTAAATTTAATATTACTATAAATTTATTTAAATATTTAAATTAGACTCTAATTAAATTTCATTTAATTAAGAATTGAGTTAAAATTATTAAAAAGTCTAATTAAATTAAATTTATAGTAATTTATTTTAAAAAATTGCGATAATTCGTTTGAAATTTGTTACAAAATTTTTTTTTTAATAATTATTTATACTAATTAGTTGTACAATTTCTAAAGTTGTAGGGTTGTAAAAATTTCTAAATTAATTAACAATTTTTAATTAATTAATTTAATTTAAAGTAAATACGTAATTGATACTTAAGTGATGAGTTCAGCTATCATCAATCCATAGAATATCTCAATAATTGAATCACCTTTATAGCCATTAAGAAAGATAAATTCGGTAATATTCTGAGGTCGGTGTTGAGAATTTTTCCTGGGTACTCCTCATGCCCATTAAGAACAATAAACTTAACGATGCGCAATTAGAATCACCAATGTTGTGCAATTGGTTTTCATAAGCCTAACGTGTCGTATGCTAATAATGCTTTAGATAATAGCCACCCTTATTACACAACTCCATCATACGTTTCGTTTCTAATAAACAAGCATTAGGCCATCATGTATTTCACATTAAACCCGTACTAATGAAGAAGTGTTTTTAAAGCAACTCTCCCTTAAATTAGTGGTGTAGAAGTTTCTGTACTAATGTTTATGAGGGTTTGCCGCGAGATAGCTAATACAAAGTGCTACTTAAAACAACATAATGGGTTTGGAGAATAGCCCTACATGATATTTAAAAGCTGCGAGCGAGAGAGCCCTTCTAAGGAGTCTCCTACATGTTCACGAACTAACACATAAATTGGCATTACATGTATTATTTATAACTGGACCACTCGCAACGAAAAACGAAAACAAACTTAGTTCCGTTCTTAATTAGTTTTTGCGGTTAGAACCTCTCTGGACGCTACTTATAGTGATAGAGACATTAAATGCAAGCACGCACACACACACGAACAGTATATAGAGTACTTTGATCAAAGATCTCTCCACCAGAACAAAGTACTTGAGGGTTTGTGGTAATTAAGATGACTGCAGTTACAAATGCAATATTAATGGGGAATGTTACGGTTTTTTTCTTTTAGGAATTCGGTGTTCTTTTTGAAGTAATAGCTACTTTCATTATTAACAGACGGGGGCCCTTACTTACCTTTCCTCATCTAATACATTTACCAAAGATTCATTAAAACTTCTACACATACTAACCCTTTAGTAACAGTCAAGTGATGCTAATACCTCTCATTATTTATTTTTTTTCTCACTAAGCTGTTTGTTCTTATTTTAGGATTTATTCGTTATGCATACGTGATTTTTTCTCTCTGGTTGGCAGTTGTTATTTTCCCTTACTTTATTTATTTTTTTTAAACAAGAAAAAACTTTGGTTTTTCCACACATAAATTTCTCCATTCCAAAAATTTGTGTGTATAATAAATCGTGGCTCTTTGAATAATTCATGCCCCAATAATTATTCATTCTTTGTTTTAGAATTCCACTCTGTTAGGAGAATAGTAAAAAGCAAATTCTCTTTGTTTGGCTCATGACTACAAATAATTCCAGAGGGAGCTGTAATGAGATTTTTTTTTTTCTTTCTTCAATATGAACATTCACTTTGCAGAAAGAAGTTTTGAATAAAAATACAATGAAAATCTGTTTCATCCTGTGCAGTTAGTCACACGCTATAAACTTTAAAAGAAATACTAATTTCTCGGTAAACCAAGAGTCACGTGGCATATTACGTCATCGTTTACAAAATAAACGTAAATATACGTGTGACATGCTCTTGTTAGATAAGGTAATTTAATATTATTTTATAATCTGTTTTAGGTAAGTTCGCATAAACACGCACAAAGTGCTGGTTATATTCAGAATATCTGTATGTCCGTCCACACGTAACAAGTGGATTATAATGAATGGATTTTTAGGAAAATTTATATTTGTATTTCAAGAGATTTTTGTCAAGCCAATTTAAATATAATTGAAATTAGACAAGGGCTTTTAATTAGATGATTAAATAATTATGGAAAAGTGGGAAAGACAGAGAAAGAGAAAGAGAGAGAGAGAGAGAGAGAGAGAGAGAGAGAGAGAGAGAGAGAGATTGTGGAGAGAACAATATGGAAATACACAAGAGAAAAAGCAAGAAAGAGAAGAGAAAAAGAGAGAAATAGAAAGAAAAACGAAATAGGGAGAAAAATAGAAATAGAAAGAAATGAAATATAGGAAGGAAAAGAGAAAGAGAATACAAAGAAAGAAAGACGAAAAATGCCAGAGAAAATGATGGAAAGAAAGAGCAAAGAGAGAAACAAAAAATAAAAGAGAGAGATAGAAATAGAAAGAAAGAAGAGAATATGGAGATGCATCTTATGCAGGACGGCCTCTGAATGTTAGTCTGTATGTTAAACGTTTCTCTTGTATATTAAGTGCAAAAGCAGCTAAGGCAATGAGGCATAAATATAGAGTGCCTTAATTGTGTGTATTCTTTGGTTGGTTTGCTGTACAAAAAACTCAAGTTTCCTGGATTTAAAAAAAAAAAACATGCAACCCTCTCTTGATACCGACTAACTCAGCCATATTGTGGAAAAACCCCCTTAAAATTTTTCGCGTTATTGATGGGATTTGAATCGAGGCCTTTTCCACCTGGTGTGAGGAGGATGGGGATTATATCCACTGTGCTATCGGAGAAGGGAGAAAGAGAAAGAAAGAAATATAGGAGAAGAATAAAACCCAATCGTTTGAAATTGCGTGTGAAGATGAAAAAATGTGCATCTGAATACGTCCTCTGTCTGGACAAAAGTGTGTGTTAAGCACAGATCCTTTGTGATATCCGATGCTGGTACAATCGTCAGTTTTTCCAATTCGTCCCAGCTTTTCCCACGTGGTTTTCTTTGTTCTTTCGCTTCCTGATATTTTATTTGCAGCATGATCAAAATTCACGTGGGATTTTTACCCGCTCTCTCTCTATCTGGATGTCTTCAATTTCACAACCAATTTAACATCACAAAAGATCTCGGGACACTCTAAGCCAGCCGATTACAAAAAAAAAAGAAGAAAAAAAAGAGGGCGCTCTTTAAAACCGGAGGACTTCGTGTTACGAGAACCGTTGGTTACAGAGTGAACTCACAACTCGATGTGTCCCCTGCTTCAAAGAGATCTTATTTAGTTTCGATGTGCGCAACTGAACTTAGATACTCTTCCAACTGCTCTGCTCTTCCATTGATGTATTCTCAATCAAAGGAATTGAAGCCGTTGTCTGAAAGATATTTCAAAGAGGGGCACGCAATTTTACTTAATTCTTTATTATAGTTCAGCAGATGAGGAATCCGCGACAGAAGCCTTTTTCTTAAAAATCCTCGTGTATTGACCAATTCTTTTAGTGCTAAAAAATTCTCATTGTCCTGAGTCAATAAAGAGAATGCGTCTCTTTCATCCAAAATAAAACAAAAATCACAGACATAGCGTTTAAAAAGTCTTGGAGCATCTATAAATGGCTGAATGGTATTTAATCGTCATCGTTGTTTAGTGGTTCAGTTCCTGAGAATGGGCCTTGTCATAACAATAAATGACCACTCAAAAACCATATTTATGACCTTCTATACAAAATTCGTGATGACATAATAAAAAGACTCAATTATTTAATTGAGATGGGTATTCATATCACTCATGGTTATTATGGAACCCGGAAATTTGAGTTTTGCATCCAGCAAACAAACAGAATATCGGCTGGAGAAAACACGCGCTTTACAGATGCAATATAATGACGCCTTAGCTTTTTTGGCGCTTACCACACATTTATATATATATATATATATTTTAATGGAATCTCCAAACATGAAAGTATTAACACCAACAGTACTTAGAACCATGCATGTATTGAAGGCTGAGAAAACAGAAGATACTTGTTGAGTTCACTTGAGTGAATTGTAGTTTTTGGGAAATACATGTGAAGAAAGTTTGGACAGTGAATGGATGTTGACTCTTTTCGGTAGATGTTCGGATGAGAAAGACGAAATTACAGAAGCCAATTCGGAAGAAGTGCCCATGGAAGTATCTATAGAAAAGCATATAACAGCAAGAGAACGTCTATGAGACAGAGAATGGACAGACTTTTTAAGATAACTACGGGTCATTAACATAACTGTCCTCTTTTGAATGGAGTCTAGAAGTTCGAGAAAAGGTTTTGGGGGAACTACCCCAGATGTGGGAACAATGATCTATGGTAGGACGGATTTGAAAGTTGTATGGTATTTGTTTAGAAGAAAAGTAACGATGAGAGCTAAAGAGAAAACCCAGTTTTTTAGACGTAGAGGAAGCAACGTTTGTGATGTGTTATGCCAAGAGAGATTAGAAGTCAATCCCTGATAGAGAAATCTGAGTGTCATCGAAGATAAGCATTGGAGCTGTAGACTCCTTTTTGCTAGATATAAGATTCTGTATTGAGTTTTGGAGAGGTTGAAGTTAACTAAGTTTGTTCATCCCATTAAAGAACTATCTGGAAATCAGCACTTAAGGAATTGTAGGTGGATATTTGGAGATGTTGACTATGTTTAGGTTGGGCAAGGTTTGTCCAAGTGGAAGGTGAAATGTAGTGTGCTACCATCAGCAGAATTATGAATAGGATTTTCGATCAGTGGAAGAAGGTTATTAATAAATAAGAGGAAAAGACGATGAAATAACTGAACCTTGGAGAACACCAGCATTGATGGAGTAGTTAGAATATAGGGAACCGTCAGTGAAGATGAAAAAGAGAGAAAACATTTGATATCTTCTAAAAAAATTCAAGCCTTAAGAATATCTCTAATAAAAATCTTGATTTTGTAAAGTATAAATTTTATATTTATACAACCCCTTATAAATTACAAAAACCACATGTCCAGACTCATCAAATGAATGTAATCTCAATTTGATTTGATTTTAAATACATTAACTGATCCCGATTTGTTGTATTTTTATTATACGAGTATATTATATTTGTACATTTGTTCCAACTGTGTGGGGGTCTTTCTATTTCCGAAGAAATATTTGTTGATATCGATACCACTTTAAGATTGAGTTTTCTGAAGACCATGACAGACAAAATTTCCCCATACTGGGCATTGCCGACCATTCACACCATCTTTGTGAAGAAACTTGATAATAATGGTGCGCTGTTCCACCGAGCTAGAAATATGTGCAGAAAGGCCAGTTTCTTTGGCAGGTGGGTTGCTATGACAACCAGAATGATTGCCCAGTACAGGCCAAATTATAAAGATAATCTATAGGTAATTTCAAAGAGGTCTGTATAAACCATATTATTTTTCGGAAATTATTGTTCCGAATGAAATTTGAATCCACTTCCGTAATTGTAACTCATTATAATTGCAAATAACAAATTTCAAATTACAGCTATAATTATAATTATAATTATAATTACAAATCGAAATGTTAACTAACATCCGGCTACTACTGCAATTAAAATTCTCATTATGATTACAAATAATTGCAAAAGATTACAAATACAAAAAAGTTGCGAATAGTTCCAATTGAAAATTCAATTTAATTTAAAATTCCAATTCCAATTACAGAAAAAAATCAATTTAATTTACAATTACGATTTCGATTACAAAAAATATTCAATTTAAATTATAATTACGATTAAAATTACAAAATTTGAATGTTTTTTTTGTAATTGAAATCAATTACAACAAATGATATTACAATTGTAAATGAAATTGTTCCACTTCATTTAAAATTATATTCATTTGTAAATTGAATTTAATTATATCCAATTTTATTTCATTTAATTTCATTTTTGAAAAATATTAAATTAAAATTGTTCATTTGAAAAATGTCAAATTTGAACTTACAAGTTTGTAAATCGAATTTAATTGAAATCAATTTACATTTACATAATCAGTTCAATTTTTTTTACATTTACGATAACAGTTACAAATAACTGCAATATCTGATTGCAATTTCATTTATAGTTGTGATTATAATTATAAAAAAAAATTATTCATTTAAAATTGCAGAGGGAAGTTAACTGTATTCAATTTAGAGTTGCATGTTCAATTTAATTTCATTTACGATTGAAATTACAAATAACTGTAATTTCAAAATAAAATTTCATTTATAAATTAAAATTGAAAATAACTGTAATTGCAATTTCTTTATAATTACGATTACAATTATAAAAAAAAGTTTGGTTTCATTTAAAATTAAATTCAGTTCCAAATCGAATTTAATTTTGCATTTGTATGTTCAATTTAATTTAATTTTCAATTACGATTGCAATTACAGATAATTTTAATTTCAAATTTCAAAAAAATTAAAATTACGATTGCCAGTATGAAATTTTTAAATTTTAAATCGTAAATTGGACTAAATGGATTTCAATTTACATTTACGATTACAATTACAGTTACAAATAAGGGTAGCTTTAAATTTCAATTTCACTTACAATTACAGTTATAATTATTAATAACTGATTTTAAAAAAATACAATTCCATGTACAATTTACGATTACAATTACAGATAATTGTAATTCCAAATTTCAGTTTCATTTAAAAATCAATTGTAAATCAAATTTAATTGGTCTCAGTTCACTTTCACTTACACTTACGATTACAATTACAAATAATTGCAATTTGAAATTTTAATTTCATTTACAATTTACGATTCCAATTAAAAATCGCAATTCCAATTTGATTTAAACCAATCAGATTTGTTTTGAGGTTTTTAAGGTGTAGCATGCGTATGTTAAATGGAAAAATTTCTTATTAAGCCTACCACTTTGTGATGCGATAGATATCGGCAAGAAACCTTCACAGACTTCCTCTTTGAAGATTCGACCTTCTGTGTACATCCTGGCTTTCTTGTGGCAGCAAAGAACGTTTGTATTAAAAAGGGAATAAATCTGAATTGTTTTCACGGTTGTCACTTTTAGAAGAGGGATAAAAAAATATGTTTTGTCGACAGCGTCAAACCATCAATCCCTATTTTACACCATAGAAAGTGAGGGTGCAGACAGTGACGACTCATACATGGCCAGGGCTTTGGATACAGCATCAAGGAGTCTGCAACTAATACATAATGTATGATGACGGCTGTCGCCACATATCCAACATCTCAGTCGAGAGCAGACAGATATAAGTTCAATAAGGAGGTTTAACAGCGGTTCTATGAGAGGGTTTTCGGCCGTTCAAATCATGGATTGGCTCGGAGGCTCGGAGAGGTAGAAACAAAGAGAACCCATGAAAGCAGCCTTCAATTGGGAAATAGTCAAAAAACTTTTTTTTCCCTCTACACTTACGAAGTCCAGTAAAGGGTGTTCGTATCCGTCCAAGGAATATAAATGCGGTCCTGAGATAGAAGACGCCAAGGTATTCTCATCACTACCAAGTCATTATACTGATCTATCTTAAAGAGGATTTAGATGAGAGGGGTAGGTAGATATCGAAGAAGAATAAGCTTGCCCAGATAGTTTTCTTCGTTGCTTTCCTATTCCAAAAGCCAATTTGCATAATAAGGGAAACAGGGATGTCGCTTACGCTGTTCTAATGGCTTTGTGCTCGTGCTGCGAATCAAGGAGTGTAAACTACATGAGGCAAGTGAATGCGACACTGAATAAGGATTTCAGGAACAGCATTAGAATTCTGGTAATGGGTGGGAGAGAGAGAGAGAGAGAGAGAGAGAGAGAGAGAGAGAGAGAGAGAGAGAGAGAGAGAGGTGCGTGTCTGTGTGCGCAGGTGTTAATGCTGAACTTTGAACCCAAAGTAGCGTCAAGTATTCTGTTTGCCATCGTTGATTTTTTTTCTCAAGATCAAATGAGATGAATTAATAAAAAATAAAATGTTTCCGAAATTAAAATCAAGTGTATTGATTTGTTAGCGAGAAGGAATCGAATTTGTTTAGAAAATATAAGAATTTTTTCATAAACTAGTTAGGACGTCGGCAAGTTTAATTGCCATTGTTCAACCCATCTGCACTTGTGGGTAGCACAGTTGGTAGAATCTCCATCCTCTCCAGACAGGGTGGAAAAGTCTGAGTTTGAGTCCCGGGAGGAATTTTTATGGATTTTTTCACAACGTGGCTAAGTTAGTCAGTCTCAGTTTTAATAGTCGGATGAGGTTTAAAATATTTCAAGATATTTCATCCACTTGCTTGCCGATGTATTTATGTTTTAATATGTTGGCACGACTGGTATTGCACTACTGCCAGTGGAAGTGGCATTTTACGGTTTACTGCGCAGACAGTACAAAAAGGGCAGCCTCTCGGTGGCTAGGGACTATAATCATCGTCCACTCCTACACCATAGATAGGCCTGGGTTCGAATCCCGCAGTGAAGGAGGAACTTTTATGGACTTTTTTTACACTCCGTCGCTGAGTTAGTCGGTCACAGGAGTAGATGGTAAGATTTTTATCCCCGGAAACAGGTTTTCGCCCAGAAAAACCCGAGTTTCCGGTTAGTGGATGGTCTTAATATTACAGTCTTTTTTTTTTTTACCCATGCTTTCAGCCACCTATCGCCAATGACGCCAAAAGGTTGCATCTCAATGGCATAATTGGATTGACGAGTAGAAAAGAGTTGTCTTTTCCGATGAATCTCATTTGCTGCTATGGCGTGTGGACGATAGATGGAGGGTATAGCGGAAACTACAAAGAGTAATTACTCCAGTGGCTTGGTCCAACAGGCAGGTGGCAGCAGTGTTTTAGTACGGAGATGTTATCCCGGGGATATCTTAAAGCCAATCCTAGACTGCACTCTCAATGCTAAAATCTACCTCTACATTGTGGCTGATCAGGTGTCCTTCGTGGTGACTGTGCCACATTGAACACCGAATTCGCTGGATATGAATCCCACAGAACATCTTTGGGAATACGTGGGTCGACAGATTCGGCGTTTGCATCCACCACCAAGGACTGTTGATGTATCAGAGGCAATCCTGACGACATGGTACAACATTCCTTGAAACTTTCAGAGATTTTATAGAGTCCATGCCACACTGTGCAGCAGCGGTACCGGCTGGAAGATGGGGACCATAATATTTTGATTGGACAGTGTATAGTCTTTCAAGGCCACTGAAGAAATAATCAGTGAGATGATTGATTGTTTTTCAGATCTTATCGAATTTTAAGGGACATTATTTCTTTAACTTGGCTACAAAACAAGGCGCGAAATTATCCCCGGTTGAACTCACTAAACTTAATCAAGTAAGAGAAAATTCTGTTTTCAAAAAATTGAATATTAAATATTAGCAGATTATATTTTTTTTATTCTTTCAGCAATGTGCAGATGGAAACATTAATTTAATAGATGGTTGTCAGTTAAAGTAGATGGACGGTCTTGTCACTGAAACGATTATTTTAAGAAAGAATTGGGCCGTCGTGAGGTCCAAGCTGTCACCAAAAAAAAAGAAGAAGAAAACGTCTTATTTGAAGCAAGTGATTATTCATGCATGAAATTTTACTTCGAAGGAAACAAAAAGAATTAATTTTTAGTGTTCAATCACAGCCACTGATTATTCCTTAAATATATCCTCGCTGCCAGCCAGATACCGCAAGAGTGCTCATGAATTGCATTGTGGGATTAGAACACTCTACTTGCCACGAATTAAATAATATTACTGACAACCGCAGATGTTAGTCTTTGGAGAAAAACTATAACGTTGAAGTGACACGGTGGCGCAACAGATTTGGTTTATCGTTGCCATGGAAACAGCTTCTTTTTTTTAGTAGTTCAAAGTGCTTTTCTTTTTGTGGCCACTTTCGGTTAATTTATTCCAATTATTTATTACGCAGAACAAATGCAGAAAATAAAATGTCTTTCTGAAAAGGAACTATATTTTAGAAATTTGACAGAGTACCAGTCATTCTGATGATGAGAATGTGTGTTTGTTTTTGAAACGTCGGTGGTAATTTGATTAATAATAACGTAGTCTTTTTACGATAAAGTTTGACCAATTTTGGAATTTAATGTACACTGAGTGGACAGAAATCATAGGATACCTACCTAGAAACGAGTAGGCCCACCTTTCGCCCGGATAATGGCAGTCACACGGCGAAGCATTGAGTCCACCAGTTCTCCAAAACGTTCCACAGGTATTTCAATCCATGCTTGCTACACCGCTGTCCATAATTCCGTCGCATTCCAGGGTGGAGGAGCCAAAGCTGGAATGAACCTTTCCACAGCATCCCAAAGATGCTCCACAGGATTCATGTTCGGTGAACGGATAGGCCATTCCATGGTGGTGAAATCTGCGCAATGCTTTTCGAACCATGTACTAGTCACCATGGCTCTGCGGGGAGGCGCATTGTCCTGCTGGAAGAGTCCATTGCCCTGTGGGTGCACGATGATCATGAAGGAAGGATGCAGAAAAACCTCGACCGTTTTGGCAATTCTTTCAACTGCTCTCACTGCGGCCCTCGTAGGTCGCAGTGAGAGCAGTTGGAAGAATTACCATCCTCCCCGCACCGGGTGGAAAAGACATGGCCCAATTTATGGCCGGACCACCATTTGCCCGGCCATAAATTGGGCCTCGTCTTTGTAATTTTTTCACGAAGTCTTCCTAAAATCTCAATGTAGAATGTCTGATTTCGAGGGACAGATTCATGATGATCAACACCAGGACAATCAAAGAAAACGATAAGCATGGACTTGAATTTCGAACGAGACATTCTTGCTTTCCTTAAATGGGCAGAAGAGGGAGGTTGCCACTGCATGCTTTTGACACTTGATTTGTGAATCATACTGAAAGGTCCAGGATTCATCTCCTGTTATCACTGAGTCCAAAAATAATTTAAACAATGATCCATTTAAAGAGACAGTTCAATCAAAACTTAGCCGATTGGAACGAAACAAAAACTGATATGTACACGAAAAAACAAGTTACAACATGTTATGAATGTTATTGACATGCGCAGTAGTAAACAACGATTCTTGTTTCTTAATTATTAGAGGAAGAAAAAGGTTTTCAATTTGTTTAACACTAATTTTATTAAGAATCAAACAATTCTCTTTTGGCAATTGCCAATGAGAGAGAGAATAATTAGCACGCGCTACTAGTTTCATTTATAATTCAATCTAACACGTTATCTGGCAGCTTGCCAATCACCGAGCAAAGAAAACATCCAGCAACAGTAATTAATGGTGTAAAAAGGGCCGGGCACACTTTTTTTCTAAAACTTTATTATAATAGTTGTGTCAAACTGCACGAAAAATAGGTTTTCCTCGTTGATTGAACAAACATAACGATCGCCAGCCTTTATTTCCCTCCCCCCCCTGGTCGTTTTAATTTCTGTTTTTTCATTTTTTATTTTAATTTATTATTTTTTTAAGGCAGAAAAGTAAATGAGCTGAGAGCCAAACGTCGCTCTCCATGATATCTGCAGCCATTAGCTTAATGGATGGAGGGTCGCTAATAGAAGTGGTGATCTGTTACGAACCCCCAGTCAAAGACATCCATAAAATTTCTTTGATGGAGTAAAAAAGCCACTAAAGTCATCACCGAGACGGTGACCCAAACAAACCGTCCCTCAAGAGACTGCGATTCGACACTAAAGTTTAACGTCGGCTTTTTTTTTTTTCCCTTAGTGGGAGGGGGAGGGGGACGAGTGATTATTTATCGGCCGAAGACTGTTTTCAATGCGACGAAGGGGGAAAAATTCATAATAAAAGGGGATTTTAATAGATCGGTTGCACGGTTGAGCGGAGGACATAATTACCTGCAGGGAAACACGCACACAGATTAGTCGTTCTCTCACTCATCTCAGGGCATCGTTGAAAAACATATTAAGTTGAGGGGCATTAAAAAACAGTGGCCAATGAAGTAATTATGTCCTGCACCGAAACAGCTCTCTTCCCACGCGTATCGATGACAACCCAATAGTCTTCTCTCTCTCTCTCTCTCTCTCTCTCTCTCATGCGTATAATTCCAGTTCCTACTTTTCTCACTCTTCTCTTGTATTTCCCCTTTTCCTTTTTCTTTCTCTTGTCGATACTTGCTCTCTTTCTGTTGTCTATTATTCCTCTCTTCCTCTTGGCTATATTTCCTCTTTATCCTGTCTATATTTTTTCCTCTTTCTACTCTCTACATTTTCTCCCTTTCTCTTGTCTATATTCTCTCTTTTTCTTATCTATATTTTCTCTTTTCCTCCCTTCTATTATATATATTTTCTCTTTTTCTCTTTCTATTTTCTGTATTTATTCTGTTTTTCTTGTCTGTATTTCTTCTTCTTCACTTTCTTTTGTTAATTTCATCTCTTCCCCTTGTCCGATTTCCTATTTTCTCTTCTCTTTCTATTTTATATATTTTTTTCTTTTTGTCTTTTTATTTTATATATTTTTTCTGTTTGTCTTTCTATTTTTTACATTTCTTCTGTTTCTCTTGTCTGTATTTCTTCTTCTTCTTCACTTTCTTTTGTCTATATTTTCTCTCTTCCACTTATTTAATTTCTACTCTTCCTCTTGTCTATATTTTTTCTTTTTCTTTTTCTCTTGTCTATATTTCCTCTTTATATTGTCTATATTACTTCTTTCTCTTGGTTTCTCTCTTTTGTATTTCCTCTTATTTCTCTTCTCTATATTTCCTCTTTTTCTCTTTCTGCCAGCTATATTTTTTCTTTTTCCTCTTCGTTCTTTCTGTATTTTCTTTCTTTGTCTTTCTATTTTCTACACTTCTGTTTCTCTTGTCTGTATTTCCTCTTCTTCACTTTCTTTTGTCTATATTTTCTCTCTTTCTCTTGACTATATATACTTCTCTTTCTCATATTTTTTTCTCTTTTGTATTTCCTCTTTTCCTCTTGTTTTCTCTCTTTTGTATTGCCTCTTTTCCTCTTGTTTTCTCTCTTTTGTATTTCCGCTTGTTTTTTCTCTTTTGTATTTCCTCTTTTCCTTTTGTTTTTTCTCTTTTGTATGCCTCTTTTCCTCTTGTTTTCTCTCTTTTGTATTTCCGCTTGTTTTTTCTCTTTTGTATTTCCGCTTGTTTTTTCTCTTTTGTATTTCCTCTTTTCCTTTTGTTTTTTCTCTTTTGTATTGCCTCTTTTCCTCTTGTTTTCTCTCTTTTGTATTTCCGCTTGTTTTTTCTCTTTTGTATTTCCGCTTGTTTTTCTCTTTTGTATTTCCGCTTGTTTTTTCTCTTTTGTATTTCCGCTTGTTTTTTCTCTTTTGTATTTCCTCTTTTCCTTTTGTTTTTTCTCTTTTGTATTTCCTCTTTTCCTCTTGTTTTCTCTATTTTGTTTTCCTCTTGTTTTCTCTCTTTTGTATTTCCTCTTGTTTTCTCTCTTTTGTATTGTCTCTTTTCCTCTTGTTTTCTCTCTTTTGTATTTCCTCTTGTTTTCTCTCTTTTGTATTTCCTCTTGTTTTCTCTCTTTTGTATTTCCTCTTGTTTTCTCTCTTTTGTATTTCCTCTTTTCCTTTTGTTTTTCCTCTTTTCCTTTTGTTTTTTCTCTTTTGTATTTCCTCTTGTTTTCTCTCTTTTGTATTTCCTCTTTTCCTCTTGTTTTTTTCTCTTTTGTATTTCCTCTTTTCCTCTTGTTTTTTTTCTCTTTTGTATTTCCTCTTTTCCTTTTGTTTTTTCTCTTTTGTATTTCCTCTTTTCCTCTTGCTTTCTTTCTTTTGTATTTCCTCTTTTCCTTTTGTTTTTCCTCTTGCTTTCTTTCTTTTGTATTTCCTCTTTTCCTTTTGTTTTTCCTCTTTTCCTTTTGTTTTTCCTCTTTTCCTTTTGTTTTTTCTTTTTTTGTATTTCCTCTTGTTTTCTCTCTTTTGTATTTCCTCTTGTTTTCTCTCTTTTGTATTTCCTCTTTTCCTCTTGTTTTCTCTGTTTTGTATTTCCTCTTTTACTTTTGTTTTTTCTCTTTTGTATTTCCTCTTGTTTTCTCTATTTTGTATTTTCTCTTTCTATTTTCTACATTTCTTCTGTTTCTTTTCTATTTTCTACGTTTCTTCTGTTTCTCTTCTCTGTATTTCCTCTTCTCTGTATTTCCTCTTCTTCACTTTCTTTTGTCTGTATTTCTTGGACGTAACCGAGTGGTCAGGAGCGCAAGCGCAGTAGCACAAGCTCTTTGAGTGGACCGGGGTTCAAGTCCGTGACTGATAATTACGATTAACATTTGTATTGATTGATTTTTGTTTTTGTAAACTCCATTGACCTGCTGGTCGTGCCGGAGTATAAACAAGAAATTTTTTTGGTCTATATTTTCTCTCTTTCCCTTTTTTTCCCACTTTTTCTGCTTCCATTGTCTATATTTCTTCTTTTTTTTCTTTTTATTGTCTACATTTCCTATATTTCTCTATAATTCGTCTATATTTCCTTTTCCTCTTGTCTATATTTCCACACACATATACACAGAAATATAGAAATATAGAGAAACAGAATACAAATAGTCTCTCTCTCTCTCTCTCTCTCTCTCTCTCTCTCTCTCTCTCCAGTCTACCTTTTGTTTATATTCCTACTCCCTCCGTTTACATATCCTGTTTCTCTCCCCTATTTCTCTAAATTTACAAGCCTTTATCTATATTTCATCTATTTTTCCTTTTTCTGTACTTTCCCTCTATATTTCTAATCTATATTCCTTTCTCTGCTTCCACCTCTGTTTCTCTCTCACACTTTTATTTTTTTTTAACCCTTTCTTGTCAGTGTGTTTCATTTCTCTCTTTTATCTATAATTCTACACACACACACTTTCTCTCGCGCGCATGTCTTATTTCTCTTCTGTCTAATCTCTCCTCTATCTCCCCCTCTCTTCATATCTCTAAGACAGTTTCTGCGTCTACTTTCATGCCCAACTTTTCGATAAGAAGCAAAAAAAAATGTGATTGTCCACATTAACTATAGAGGTCACTGTCCAGTACTTGCCTACCCAATTCTCCGCGATGCATTAATATGAAAAATATTTCTTCTCTCCAACTGATGGGAAGTATTTTTTTTAATCCTTATTTCTCATTTTTCTCCGAAGGGTAAAAGTTTCTTGGCAAGCCATCAAAACACGGATGATCCTTTTCTTCTCTGATGACGTGATTATCGATCTCAACATTGAGCATTATTAAGGCCACATATTCCAGTATGTTTATTACGAGTCCAAATGAATTCCATAAATTCCATCTTCTTCAATCCAAGACAAATGAATCGTTTAATTAAATCATCCGAGATATTTTCCAAAAGTCTCTTCAACCGATTCAAAAATCCAGACATGGCTTCGCTAATCTACTTCTCCATTAAACAAAATTGTTTATCTTCAGCTGGCAAAAAAGAGCGCGAAATATATCACCCTGGAATTAAACAAATATGCAACCAAGCCACAATCTACCATCTATCCTATCCTATAAATTTAATCAAAACTTTTATTAAATCCACTTCAATTTTTCATTTCCACTCAAAATTGCCCGATTTCAATTTCGTCCTTAAATCTTCCACCAATAAAAAAAGAATGGTTTCCTAAACGAGTTTGTTTTTATTTTCCAGATGGTGGGTAAACAACTACGATTATTTATAAGCCCTATTTATTTGGTTTGGGCTAAATAGAAGTAGAGAATTAATTGTCTCAATTAAAGCCATAACAGATAACCCACAATGGAATAAGGCGTGGTTGAAGTAACATTTTTTGAAAATAGATCGCAAGACCACGAAAATAATCAACCAGACGCAGCCTTAGCGTCTAATAGAGTTGGTGGAATTCCCAAATAAATTATTCCCTACACTGCAGCAGGTTTGTCATCCCATATATTAAAATGGAAATGCAAACATTTTCAAGGGCCGGCAGCAAACATTTCTTCTTATGTGGATGCATATATCAGAATGAATTTTTTTTTCACTTTAACCACTCCCTCTCACTGAAAGAAGGACCATAAATATATTTTGGCAAAAATAATGCTAAAATATCACATTTACTTCTAAATTGGGTAGTCCAGGAGTCTATTTACCCGCAATCCACACTTTACCATGCCCTTAAGGGTTCTCTGTCCTCAACGTGCAGGTTCATTGGAGTAGATTTATTTTGATTTCTGTTCTTAAATGATTTTATTGGAGCAGCGTCTATCGATCTAAAGGAGAAAATCGAATCTCGCTGGCTGGACGGATTAGTCGCTTATACGAATGTTTTTGTGACTAAGCATCTTTTGGCTTTGTTTGAAGATTCTGCTCGTCAGGGGGAGGATAAACCAATTTCTTAACTGAATCAAAAGAAGGAACGTTCCAATTGGAAATTCAAATTCAATAAAGCTGTTCAGAGAGAGAGATTCCATCGTTAGTAATTTTTAGGAGGCATCTAAACTCTGCCTACAGGTAGGACAGTAGTAAAGGTGGCATTCTCAACCAACTCAAGGTTCAGGTCCAAGGGATCCAAATCAAAGGGGAGAGCGAAGATTCTATAAGGGGTCCGACTCTTACAGAATAAGGGTCCAACCTTAATTTCGCATCTTTCTGTGTATTTTTGAGATCCATCTTTCTTTGAGATAAAGCTGTGCATGTTATTGTTTTTTTCTCTAAATCTTTCTTATTCGTTTATTCTGGATGAGACAGTTTTAAAAACTCCATAAATTAATAAAGAATTTGTATTTGAATTTAACAAATTAGAAAAATTCCATGGTAAAGTAGATTGATTTTTGGAAGATTTGAGGTGAGCTCTTCTCGACTCAGGCATTTTTCTAATCTTCTACGTGCATTTCTCATGATGCGCCGTAGGATCACCACAGGAATTCCAGAAATTTCTTCACAAATTCTTTCTTTCTTTCTTTTACCTCTTCAATATTGTGTGGGCGATGAGAGAACACCTTTCTTTGTAAATGCCATCGAATAATGTCACCGTCTCACATGCTGACAGGTCTGGAGACCTTGGAGGCCAAGAAACGTCACCATTGCTGGAGATGATGTGGTTATGAAAAAAGCAGTCGTGACAACACCGCGGTATAAGAAGTCGCGCCATCTTGTTGAAACCAAATGGCTCATTAACTTGAGGAAACCACTAGCTAGTTCATCAGACAAAAAAGTTTGGGAGTAAGGCGATCACATGGTTTCGGTTCTCGTAGTACCTGTACCTTGGAAGGATGGAAATTTAAGCCCTGGTGCATGAACTCCTATTGGATAATTTCAACGGAATTCCATAAATAGGAGAGTGTTTATAAAACTTTATGTCAATAATGGAAACATCAAGAGCAGCTACTTCAGTTTCAACAAACTTTTTTATCGAATTTGTCCAAAGATGAGTATCATAAGTCAACCACGAGTAGATCAACACTAGTACACACTGGCGATCATTGATTATATGGAATTTTGAGATTGTTTAAGAGTTGTCAGTTCATGGCTTTTTCAATTATCTTGGAAAGGGTAAAGGTAAATGTAGTTCTACAATTGGAAGAGGGAGATTTGTCGGCATTTTTAGGACCTTGCTGGATATCAAGAAATTTTCAATGCAGAAGGAAAAAAATACGAATGTAATAAGAAAGTATAAAAGGAGACACAAAAGTGGAGTATCGATTTTGAGAACAAGTGAAAAATTCCCTCAGGACCTGAAGATTTCTTGGCGTCAATATTGAACAGAATTCATTCTAAAATCCTTCTGTCGAAAGATCACGGGAGTCAAAGAGTGCACTGGAGTGTGTTTAGTATGGTAGGAGGCTGAGGTTGTTGTTCTTTGGTTTTTAGGAGCATTAGCAACAAAGGCCATATTGCTCCGGGAATATACAGTGGTCATTCCCTGACCTTTCCGCATCCTCCATATTTGGAGGTCACGGGCTCGAACCCCGGTCTAATCAAGAAGCATGTACTACGCACTGGTGCTCCTGCCCACCTGGCTACGGAGGCGTCATGGTAGGAGGCAATTAAACAAAGATCGTCTATACAAGAGTTAAGAAAAGAAATGGATGAATTAGTTGTTTCTGTAGATGACTATGAAACAGAACCATCATACTGTAGCAGAGATGGAAGTATAGTTGGTGAGACATTTTGCCCAATAGGTTTGGTGAGAAACTAGAAGGCTCAGCCTATCTGGGCAAGAGCAAGTTTCCTACCATTACAGTGTTCAAAATTGAGATTTTGGATTGATTAATAACTGTTTTACAATTGTTGTGAGTGTCAATGCAGCAAGAAAACGAATCTGGAGATTTGGATACACTCCAAGTGCGACTGCAACGTTCTAATCTTGAACAGCCTTAGCACATTTATTGGAAAACCAAGGTTTCGATAACTTACGATATCTTATGATCAAATTAGGAATAAAGCATTTCATCCCTACAAGAATAATTTTATTCGCATAATCTGAGAAAATATTAGATCCGAAGATTTAAAAGTAACTGCTAAGAGGAATTGCATGCGGATTATTCGTTTTTATATCGTTGCAATGCAAAACGATTCGAAACTTAAAATGGCCATGAGAAGAGAGACAGAGAGGCTTCACTGGAGAAGAGACCATAAATAAGTTATGAGCTGAGGTACCAAGAGGAACACTAATATTAACCGTGTACTTTGAAGGGTTGTTGATGAGAAAATGATCAACAGTGTTGGATATGTTGGTTAGAATTGTTTGGTATTCTAGTGGACAAATGAACAAGTTGTGTAACGTCATTAGTAAACCTCAAAGGCTTCAGCATCTTGACCAGTTGTTCCAAGTAACCAGAAAATTGAAGCCAGTTGGAGTTGTGGACATTAAATATATCAAGGAAAATCAATTCACTGTTAAAAAGTTAGATTGAAACAGCAAATGTACCACAGAACACACGCATTTTACAAACAATTTATAGGGTTGTTATATGCGCGTAAAACCCTATAAGAAAGAAACAAACAAACAACCGTTCCAACTCTTAATTTCGAACCATGTAACTATCTCCACAATCCCTGAAATTTCGGTTGTATAGGTTACTTAGGGTGACGTAGCTGGCGTTTTTTTTTTTTCCTCTTTTATTGTTTACGAGTAGAATTTAAGAAATTCAGCCTAGAGGCTCTTTCTCTCCCTGGCATCTTTAAATTTTCATTCTCTCTTGTATTTCTGAAGACGTTCTGGAATTCTTGTACATGCGGCTGTTCTTTCGTGTCCATTTTCATTTGGATGATGTGTCTGTGTGTGTGAGCGTGTCTGCTGTGTTTCCTTCTCATACATGATTCATATTGTCAGCTCTCTCTCTATTTGGCGTACACGAACTACCGAGACTTCCTCTATCTCTTGATAGAACGTCAAAGAGAAGGAAAATGGAAGTCAGCCCTATGATGTCCTGCTATTCCCTACAATAACGCTTTCGTTTTTTTAAGTGCCCAAATAATAGATGATGGAAGGAAGTCTATAAAGAACGTATTTCATACTGCATGTATCTGATACACTTTTCGAAAACTGAGAACCTCTTCATCCAAGAATAATGTCCCATCTCTGTCTCTCTCTCTCTATCTACATATTCATATACCAATAAGATAGACAGATACGTAGATAGAGAGAGAAAGAAAAAGAACGGAGGGTTTTTGTATTTTTTATGGAGCAGAAAAGCAAAGAGTGGTTGCAAGTTTTTTCTCCCGTTATAGACAGACGATTGTGTGAAGAATATTTCAACTTCTAACTAACCTTCCATTAGTAGTCCGAGCTGGATGATCCCAACCTTTAATATTTTCATTAGATGTTTAAATAGAATAAAATAAGTTACATTAAACTAACTCAATCACGGAGTGATAAAAGTTCCTTGCATCATTGACCAACCCGGAGGTCATGAATTCTCAATCAACATTGTTCAGGGCTTTCCCGAGGGGTTTGTGCTGGATCCAATAACATGGAACACTGTACTGGATAATAGAATGGCTCAGAATTTTAGGGAATCTTTTCTTTGTTTTGCTGATGACAATCTTATTTTTGGTGAAGGTGACCGTAAACTCAATTGGAAACTAGGTTGATGTTGTTCGTCTCAGATATGGAATTTATCAAACTTACGGCGTCACATAATAAAAGTCCAGTTTGATTTTAAAGGGACCTTTAGGCCTACTTTTCTGATTTATCCTATCATATTCGCAAGAATAACGCTGTTCAAATCCTTCGCATTCAGAATACCCAAAAGGAAGAACAAAGCAAGAGAAAGCAAGGGTATTGGACAAAGTTTATGATATTTGGCAATCACCTTTGAGATGTATAAACAGATGATGTAGGTTTACTGACAAACAAGTTTATCTCAAATGATAGATATTTGCCACCATATTGGGAAAACTGGTTTCATCCAAAAGACCCCTAACCGGTCACCGATCTTTTAACCAAAAACTTTTATGCTTCAAATACTACACTTGATCTTGTAGATTCGATGAGGATGGTATTTAATCAGTCTAAACAGTCAGTGCCAGTCTAAACAGCAAAATGACACAACATAACACTGTTCCAGCATCTCCAGGACACGTGATACAATCTGTTCCTTACATGTTCCATCTCAAAATGATCTGAGAACCAGAGTTCAGTATAAAAGATCATCCTAATGTCCCTTCACTTATAAACAAAAAGGAAAGAGATTGGCAACACCTGCGAGTCAAAGGTGAAAGGCAGAAAGATATGGTGTAAGGGAAAAGACCATCACCTTTGATTTATCAAAGCTAATAAAATCACAGGAATTCTGCAAAAATTTCAACTTTTCTGTTGGGCTTAGCAGTAACGTGAGTTTCCCGTGGGATAAGGTAAAAATTTTAATGCTGTTGGCAGAGGAAATATTATCGTGTGGTTAATGGCTCTAAATGCTTTTCCCAACTGGAAAAACACATTCTCAGAGGAATCTTCCCTTGGGCATTCCAACACAAACCAATATGAAGTTGATGAGCATGAAGAAAGCAAGGTCCTAGTTTTGAAGAATATTAAAAGGAAGCCAAAGGATGTCATCATTCATACAGTAGTGACTAATGAAGGAATGGAAGGACAGGAATAATTTTTCTGATGGTTTGAGAAGTCTCAAAGCATAAAATATTGCAATGTAATGTTTTACAGGATGGAAGATTCTGATTAAGGTAGTTGTCTGACTACGTGGATCAATGTTTCCCAAATTTATACCAATACCTTCATACGATATGCTAGTCAAATTGGACATGATGGATGCTGTAGGCAGGAGGTTGGCTATCCATCTATAGTTTAAGATCGAAATTTGTTGTCTTTGTGGATTATTAAAATATATTAAAGATTCTTAATTTATTTACATTTTAGGTTTTGTTTCTTAGTTTTTGAGTACCAGCGCAGATGGTAATAAATCCACAATGAACTTCCACTTTCCTCTAGTGGAAGTTCCTGGAATTGTGATATTAATTCTAGTAATTTTTATGCTCGATGTGAGGTCCGATTTTATTATTTCATAAGATTTTAATGATTTTTACAGTTGTTTATATTGGTAAGTGAGAATATGCAAAGAGATTGAGAGAAAGAGAGAGGTACATAATATCTCTCCGTCTGTGCTCACAAATATCCCTGTACAGGAAGGTTTGCAGTAGTTGCTTGCTGCCAAGCACACTGCATCAGCGCTGCCATACATGACGAATTGGTTGCTGGAACTACAAAGGCCAGTCTCCTGTTGATTTTTTACCCAAACACATTTTAACTTACAGAAACTTTTTTAGCTAAGAAAAAAAAACTTTTTCACAGCAAAGCCCGTGGAGATTTACTGTGGCACATGGGAAAAGCCAGAAGTTTGAGTGACGATGAAACGTTGGAATAAATAGCAGTCACAGATATTTGGTGAAGGGACTGAGTTCGATTTGTTTTCATGTCACGTGATCAACTGCAATTGCAAAATGTATTAAAGTTCTAAGAAGATTATCGATTAGAACTTGTAAATGTGTGAGTTTCTCTTAAGGCCTCATTCCAGTGGTTATTTGATTAACAAGTTGCCCCAGTATTGCATTACTTCAAACAGCACCTTCCTATCTGAGCAGGTAAGTGCTGGTTGATTTAGTGCAATACTAAGACAACTCGTTGCGAAGATGGAAGTGCCTATAATAGAAATTTGTAAGCCAATTACTTAATTTTCAGGTGTGAAAATCTGAAAGTGGACATACTTTTTTCCTAGATCAGCAATTCAAATGTTGTGGAGTACTATGACGTTACAGCGTGACAGCTCAATGTCAGAACGTTAGCCAAGTTCCTATCGTTGCAAATAGTTGGCACAGTGCCAAGTGCATATTTACGCTTTTATGTTATAAACACAGCAGCAAACGTAATGTTATGAAACTTTTACAGATTTTATCCAACCAGTGATGGATCGAGTGTTGGTCCCAGAAGGTCACGTGCTCATAAAAAAGCCGCATAGGCTTTGTCACTATTGAGATAACGATTATTTAATACCGAGTGAAGAGTTCGATTGCATCCGGCCCTTTTTGCGATGCTGGAAAAGTGTATTTATTGAAACAGATATAAAACTGACCGATGCAAGTATTGAAGCCCGATTTCGAAGGCAAGCAGCCATCATTAGTTTGAAACTCTCGAGAGAATAAATCTTCGTGCACCTTCCATTTGGCCGTAATTCTCCCTCTCGCTCGAACCCATGCTACGATAGTTAATGAGTGACCCCAGAGGCCATTATCCGGCTTCCATCTATTCATCTAGAACAGATTCGCCGCCTCACGAAGGAAGAATCCCACTCGCTTCTCTCCAAGGAGTTAAAACATCTCTCGGATGAGAAAAAAGACAAAACAATACTTAACTCTATTCAAGAATCCGCTTTTTGCGCACAAAAAAAGGGAGATTTATTCTGAAAGCTGGTTTATTTTACATTCAAGTCTCGTCTATTGGTGAAATAGGATGGAAAATAACCATTTATTGAAAAGAAAGCGAGGCGAAAAGAATATTTCCAACCACCCTCGTCCTCCCCCTACCCTTACCAATGATGCGGTTTCGGGTTTGTAGAAAAGACTTTGAAAGTTCAAAATGCGTATTATTAATGTTATATCGCAATGAGAAGCAGTCAATAACGAGTTCCTGACACCAGCTAAACTCGACACTTGACAAATATCTTATCGCTGTGTCCGTGGCTGTTTATTTGCGATTTGTGTCCTTCTTGTGTCAAATTAGGGTGCATCTGCAGTCACCCGATTTTACACAACCATTGCTTGGCACAACTACCTATTAATTTGCTCTTATCTTAGCTTTTTTGAGGGCTCGTTATCTTGTTTAAAAATCGCTGCACGCATCCTTACTTAGACTACCATTGGTGTGAGAAAAAAAGAACACAATCAATCGATCAAAAATACGGCTTTCTCTCTCTCTCTCTCTCTCTCTCTCTCTCAGTTCAATGAACTGTATTCGCAGCATTCGATTGGTCTATATGACACATTCATTATTTTAAATAAGTCCGAATAAATGGTAAAATAATTTATTTTGGACGTGAAAGTCACCAGCTGTTGAATATTTGTATTCAAATAAGCAAAGATTTGAAAAAATATATAGTTTTTTAAAAATTGATTTATTAAATATTTAAATCATTATTTTTAATAAGTTCAAATAATTGGTAAAATAATTTATTTTGGACGTGAAAGTCACCAGCTGTTGAATATTTGTATTCCAATAAGCAAAGATTTGAAAAAATATATAGTTTTTTAAAAATTGATTTATTAAATATTTAAATCTAATTAAAATGTAAAAATGTGGTTAATTTTAATAAATGTCAATACATTTTGTAATGGCTACGAATTTTTTTAAACTGAAAATTTTTTTTTCTAGTTTGAATTTTCAGGAAAAAATCAAAAAAAATTAATTAAGGAATAAAAATATTTTAAAAATTAATTAGGAAATAAAAAAAACAAACAAATTAATTCATAAATAAAAAATCCAGAAAACAGATAAAATAAAGGCATTTAATTTTTATAAATAAATTTTAAAAATTTTAAATCTCTAAAAATTAATTTGCAAATTAATTTTTTTGTCAAAATTAATTAACCAACCAAAAATATATATTTTTTAAAAATCGATTTATTAAATTTAATTAAAGTGTAAAAAATTGTTAACCTTAATAAATTTCATTGCATTTTCGAATGGCTACGAATTTTTTTAAACTGAAAAAAATTTAAAACTTTGAATTTTTTTTAAACTGAGAATTTTTTAGGAAAAGTCCAAAAAATTAATTAGGAAATAAAAAGTCCAAACAAATTAATTTATAAATAAAAATCCAGAAAAAGCAGAAAAAAATAAAGGGATTTAAAATTTTTAATTTAAATTTTCTTAAAATTTTAAATCGCTAAAATTACTATGCAAATTACTTTTTTTGTCAAAATTAATTAACCAATATTGAGTTAATGACAATGTAAAATTTTGTTTAATTTTAATTACTTTTCGATCTATTTTCGAAATGACTAAGTACATTATTTTTAACTGTAAGAAAATTTTTAAAAAAATATAATTATTTTACTTAATTATTTTTAATAATTACAACAATCATGTATTTTAGAGTTGAAAATTATCAATGTTGAATATGTTCAAATAATGAGACATTTGAAAATTATTTTCTTAAATATTTGAATTTAATTAAAAGTTAAAAATTAGTTAATTTTAACAAATTTCAATACATTTAGAATGGCTACATTTTTTTAAATTGAAAAATATTTAAAATTTGAATTTTTTAACTGAAATTTTTTTAACAAAAATCCGACTTAATTTATAAATAAAAAAATCCAAAAAAGCAGATAAAATAAAGCGATTTATATATTTTTAAAAATAAATTTGAAATATTTTTATTTTTTAAAAATTATTGAAAGTTAACTTTTTTTTTCCCAAAATTAAATTACCAACGTTTAAAGTTAATTACAATGTAAAATCTATTTAATTTCAATTATTTTTCAATGTGGTTTGGAAATGGCTAAGAACATTAATTTTAAATGTAGAACAATTTGACAAAAACAAAAATAATGAATCTATTGAACATTTAAATTTTAAGGAAAATACAACGTTCAGTTCATTAGTGCAGATTAATTATTTTTAATAAGTATAAAATACAAAATAATGCATTTTGGACTTTAAAATTCAAATTTTTCATTCTAATTAAACACAAAGACTTTTTTATACCTAAATGAAAAAAAATAAAAACTTGAAACGAGATTTAAATTGTCAAAATTTAGGTATCTCATCGTATGCAAATTTAGGGATTGGTACTAACGGACTCCGTAGCCGAGTGGTAATGAGCGGGAGTGCCGTAGCACACGCTCTTTGAGTAGACCGGGGTTCAAGCCCCTGAGTGCTAAATACAGTCGATCTGACAACCCGCACTGGACCAGCGTGGCAGACTAAGGTCCATTTCCCTCAGCATGAATTGTTGAGGAGGCTTCCATCCTGCAGTGGGTTGATAATGGCTGCAGTTAACTTTTCTTTTTTAACTAATGGTTTTATACAGTATGGCGTTCATAGTGACTGGCGTGTCGAAGCTAGATTAAAGCAGTGTTATGCGTACATCGGAGGGCATCTCCAACAGCAATTAACCAACGTATGAAAAAGGTGTGCTTCGACAACTCGATCATGCCCAGCTGTATACGAATGGATAAATTTACCACAAATGAACAAATTATGGATAATGGTCTTCCCCTATAAAAAAGAAAGAACGAATGTCCAGAAAAATGATAGATTATTTAATCCTTGTTGCTGAATGCTTGTTGGAACCGGATTAGTGTATCAGGCAGGTTTGTGATTGTACATCATCCTTGGAGAGTCGTGTGCAGGTATTGTGATCTATGCCGGGAAAGGTGAGCTGCAAGGATGGGCTGAAAGATTTTTTCAAATATTTAAAGAATGATTATCCCACTGCAATGGGCCTAAAATCCTTGGTTTTGGTTGACTTTTCTTTTGTACAGGAGTGACAATTCAAGAATTCCAGATAGAAAGAATGTGCCCGACTTTGACAGAAGGCATATAGAAGGGATGGTCTATGATACATAGACTACAGATTTTAATCATAAAAATGGGAAAGCAGCACGGTCGAACAGTAGCCTTGTTTGGGAGTTTATTTATAAACTGATTAATCAGCTTCTATTAGGTTTAGATTAGTAAGTGGCTTTCCTTCTGGTGAAGATTGGTAGTGCGGGTGTCTTGAATGGAGTCGCTTGATGAGAAGTCAATGATAAACAGGAACTATATATACATTTGCTACATCTCATTATGCATGGAAATGAACGTTTCTGATTCATAAGGATTTTTTTTTCCGGTCCTCAATTTCTCACTTACCATTCCTGTTGGGCCTTCTTTCTGGACGCCATTCCTTTTATATACCTGGAGGTTAGAACCTGAATCGCCGTCCTCCCATACCGGGTGGAAAAGACCTGAGTTCGAGTCCCGTCGATGACAGGAGGAATTTTTATGGTCTTTTTCACAACATGGCTGAGTTAATCGATCTTAGGGGTGGGTAGCATGGTTTTTTCTCCCGGAAAATCGGATTTTTCGTCCAGCCACTGGTAAATTGTAAATTGTCTGTAAATTGACCAGCAATTTACAGACAATTTAACAAGCAATATGGCCTTAGTGGTTGATGCTCCTAAAACCCTACAAGAACAGTGATGCCTCTAAGCAAATCCTCCAAAGAAAGGTGTCTTTTTTAAAAACATACAAGTCATTCTATCTTTCATTAATCACGATTACTTTTAAGACTACAGAGTTTCCCTTGCATTTTCTAAAAGACTACTGGTTTAACAAAGTATTGTACAACATCTCTGCTTATCCAACAATCTATCATCGAAAGTTAATATAATCTGGATTTCCTAGACTGCAATTAATATTCGCGATATCTCAGTACTTAAGAACTATTTGATTTGTTGGGATCATGTTATCAAAATCTAAATTTCACTGGAGGATGTTAATTCCATTAATTAATGCATAACAATAACAGAAGATTATCTTTCTACTTCTTCTACCATCTAACATCGGTTGATTTTAATCTGTTAATCTGTCGCTTGGAATGTTTATAGTTGAGTGATAATAACAATAGAATTTCATTAAGGAAAATATTGAACTAAGAGCGAAAATTCATTTCCCATCCATACGATAGCAACTAAGCCTTCCACAATCCTGTAGGTAGTTGGAAAAAATCCCGGATTAAAGAGAGAAAGTAGGCCAGCCATAATCATAGCAACCAAACAATGGGAAGGCTTAGAGAAATAATCCTTGGCATCGCTTGTAAAAGGTTTCATGTTATCACCATGCAGCTACAGCACACCGAACTGGAATAACATCATTAAACTGATTTTGTCTGTCATCCCCACTTAGTATTTAACACTCCAATATGCGTACAATAGATGTCCAATGGAGAAGTATTATCTTTAGGAGTTTGTCAGATTATAAAAGTTTTTCTCTCTTTTCTTAAATTTTTTTATTTGTCAAGATGGGAGGATTTATTACGGGTATTATTAAAAGTAGACGATCTCGGGAGGCGACTGCGCTGTTCCTTCACCCAAACTGGATTTTTGGTGTTAGCAATACAGACAAATCGACAATAAAATACGCGTTACTGGCAGAACACATGGATGTTCACAAACAATGACCACTGGATTTGGTGCAATACTAAGACAACTCGTTGCGACGTGGAAGTGCCTAGTGAAAGTACCCACTGGACTTTCTATTCTAACCCACAATTTGCTATAAATCCCTATGGTCTCTTTCTGAAAATCTGAAAGATCACCTACCTTCTCCATGAAAGACCAAGATTGACTAAGAAGCCCCACGAAAATGTACAGCATTTATCTGGTAAAGGAAACTTGTGATCATACACGTGGCAACTTACACATGAAACTGAAGATATCCAACGACTACAGTGGCCAGCACGATCACCTCACTTCAATCCGATCGAACATGAGTGGGACGCCAAGAGCCAACTCCTCGGTCACGATGGCCTGAGGTCTGAGCTGGTTGAAGAATGGGATTTGTTGCCACAGAATCTTATAGCCACTCTTGGATCGAGCATGGTTCACCGCTATCAGGCCAATTTAGCCGTTGGAGGGGAGGATCATACGCCGTACTGAAGTCATGTGACCATATTTTCCAGCATCTTGTGCCGACTTAATGTGACCATTTTGTTAAATCTTATACAACCCCTATAAATGTCATTATACCTCTCTGAAGTTTCTCGCTGTCTCCTTATTTCATCGTTATTCTATGGTGCACCACCATACCAAATTTTGTCCCTCTTCATTTAAAGATGCACCAGTTCCACTACGTTTTCTACTTTTTCTATTAATTTTGTCGAGCAGTGTATCTGAATTCTGTACATGTTTCTACCGGAAGGTGTTCTCAGGAAATGCAACCACCATTTCCTGCAACAGATAATATCCTAAAATCAATCAACTGGAAACAAGAGTAGAAATGGAGTCAATTGCGCTCATCGGGTTATAATGAAGATCGATAGCCACTGGGTTTTTCTCCACGAGTAGCTGGTTAATAGCGATAATAGCTATAAACAATTTAATTATCCATCAAAACTAGTTTCTCAAAGGTAAAGATCAACAAATGCAATCCTTTATGCTCACCCCAGTGTTTATAATTAATGTCTGCACGACTCAAAGTCTCGTTACCAAACAATCTGGGAATACACTTATTTTAATTGAACCTTCAATATCAGCCAGGAATAAGACGTTATATTTGGTACATGAAACAGTGCATGAAGCATGTCGAGTGTGGCTATGTCTGAAACATCCGAAGGGGGTAGACAACACATCATCAATCATAGCCACTTCTTATCTCAGAGCATCGATCTCTCTCCTGTATGACCTTTAACGGAGATCTACAACCGCGATTAAGACGAAACAAAGACGAAAATGAAGGTATTTTTGTCTTTCTTAGTAATGAACAAAGAATAAGACAACATGAAAAAGAAAAATCGAAATTGTCTACCTCTGATTGACCAATGATTCAATGCTTCGATGCATCAAGGTGATGGTCAGTGTACTGAAAATGCAAAGTTGACAATGTTAAGGTTCGATTCAAAAGTAGAACTGTACTGATTCTAGTTATAGTTATACAATGGCATGACACCATACTCCAGAGGATGTTATAATTAGATATTTGACGAGGATATTACCACTATTGTATTTAGAGGTCACGTGAATCGAGTCACGGTAAAGTCAAACTGATGTACTACTTTACTTTTGCGTTAACCACTCAGTTACTTCAGACCCTTTCGTTTCTAGGAAACCATTGAGGAAACTGTATTTTGGCTGTACATGCATGATTTGATCACCTACTTGACAGCGTGTTGGGCAGCTTATCACGGTGATTACCGCTTGCACCCGGCGTGGCATCGACTTCGCGAGACCGCAAAGGCGTCTTCAGGTAGCCTGGATCAGTTGAAACAGACGTCCCAGCGTTCGGCAAAGGAGCGAGCCACCGGCGTGGACTGGTAAATGCTGCATTCCACCACATCCCACAAATCTGCAATGAGATTGAGTCGAAGGAACTTGCCGGTTAAGGTAGCGCATGAAATGCTTGAACACGATTCTCGAACCGTTCCTGCGCAACGCCACGCTAGTGATACGGGCGTTGCTGTTTTGAAATAGTTCAGTGGATTCACGGTTACCGGTCACAATGCCGAAGTAGGATCAGGTAGCGACGGTGTGTTCAATGGAGAGGAACTTGATGTCCATGAAAACATCCCTCAAACAATCATACGACCGCAGCCATCCTGTTTTTGTCCAATTGTGCAATCTGGTTGCAGCTGTTCGCCTTCGAATACGAACCTGTCCTTCGGCATGATGAAGGTGGAACCTGCATTCATCAGATCAGACGATTCTTTTCCAGTTGCCCAATGTCCAGGAATGCAGCTACCGTGCCCACTGCACGCGGAAGTATCGATGATAGTCGGTCAACATAGGCACACCAACAAGTTGTCTAATCAGTACGCCTATCAACAAGAGCGTCCGTTGGATGTTGCATGGTGTGCTGAAACGTTTCTCTGTGATGTACTCTGCTGTTAGCTGAGCGATCGTGAGCCTTATGTTGCACGTGCCAACTGCCGTTCACTTCGACTCTCAACCAGTGGTGATCTCCCTGTCCCGGCACATTTGGTGGTTGTGTGTCCTTCTTTGGATCACTCTCGGCACAGCTTCACTGCCGCGACCCTCGAACAGCCGAAAATTCCACTCGTGGAGACAGCGGTGGTCCTAAAAGGAAAATTACCGTTGCCATGCTGATCTCAACAAAATAATCAATCATCCACTGATACCGGAGACCCATCTTCAGCCCAGACATTTCTAGTCGCGTTCAGAAGGTATGTCTACTTCTTTAGTCTCGTATTCGATTCCCAGAGGTCTGAGTACCTCAATTAAGTGTCATGGACCACCGTAGCTTCGAAGCCAGACTCATGTGTCCTACTCTAGATGGGCATACATTCTTTTCACCTCTCTACTCTTTTAACACACTAGGAGGATCGCTGTAATTCCACAGTGTAAAGCAATTTTGAGATTGAAATTGGAATACTGTGTCTAGATAAAAGAAAAACCACCCATAGGGAAACATCCTATGCTTCTACGAATATACGAAAATATATCCTTTGATTGAAAATAAACTTTGGAAAAATGGGACTCAAGTGAGTTCGATTTTTAAAGGTGCAACCATCTCCACAATTGTATTTTTGTTATAGTGTAGGATAGCTATTCAGTACTAAGGTCAACCAATTTTGGCTTCCCAATTTCTGAAGGCCGTTTGCGACGCTCCTCGAAAGAGGCTGGAATAGATTTCTGACAAAAAATATTTTCAATTTTTTTTTCCTGTGTTTTTATTTGTGTTCATATGAGTGACACGAGCGGAACATTTTGACTTCCGTAAGGTTCGTCCAAAGATCCCGCTTATAAGCGTTTCCTGTAGACACTCCCTTGCCGATCGATGTAGCATTGCAGGAGTTTGTGATGAATCACCTGTTCGCCTGCCCAGAACAAATGCTTGTACAGTAGGTGGAAATATCGGCTTCTGTATGTTATTTTCATTAATTTTGCGCTTTAAAAGGGCTCTAAGCGTTAATTAATTAAGGAGTAAACTAATATTTTCAGAAATTATTGCGTCTATTGGGGACACACGATTCACATAAATTCCAGAATCGTTAATGAAAGTTACGAGTGGATAAGTACAATTTCTTATTTATAATTAGGAATTATATGTAACCAAATACGCATGCTTAGTTTGGATTTTATTTTTTTAATCTGTTCGTTGGAAATGTATGTAGAGAGGAGGCCAGACGTCTGCAGAGAAACTTCCATATTAATTGATAAGATTCCTCGTGGTTTTAGCTTATTGCGAGGTCATAGAACAGCCCACCCCAACTCATTCTCAGGTTAAGGAACTCATCTGTGAAGAGCGTACTGAACCATTAAAGAACACTCATTTCTTGCAAGCTCATTTAAGAAGACCAAGAAGCTGTGGTCGCAGCGACCACTCTCAGAGAATTCTCGAGAAAAGACTTCCAAGAGTGCTTCTAAAAGAGATGTCATCAATGTTTTTGTTTATAGCAGCTGTCCATTACAGAAAGATGCTTAAATTCCTAATCTACCAGTATATAAAGGGCGGGACAAGGAAATGGACGATTTTAAAAACCGGTTTTTCTGAGTAGTGGTGTGATGTGGAGAATTGAGTCACCCGACCATAGAACCATGGACATCTGGAGTGGATTTCAAGAATTAAAACCTCGCGATCTCCTTATCCGTAAAAATGTCAAGAAATTCTAATTCAAATGGATCATGATGAAGACTTTATTCACTATCATCTGAATGGTTTTGTGAATTAACAAAATTTTCGTTATTGATAGGAAGAAAACCCTTGCCAATTCCACCAGCAACCATTTCACAGTGATCGGATAATAGAGTGGTGTGCAATTTCATCACAGCATTATCGTCCCTTAGTTTTTGACGTCAGGCGCTATGACAACAGTTTTGATCGATGAACTAGCTACTGAGTTCCTCAAGTTAATGAGGCCAGTTGGCTTCAGTCGTTATCCCCAGAAATGATGACATTTCTTGGCCCCCAAGGCCCTCAAACCTGTTAGCATAGACTTTTTTTAAGGGAGGGGGGGGGGGGCACTTAAAATGCAAGGTATCTCATCAACCACATAATACTGAAGAGCCGAAAGAAAGAATTCGTGCCCTCGTAGGTAGCATGGTTGGTAGAATCGCCGTCCTCCCCATACCAGATGGAAAAGACTTGAATTTCAATCCCATCGGTTACGCGAGGAACTTTTATGTGTCTTTTTCAAATGTGGTTGAGTTAGATGGTAGCAGGAGAGTGTATCATGATTTTTTTCCTCCCTGAAACTGGGGTTTCATTCAAAAAAGAAGAAAATTGACCACCGAACACGTACAATTTGCAGACAATATATACGGCTCAATTTGGTCTAAATCGTTGACGCGCTTAAAACCTTACAACAAACAAACAATTCATGATGAACTTGTCCGAAATTCCTTTGGAGATGTTAGCCGCATTATGGAAAACATGCCTAGAAGAATGCCTGCTTAGAGTTGTTGTTGTTGGGTTTTAGGAGCATCGGAAACTAAGGGCATGTTGATCCATGTATATTGTCTGTTAATTGCGTGTTAAGATGTCGATTTTCTCTTTGCTGGACGAAAAACTGGAGTTTCCGGGAGAAAAAAACCATGTTACTTTCGCCTGAGACCAACTAACTCAACCACGTTGTGAAAAAGACCCATAAAAATTCCTCACGTCATCGATGGAATTCGAACTCAGGTCTTCTCCACCAGCTGTCGGGAGGACAGCGATCCTACCAACTACCCACGAGGGCTTCTATCAAAGACGGAGGTCATCATCTTCAAGAAATAAACAGCATGCTATGTACTTCAAGATAGCATATTTGTAATTTGACAAATACAAATTGTTTATTTAATTATTGAGTTTTCAAAATCTTTTCTCAACTTGACTTTATAATAATGTTTTAATATCTTTACTAACAAGTATACAAATAAACTCATTTTTTTTTCCAAATTATAATTTGCCTATAAATAACACATGCGTCAAGAGCCTTTATATGAAGCTAGATCATCTGTTATGCAATTCCACCCACCAGTCCTCACCCGCTTCCTGTTTTCTCCATAAATATTCCATTTAATAGTTGGATCGATAAGACTTACGATTCATGCCATCAGTTGCTATACGATCTCATTAAATACCCAGAACTGTGTGATTTATGGACTCTCTCTCTCTCTTGGCACATCTCCTGTTGACGTAATCGTGTATGTGTGTGTGTGTACTTGCAAACAAATACGCATGCCCAGTTGTAGTCACCTTTGCAACTACTCCTGGGGACTGAACATTTAACATTCTTATCATAGACAGAATGTTTAGGATCTCAAGTAATCCCTTACTCCATCCTACCGTAATCTGATTAGGTTATGTATGACGTGAAAATTTTCCTTTGGATTATGCAAACATTAATGAAGTTGGGTAAGTTATTCTATTGAGAAGCCGATGGTATTGTTAAGATTGAGGATTCAGCCAGTTTGTTTACTTACTCAATAAAAATGATTGATATATGTATGCAAACAGATTTGAAAAAGAGAGAAGAAGATATTTTAAATAAAATTAATAAAAGATGCAGGATCAAGGAGATAAGGTAAAATTCTAATAGGATCTATCTCTTTGATTTCGCTTTTAAAAAATTATATTTATTTTTTGCAGTTTTTTTATTTTAAGAAGAATACGCAGGTGGCGTTGTTTATTTAATATTTGTAATCCCATTTTTCTGTAAATTAAAAACAGAAACAAATTTCATTGTAAAGAGGATTATTAATCGGATTTTATTCACCCGGCTTTAATTCCTCTTTGATAGTTGACTCTTGATAACAACTGTGGCCCTTTGATAAAGGAAGCAAGGATAAAAGAGGATCAATCCACATTGAGAGTGTTCTGTAAGTGGCTTGTGTGTTTGTAGTCTTCTTAAATAAGAACACCAGTGAGCGAGAGGAGTTGATGGATATTAATTGTTGTTGTGATGCAAAATAGATTTCAAAATTAATATTAATATTCTCTGTATAGTTCAAGGAAGTCACAGGCTTTTGCTGCCCTGGCTAAAAATAAATAAATAAGTCCCGGGCTAAGTAAACTAATTATCATTGGTTAGATGAGAGTGGAAATTTGAAAATGCTTTGTTAAAATCACAGTAGTGATCCGTCTTCAATAGTGAACCCCCTGTGAAGTCATTATTTAGAAGATGGAACTCTTGGAACTCGGGTTTTTCATCCTGCAAAAGAAGCAAATTGTTTCCCGTCTCTTATATTGCTTTTACCATTTATAAACAGTTGACTAACCTAATGTTGCTCATACATAATTCAATCACAACGGGAGATTCTACATTCATACACTCCGTGGTCAATAAATTAGTACTCGTTTTGCAATTGTCATCAACGGGTTAATTAAACGTACGGTATGAGAATGTAGTTGTGACATGGTATGATGTCTTTGGTATCGGATTAATACTGTACGCTTTATGGGGTTTTTCAATGGGTCCATTCATGGGAATTCACTTATCTTTCCCATGACTGGAAAAAGTTTTAGAAAGGTGTTAATATTGGAGCACATTTAGCAGTAACCACAACAGAGAAAACAAAGGAAATCACTGGAAGACATGCTAGAGAACCTCTGCACTCCAAGAACGAGATCGTAGGAATTTAAGGCAAATTGCGCATCAGAAAAGAAGGTGTGAAACAAGTGACTGAAAATTTTAATTTAGGCAAAGAAGGACTCATTTCCAATCGAACTACGTGGCAGAGGTTGAAAAATCTGGATTTGGAAGTCGTGTGCCTATACGAAATAGGAGTAGTGCTGCCAACAGCAAGACTGGACTGTGGAACAATGGAAAAAAGATAATGTGATCTGATGAATCTCAATTTACACTTTTTGTCCAATGGTAGGATGAAAGCGTGGCATGTACCTCATGAAACCACGCATCCAGCTTGTCTCGGTCCACACAAGCAGCTGGACGTTAGTATCATGGTATCGGGTATGTTCTGCTGGTACGGAATGGGTCCATGTATATTGCTAGAAGGTCGGATTACCTCAAATGAATATCTTTCTGTCATACCGGACCTGCAATGCTTTCTTTTCCCCGGATTATGTTGGATTCTTTAAAGACAATAATGCAACTGTCCATCGTGCAAAAATTGTCTGAGTGGTTTGAGGAAAGCTCCCAAGATTTCCATATGGCCGAATTCTTCAGATCTGCATACAATTGATAATGTCTGAGATATGCTGGAAAGAGGAATTGGGCTTCAGAGTTCTCTACCGACCACCATACAGCAGTTGACAAAATCCTGATGGAAGAATGGTTAAATCTGGAGTTAATGCTTCCTCAGAATGGCTACCGCGATGTGTACAAGCAAAAGATGGTTCTTCTAGATACTAAATAATGATTTGTAATGTTTTGACTCGTGAGTGCACATTTAATAATATATTTTTATAATTATTAAGCAACATTCAATAATTTTCTTTCAACAAATGAGCTTAGGAAGGAGTAACTCTTTCTTAGGAAGGAGTAACGAGTTAAACAATAAAATGAAAGTTAATTTATGCAAATAAATGTAATTTACGTCAAGCCAATTTAGAAGATTTTGTTATTATAATTAAACTGCGTGCCACCAAGACAATACCCAAAAAGGAAATGCTGTTGAAATGCTAAATTTGCAACACGAAATAACTAGTTGGAAGAGTAACATCTCTTAGATCAAATGCCGGTGATGAGGTCCCTTGGATTCTCGCCTGAAAACACTCGCAGGAAACCATTATCACTCTTAATGAAGATGAGACTTTTCCTTCCCATATATTAGTCTACGGGGAGTAGCTTGAGGGGTTAGTGAGACATCCATGGAGGACGCAGGCGAGGATGTAAAAGAAATAGAATTGGTCCAAGCACCAACGGAAATGAGACAAGTAAATACTTGCTACAGCAGTGGAGGAAATGTGGACATATTACGAGAAACTGTTTGCCAAAGGAACTGCAGGTTATTTGAATTATCCCTCGGGTGTTTAAGGAGTGACTGAGATAATAGGACATGACACACACAAGGAGGAACGAAGAGTTTTGGCAGGACCAAATGACAACGGGGATTGAAGGCTAAGTGCAAACACGTCATCAGAGTCAACTTCACAAACTCCGGTCCCGATAATAGCTAAAGCAAGGTGGAAATTAAAGAAAATAGAAAGAAAGGGTTTGATCACTGCTCCTTGGTGTAGGTAACATTGTTAGCTGGAGTTGCCTTTCATTTGTAAGTACTCTGCCAGGTTTGTGGTCATGGTTTACAGCTATGAGTTACATTCTTCAATTTTCTCTATACAGTATACACTCACTGGCCAAAAAAATTAGAAACCTTTAGTGAATATCTACTAGGACCATACACGACGTAGCATGGATTCCATTAGGTATTTAAGGAAGTCTTTCTCCGAATTTGATCAGGATATTTCTCAGCTGCTGTATTGTGATCGGTAGAGAAACGTGAAGCCCAATTACCCTTTCTAACATGTCCCAGAGATCCTCAATTGGGTTCAGCTCTAGAGAAGAAGTAGTAGACCAGGTTGGTTAGATGCTAGAAATCTTGTGAATGTCCCTTGAAACTCTCAGATACAGTTTACGCACTGTAGAAAGTTACGTTGTAGTCTTGAAAGAATTCATCGCAATCCAGATTAAAATGAAGCATCGGTGAAGTTCGTCTGATAAGAGGGAAAGATATTCTTTGGGGGTAACAAGACCTTATAACAGTATCATCGGATCCATAATAAGTCCAATCTATCACATATCACCTCCGGCCACTTGAGTGGTAGACACAAGACCAGTTTGGATGCATGGCTTCCTAAGATTCACGGCATATTTTCACTCTATGGTGCAAAAAAATTTAGACTGTTCATACCAATCCTATTCCCAACGCTCACCCGGCTTTCTAATTTATCCTAATAGATGGTAATGAGTTAAAATTGAACCATGCGCTGCCCAATCCAATTTTATACATTTATATCCAACAACCATTTTTGAACAACACCGGTGGCCCGATGGTGAATTATCCCATTAAAACATGCATCGATACCAAATAATTGTAACATCTTAGGCAGCATAGCATTGTGCAAAGTGGTTGATCTCAGTGTTCATGGTTTCCCCGCACAATTACCAAAGGTCATAGACCAAACCATAACAAAGAGCACGTACCAACACCCTTTCCCCTCCGAACTTCTTTCTTAGCACAATGCTCTCCAGCAGTTGACATTCCCCAGGGATTCTCCACACCTACACCTGCTCATCCAATCGGAACAGTGTGTATTTAGATTCGTTTCTCCATAGAACCATTACTCCACAGTTATGGCGTTCTTTGAGCCATGCAATGCGAGATCAGTCAGAGGTTGATGATGTTTGGCTTAAGCGCTGCCACTCTCTGATGAAAACCGAGGCTGTGGTAATTTGAGGCTCTTCATGTTGACCCTTAAAATCCTGGTTAATGTTTTACAGGAATTTCTGTCGAGTTATCGCTCTATTCAAGTGGAGTGAGATTCCATGGTCTTCCTGTGCAGTGACAGAAAGGGGTCACTGACAACGGTGAATAGAAAAGCAAGAGGACTTTACCTTGATGGACTCCTGTGGTCATGCTCTCGTGGGTAGCACAGTTGGTAGAATCACCGTCCTCCCCACACCGAGTGGAAAAGATTTGAGTTTGAGTCCCATCGATTATGAGAGAAATTTTTATGGGCATTTTTCACAACGTGGCTGAGTTAGTCGGTTTCAGGAGGATAATATGGTTTATTCTTCCGGAAACGTGTGGTTGTCGTCCAGCAAACAGAAAATCGACCAAAAAACACACGCAATTTACAGATGGTTTATATGGAGCAATATGGCCTTAATCGTCACTGCTCCTAAAACTCAATAACAACAACATATCTAAAAATATACGAGGGCTGTTTACAAAGTAAGGCGTTATATGTTTAAGCAAAAAGGATATTCAATTACTGAACAATGGAACGAAACCTTAATTAAGATGGTTTCATTATTATGGTAGGATCTCCTCAACAACTGAATAAATAAAAGTGAAAGTATTTTTATATATAGGAGGGTTGTTTATAAAGCAGTGGAAACGCTGTTATGTACATATGCTTGTAGGAATTACAAGGCATGGGTTACATATAAGACATGATAGTTGAATTAGCAGAAACAACTTAAGACGGAAATAGAAAAGTTGTTTCACTGAATGGAGAAGTGTAAGTGAGTGCTGCGGGTGCTACGAACTTGTTTATGAAGAAAGATAAGCGTTATTAGATAAATGGTGTGGTCACAAGGGACGAAAGAAAGGAATGTATTCTTGGTTCATAGGAAGCATGCGGGTATGATAGCCTTATCGTATTTATCGAACGGCCAAGGTGATTGCAAAGCTAAATCCTTGATCATCCCCCATATTCTCTGAACTTAAACACTGTGACTTTCATTTTTTCCACAAGTATGCTTCCAAAAGGGATGTTTGCAAAGTAAGGGAGCATTCATATAGAGTAGTAGTAAGAAAACAAGGAAGAAAAATAATTAGTTATAATATCTAAAATATATGAGGGCTGTTTGCAAAGTAAGGCGTTATATGTTTAAGCAAAAAGGACATTTAATTACAGAACAATGGAACGGGACGAAACCTTAATTAAGATAGTTTCATTAATATGGTAGGAACTCTTCAACCACTCAACAAATAAAACTGAAAGCATTTTTATAGATACGAGGGTTGTTTAAAAAGTAGTGGAAACTCTGCTGTTTACATATCCCCCATTGTGTCAATTTCTGATACAATGGGGATGTTTGCAAAGCAAAAGTATATCTCTCTAAGCAAAAGAACGTGGCAGGCATAGTGTGGCGCCACCTACCGGGAAAACTTCGTACTAATATCGGTACCGTTGTTAAACGAATGAGTATTTAACTGAAGACATTCTTGGAATTTATAAGAGTTTTTAAGTTTTGAAATGTAAACATTTTCGATTGAAAGATAAACCTTCCAGGATAAATTAATCAACTTTCTCTGGAGAGTGACATCATCAGAGAATGGAAGAATAATTTCTCATATTACGGAAAACAAATCCCGGTTAAGCAGAACAGAACGCCACATATGTAAGCCGGCTCAACATTTCAAATTTTAAGTTTACCTCCACTAAACATGGCCTGTCGTCTGATGGCATTTTAACCTAATATTGCATGCACCGCAAACTTATGAAGTCAACACACTTGTCACATCCCTCCTAATAGTGACAAAGATAAGAATGGTCAACACAAGGAAATTGGGAATTTATGCAAGCAGCGTTCCCATGAAATGCGCGTTCTCAAGAGCAACATTAGGGGGCACCTCTAGGAGATGCGCGTGTAAACAACACAAACAAGATTGTTGGATGGCAGTGATTTCGCAATGACGCTAAATTATTCACAGTTTACGAGATGCGTGTGGCTCTGACTTAGTGGATATTTTGAAATTTTAATTGAATACTGGAGCCTCATTGTCTAAATAAACAGACATCTCGGAGCAAGAGGGGGGACACGGCCTTACAAGGCGCGTTCGTGTTATACTCCCGCCGTAGTGAACGGAGCTGCGGAGAAATTCCCAAAAGAGGAGTGCTATTATATGCTATGTTTAAGTAAATGAAGGAGGTGGGTTTTTGCCAGATGTTTCTGCGTGTTTTCTTAATGAAATATATTTAGCAACATCTTTCGAACGCGCATATTATTGTGCGGGAACACCGAGGTAAAGTTCGTAATGAAATCTATAAAACAAATTTTGGTCGTAGAAATAAATTTCATTTAAGATGAACCAACTATCCTACACTGTTTAAAGTCTGCTGAATTTTTTTTGGCACCTACTGTATTTTAAACTAACAGGACGTTCACGTCTCTCGAATTACTCAATAAATAGAATGTATTTCAAAATTATAAAACGTTTTTAAAGTTAGGAGTTCTTTCAAGAGATTGAAACATACAGTACGCTCTCAAAAATATGCGGATAGCAAAATGAAGTTATTCTAAAAATCAAACGCTAAAGAGATGTAGTTGCAACCTGACTCATAGGTGTGCGTACCTCCGAGGGACGTCAGAGCTGTGATAAGCCATGGGTTTAGACATAAACCCTGGTTCTATTCTTCTAAGATGAACCAACTATCCTAAACTGCTTAAAGTCCGATGACGATTTATTTGGCACCTACTGTATTTTCAACTAGTAGATAAGAGCTCGTAATCTGTTCAATTTAATAATGACTTTCAAAATTATTAAATGTTTTTAAAGTTAAAAATTCTTTCAAGCAAATTACAACGTACACTATTCTCTCAAAAGTATGCAGACACCAATAATGAAAGTTGTTCTTTGAATCAACGAGGCAACTACTGAGATACGGTTGCAACCAGATTGACAGCAGGGGCAGAGGGAAGTCCGAGCGATGGGTGTAGAAATAAACTTCAATTTCTGTCCTTCTAAGATGAACTAACTATCCTAAACTGCTTAAAGTCCACTGACGATTTTTCTTGGCACCTACTGTATTTTCAACTAATAGGAGATCGCTGATTGTAAATTATTCAATTAAGTAATGTCTTTCAAAATTATGAAAAGTTTTTAAAGTTAAGAATTCTTTCTAGCAAATGCAACATACACTATCCTTTCAAAAGTATACGGACACCAATAATGGAAGTTATTCTTCGAATCAAGAAGGCAAGTACGGTTGCAACCAGACCCACAGCTGGGTCACAGGGCCCTCGAGAGAAGTCAGGACCGTGCTAAGCGATGAGTTTAAAATTAAGCTTCTGATCAACACACCCACAGCAGGAGTGCATGTCCTCGAGACAAGTTAGGGCCATGCCGTTTTCCCCGGGCGTTAAATTCACTAGGAACGGCCCTGAGCGAAGTATTTTATTAAAATAATGTAGTTAAAAACATTTTTAGGTGATAGTTTGCTTTAGGATCGACTGTTACCACTGTGCTGGAATAAACTATTTTGATAAATTTTACGTCACAAAGAGGGCTCTTAATGCTCGTGAAAGGTTGTGCATAGATTTGTGAGCGCTACATCGCGCCAGCGGAGTTGTACCTGGGAGTGAGCGTTACGATCGCCTGTACGGACTGCCTCCGTATTACCTCGTTGGCGAAGGGTGTTCGCTAAAGGATTTTACGAGTTCGTAGAAACTTTGTCATTTTGCATTCTCGGCTGCTGGCAAGTTGTTAAGCAATGCGTTTGATGTGCGGTGCCCCGCGTAGCATTGCCTCACCTTCGGTGGCATCGCAGCGCACGCGAGAATCTAATTAATCAACCTAAAGGTTCAACTTTGGTTAACTGTCGTCGTTTTATCTCTCCTGTAGATAGCACCGCGTTTTTTTTTTTTTTAATTAATAATCTTCTTTTTTTGTTTTGTTTATATTAGGCGAACATGCGGTCGAATGTAAAACAGAATTAAGCGGATGTTCATAAGACATTCTTAAACGGAACATTAAACCTCGCTACTTAGGAGCTAATTGAATTACTATTTTTTTTCACAACGAGTATACGTACAATGGGACAGAAGAACAAGACACGTCCTTCGAAATTTGGACAGCGCATATTTTTTTTCGAATGGGGGCTGTCACTTTAATTTTTTCACCACAGGAGAAGCGGTGCAAATGACAGGCGTCTTAAAACGATTAAAAAGGTATCGCATAGATTATTCCCCCCCCCCCCCTCTCTCTCTCTCTCTCTCGCTGTTTCTGTCATCGTTGCCATGCCTATTTATTCTATCTTTCTTCTCTTTCGAGCTTTAATTTCACTCTCGTTCTATCTCTCCTTTTTTCTCTCATTCGTTTTCTTTCTTTCCGTCCTTCTTGCGTTACATCTCTCTCTCTCTCTCTCTCTCTTTATCCTGTTCTTCTCTTTCTTTGTTCTTCTCTTTCTTTGTTCTCTCCTTTTCTTGTTCTCTTTTTCTCTTTCTTTCCTGGTTTATATATTCTCTGCCGCATTTGTATTACATTTTTCTCTCTCTTTATCGGTCTTTCTTTCTCTGTTTCTTCATCGGCCTCTCTCTCTCTCTCTATCGCTCTATATTTATTGGTCTGTCTGTCTCCCTCTCTTTCTTTATTGGTCTCTTTCTCTCTCTATCTTTCTTTATTAGTCTCGTTCTTTTTCTTCATCGATCTCTCTCTTTGTCTTCATCGATCTCTCTCTCTCTCTCTCTCCTTCTTTTTATCGGTCTGTCCATCTCTTTCTCTGTTTACAGGTCTGTCTCTCTCTCTTTCTTTATCCATCTGTTTCTCTCTCTTTCTTTCCCTTTATCGGTCTACCCCTCTCTCTCTTTATCCGTCTGTTTGTCTCTCTCTCTCTCTCTCTCTCTCTCTCTCTCTCTCTCTCTCTCTCTTGATCAGTCCCTCACTCTCTTTCTTTTTCGATCTCTCTCTCTCTCTCTCTCTCTCTCTCTCTCTCTCTCTCTCTCTCTCTCTCTCTCTTTATCAGTCTGTCTCGCTCTTTCTTTATTGGCCTGTCTCTCTTTCTTTCCCTTTATCGGTCTACTCGCTCTCTCTCTTTATCCGTCTGTTTCTCTCTCTCTCTCTCTCTCTCTCTCTTGATCAGTCCCTCACTCCCTTTCTTTTTCGATTTCTTTCTCTCTCTCTCTCTCTCTCTCTATCGGTCTGTCTCGCTCTTTCTTTATTGGCCTGTCTCTCTTTCTTTCTCTCTTTATCGGACTCGCTCTTTCTCTCTCTCTCTCTGTCTCTCTCTCTCTCTCTCTCTCTCTCTTTATCCGTCTGTTTCTCTCTCTCCTCTCTCTTGATCAGTCCCTCACTCTCTTTCTTTTTCGATCTGTCTGTCTGTCTCTCTCTCTCTCTCTCTCTCTCTCTCTCTTTATCGGCCTGTCTCGCTCTTTCTTTATTGGCCTGTCTCTCTTTCTTTCTCTGTTTATCGGACTCGCTCTCTCTCTCTTTCTCTCTCTCTCTTAATCACTACGTCTATCTCTCTCTTTCTTTATAGGTTTATCTTTTTCTCACTCTTCCTCTTTCTTTATCTGTCTGTTTCTGTCTCTCTATCTCTTGCCTATTTTTTTTTTTTATTTTCCTGGCTCGTGGCCGGTTTCTTTCATTGTGTTGTAGTATCTCTTTCTCTTTGTCTTTCTTTCCATGCCTGTTTTTAATTTTTTCTAATTCTATCTTTTCCCTTGTGTCTCTTTCTCTCCTCTCTCTGTTTCCATCTTTCTGTTTCTCTCCTCTCTCTGTTTCCATCTTTCTGTTTCTCTCATCTATTTTCCCGCTTCTACGTGTCCTTGGTTTGTATTCCCTCTCTCTCTCTCTCTACATAATATCTATCTATTTCCAACTTCCACTTATCTTCCCTTTTCTCTGTCTTGCTTCTTACACTCTCTGTCTTAATCTCCTCTCTGCTTATGAGAGATGTCAATCGTTTACTGTCTTTAAAATAGAAAAAAAAAATCTTTCTGCCATGTACTATAGAAGCATAATATAATACCCATTTGGTTAACTATATAGCAGGAATCACTTCCAAAGTCGATCTCATAACACAGCCCCATCTCTATCTCTTTTTATTGAAACAAGCGAGAAATACTAAATGTGACTTTTAAAGATCAGTGCCGAGTTCGATAGATGTCTTTTAACAGTTTCATAAAATGGAAAAACAAAAATCTTATTTATGACAGATTCATTTTTGTTGAGTATACCGTCCACTCGGAGACCACTTCTTACATGCAGACGGACGGACGGACATGGTCTAGGCAACAGGCGCATTAATTATAATGTACCTATTGTTTTAGCGTGCCAAACATACTCGTCTAACACTTAACCAAGTATTTTCATACATGCCTAATACTATACATATACTAAACATGGCAAAAAGTAAAAGTACACTTATATAATTATTTTTATGGTAACTATGTTAAAACTACGAGAAAGTTCAACTTCCAATTGCCCAACAATTTAATTAATAAAGGTAGAACTTTGGTAACATTATAAATGAAAATTGGATGTTAAATTCCCAAAGGTTAAAGATCCCCTGCTATGTAATCAACTCTCTTCAATCCCAGTGACGTACTGAGGTAAATATTTGCATATCTGTTTAATTCCAATAGAGAGGCTGCTGCTGCTGCTGTTCCTTCAATACAAAAGCGCATTCCTGTAACTTATGAATTCGTAATAACCATAACTTAATTGCATTTCTTGATCACAATTCTAATAAATTGAACAGAGATCAAAATAAATCACCGGCGAGTATTATCTACCAAGAGAAAACAACGCTGCTACAAAGCCATAAAATAACTGAAATATTTTTTTTATTTTTGTATTTGTGTCGATATAAACTTTTCAGATAATCTTTTAAATAAATACAAAATTCGAGCAAGGAATTAGATAAGATTAAAGAGTGGTAATGTCATCAAAAAGAGTTTAATACGATAAGATGTTGGCCGTCCGGCAATTAGTTCTACAACTGTAATTATCTCAATTAACATAACATCGAAAGAGAGAAAAAAAAAATCCATGGGTTTATGAATGAGCATTCTTTTGCAAGAATTACTCGTGGAAACAAAAATGAGAGCTTTAATAAACAAATCGCGTTTACTTTTTAATTAATTATATTAATTATCATCGTATTGCCTGAAGTGCTTCAAGTGGAGTTCGCATCAGGAACTTATTTGGAGCCCTTCCAGTCAATTCTTTCATATTCAAAGCTGCCCGAAATTAATTTAATTTATTCGCATTTCAAGTGTATTTTGCAGGTGGCGCTCTCAGTTCACATCTTTTGAAACTGCTTTGTTTGTTTTCCATTTAACCAGCAGCAAGGAGGCTCTTAAGGATTTTAAGATTTCGTTAAGCAGTAGATGGCATTTTCTGCAACCACAAGACATTTTCTCTATAAAATTAAAGAATAAACAGCCTTCTTTAACAACTGAGAGGATAGAAAAATAATTGATGGAATTATGCAAAAAATTAGTTCCTAAATTCACTACTAGGTGGGACTATGGCACTGTAATATATAACGAATTCGCTCCAAATTTAAGGAACTCTTCTTTGGGTTGTGTTTCGTGATTTACAGTATACTTCAACAGAAGAACATTAGTCTCGATAATCCGACTTCCCCTTAATCCGAAGTCATTCATTTCCTAAGCCAATATTGGACCACATATAATGTCTGTAAATTGCGCGTGGTCTCTGGTCGATTTTCTGTTGACAAAAAACCCGAGTTTCCGAGAGGGGAAAGCCATGTTACCCTTACCTGAGATCAACTAACTCAGCCAAGTTGTAAAAAAGACCCATAAAAAAATTGCTTCTCTTTAACAGGATTCGAACTCAGGTCTGTTCCACCCAGTGTGTGAAGGAACAATTAACAAAGGAAGTTTACAATCATTTATAACCATGAAAATTTCGTCCTCATCCATTTTAGTCATGCGTCTCATAGCCTTAAACACATCAAGTCGCCTCTGAGGCGCCTAGTTTCCAAGCTCTGCAACCCACATATTCGAAGTCTTTCCTCATATGGACGTACGTATGCCAATCTCTCTCACTAGGCGAGTTACCCGTCTTTGGACCCTTTCAAGAAGCTCAATGTCTTTCTTTGGGTGCAGTCTCCATACTTGAACACAGTGTTCCAAGTGTGGTCTAACAACAGCCTTATGTAATGGGATTATGATGTCCTTATTTCTAGTAGCAATTGATCGATAAATCATCGATAGGACACCACGGGCCTTCCTTGCAATCTGTCTACAATGCTCGGAGAATTTCATGTCTGACCGTATCTTAACACCCAAGTCCCTTTCCTCCACTACCAGCTTGAGTTCAACTCCACCAAGTGTATAAGTTATTTTCGGGTTACTCTTCCACCTTACACTTTGCTGGATTAACGCATAGCTGCCATTTTTCTGACCATCCCTGAAGTCTATCTATGGCACTCTGAAGAAGCTCTGCTTGGAAGTGATCATTAACTACTCTACCAATCTTTACATGATCTACAAATTTAGACATCACGCCCTCTATCCCTTCATCGATGTCATTTATGAATATCACAAACAATAGTGGTACTAATACTGATCCTTGGGGAATCCCACTTCTTATATCAACCTAATCTGAGGAATAACGATTTATCACAACCTTCTGCCTCCTGCCCTGAAGCCATCCAGCTATCCATCTAAGGAATTTCCCTGTGATTCCGACCTGTTCTAGCTTATAAAGTAACCGCTCATGTGAGACTGAGTCAAATGCCTTGCTGAAATCCGAATAAACAATGTCGAAATTATTCCCTAAGTCCAGCTCTTCAGTGACCCTATCAAAATGGCTAACCAGATTATTCAAACATGATTTTACCTTTAAAAAACCATGCTGAATATCCTTCAGAATTCCATTTCTATCTAAATGAAGCTGAATTCCACCCTTGATCATTGTCTCCATGATTTTCCCTACTACTGAAGTTAGACTAACCGGCCGGTAATTACTCCCTTCACTCTTAGAACCGCCCTTATGTATTGGAGATACGTTGTCACTTTTCCAATCCAACGGAATCACCCCCGAGTTCAGTGATGCTGTCATAATTAGCCTCAATGGTTCAATGCATTCACTTGCCGCCTCCATTAAGATTATAGTGTATATACCATCAACCTCAGGAGCCTTACTGGCCTGTAGGCTCGAAAGTTTTTTCATTAAATAAACGTGAAATTTCAGCATCATTAATTATATTTTTTTCAACTTCAACAATCATGCTATATAACTTATACTTATATAGTATGAAACTGGTTGAAGAAATTCGGAATGTTTTAATTATTATCTTACTTTTTCTCTTTCTTTGTTTTATTATTATTTCCTTGGCTGGTGTATAAATTTTTATTAATTTTAATAAATAAAATTTAAAAATATATTTTTATTTTATTAATCTGTAAATCAAAGTATTATAATAAAGCATTGGCGGATCAGTTACATCACTCAAATCATTAAATGAGCCTAAAATACTGATTTTTATTAGTGCACGACGCCCATTTGAATGCGAACAACCACATGTACCTCTGGTGGTGTCTTTTGAAACTAAAGTTTTGCTAATTCTAGTTTGCATAGTCGTCAAAGTAGGTGACTTAACATTGACACTTTTGTTTATTACCTTTCTCTGCAGATACTCGGACTAGGTGAACTTTAATTACACCCACCCTGTACATAAATTACAAATTTAAGAAGCTATTGAGAGAAATATGCATAGATGAAAAGATATAGGAGATTGGAAACAAATGTATAAGAAAATAGAACAAAAGAATGATCGAGACAGAATAAAAGAAAGAGAGAAAGAAAGCGTATAACAGATAGTGGAATAGAGGAAGCGACAGGTACCACTAATTATCATTCTATTTAAGGAGATAAAAGGAAAAGAAAAACAGAACATGAAAGTGTCACAGTGGGATGAAAAAAATGGGGGAAAAATAGTGCAATGATAGTGTAAAGTCACAACCTTAGGAAATGAAGTGTTGCTATTAGGAATGTTTAAAATGATTGATTTAATTAATTACATTGCTTGATTTATCGATTGTCACAAACAAATAACTACTTTTATTTACGCCCGGATAATCTAATTGTTTTCGCATCACAATGAAGCCAGTAGGAAGGAGGATTTGTTTTTTTGAATCCTTTGTTCCTTGAGAGTAATTAGATGTAAATAATGGCACCTTAACTGGAGAGATGTTTCAGTTGGATGCTGGAGTATGTTTATTTATGGTTGGCAGGGGGGGGGTAACCAGAACTAGTCGTTTAACAGCGCGCCATGTCACGTGAACAGTGAAAGAAAAACTCGCACTATTTTCTTTGGTTTACTACATTAGAAAAATCTTTTCGCACAGAAAGACTGAGAGGAGAGAGAGAGAGAGAGAGAGAGAGAGAGAGAGAGATCACTCGGAACAGCTGTTAACTATCTACTCCAATAATACTTTTTTAATCTTATTTCAAAAATATTATCATATGAAATTTTAAATTTAATATTAAAAATTTTAAATGATCATTAAATATTAAATTTAAAATAATCAATTTTTATTTAATATTTTAATATTAAAGCTTAATTCATTATTCAATATTAATTTAAAGTTTAAATTTCAAAACATTTTAAATTTAAACGAAATTGAAACTTGCAATCAGAAGAAAAGTTTGAATTAAAATTTATTTAATTTTCTTTAATAAAATTTATTTAATATTAAATATTACAAATATAAAAGTAGCATTAGAGTAATTAACTTTAAAATTAGCATTAAATATTAAATTTAAATTTAAGTTTTATTTAATATATGAATATTAATTTAAAGATTAGATTTCAAACTATTTTAAATTTAAACAAGTTGAAAACATTAAAAATATAAAAGCAGCATTAATATTTGAATATTAGCATTAAATATTAAATTGGAATATTATTATTTTTTTAATATTTGAATATTAGTTTAAAGTTTTAATTTAATATTTGAATATTAAGTTAAAGTTTGTATTTTTAAAACAATTTAAACAAGTTGAAAACTTGAAAGTTTTATAATAAAATTTCTTTAATATTAAATATAAAATTAGCATTAGGTATTAAATTTAAAATTAAGTCTTATTTAACATTTTAATATTAAGTTTTAATTCGGCATTTTAATATTAATTTAATATTTTATCATTAATTTTTTAAATTTCAAAACAATTTAAATTTAGTGAAGTTAAAAACTTGAGAAAGTTTAATATTAAAATTAATTTAATTTTTAATTAATAAAATTTATTTAATATTAAAATACAAAACTAGAATTAAGGTATTAAATTTAAAATTAAGTTTTATTAAATATTTTAATATAATTTTAAATTTATATTTTATTATTAATTAATTAAATTTAAAAAAATAAATATTTTACATTAAAATTATAATTTTTTATATTTATGTTAAAATTACTTTTAATTTTAATTTAAATTTTGATCACACTTAAAACTTAAGACAGTTTTAACATTTTCTAAGATCATTGGAAAATTTCTTGGTAATTATTAATCTTTTTAAAGCCAAATTAATTTAAAAGAGCTAAAATGTTTTTGTTTTTTTCATATAAAAGAGGGATAAAAGAAATGAGGAAAGCGTATCTTAGAAACTTGTTTGCGCGTAGTAAATTATCTTATGAAAAAATATATTGCCTTCATTAAAATGTAACTGAAGAACTCGCCACCAATTTCTTATGCAAATATCATTGCCCATTAATGAGGATTAAATAAATTTTAAAATATTCTGTCTTGCTTTTTAACACCATCTATCACCCAGCCGTGCGAAAGATCTCCCGGATAGTTCAAAGAGTACATTATTTAAAAGATGAATAATTCTTGTTAGAAATTACAACAAACCTCAGAAAAATTAATTACCTTTTCGTACAATTATTTGCAGTAGAAAAGATTGTGCACACTATTAATTTTCTTGCGTCTGATTAATTACCATTTAAACGGATTCCTTTTCAAAATATACGCAAACACAACACGCTGGAAGAGCTAATGGTTTCAACCGAGTTGTATTACAGAGTCGAATTCACTTATGGGTTAATTATTGGATCGATAGTCGGTTTAATGCACAGCAAGGTCAGGTTGGGTCCAAAAAATCCTTTCAAAAGGATTGCCATGCCATAAATTCCCTGCCATGTTTATTTATTTCATTGCCAAAGGCTTGGAAAAAACAGCAATGAACATTACAGACTCTTCGCATCGCCACCTATGGGAAATACCCTGAAATACTCATTGATTTTGGAAATAAATGGGAAAAAAGAAAACAGAAAAAAAGGAAATTGGTTTCTGTGATTTATCTTCGACGTTTGTAAAACTTCCAGGAAGTTGTACAATTGGTGGGGAAAAAATTAATTATTGGGTATATCGGGGATCTTAAAAAGGGGTCAGTCCCAGGGAAATATGAAGCCATTGAGGAATCTCCACATAATTACTAATGGGTATAAATCTTCTTAGATTCTTCTTACCAATCTTCTTAGATTGGTAATCTTACCAATTCTTAGATTTTTACCAATATCTTACCAATCTTCTTAGATTTTTTTACCAATATCTTACCAATCTTCTTAGATTCGTACGCAATAATTCTCGTATATTCTCGCTCTCCAGTACGAGAGTTGGAGATTATTTTATCGTGTTGCATAACCGCGTTTGGAATGTGCAGATATTTGTTTCATTGTTAACGAACAGGGGGATGTTTCGGAGAGTTCTTTCGGTTTGGCGTTCTATCGACCGGTTGCTACTTTATCAAGCTGAAAAATCTGCTGTCAGGGAGGACTGATTCACTGACACCTTCGTCTGCTCCTATAGTCTTTCAGCTGTTATTGATGTTTCACTGGGGCCTTGATTTATTTATTCCAACTCTTGGAAATCTTCCCATCCATTTCGCCACTGTCATTTCTACTTTCTGCCTTAATTACGATGTACTTTTTCTTAGGATTCGAAGTCCGTTTCAAAGCGTGTTTCGCAGCTGCGTTTTTCTGAAGAACTGATAAAAGAAAGTTGAATGGGAAGATTCGCCTTTTGGTTATTAGATGGGTTACTTGAATGGGTTTAACACGAAGCTACAAATCTCCATCTTCCTCAGGCACGTACCTGTCTCCTTGCTTAACCGCACTTTGAAGGACAAATATAATATTTTTCGATTTTCTTTCTCCATCCATCTCTTCATCTCCATTTTTCTTATCCATCTTTTCTTACTTATTATTCTATATTTGTTTTCAGACCATCATTTCATCTGTCTTGTCAATCGCTTTTTCTCAAAATTTCTTCGTTTTGGTTTCTTTTAATTAATTTTTGTGTGTGTTTCTCTCTCCTCCCCCCCACCCTCAAAGGGACTGCAGTGAACTATTAAGGTTAATTATGAGGGCGTCATTGAATTATGGAAAGATTCCTTTGGAATAGAGAAGGGCCAGCGTATTGTTAATTAATAAAGGCCGTTCTAAGTGCGAAGTGGATAACTATCCACAGTTCAGTCTGACTTTAGGGGTAGGGAAAATCATGGAGGAAATAAAAAAATAATGCAATACTGACAGATTTACACAGAAATGGAACTATAAAGCAAACACAGCATGGTTTTGTAAAGGGAACTCATGTTCAACTAGCCTGGTTAGTTCTAGAGAATAATTTCGATATTGTTTATTTAGATTTCAGCAAAGCATTTGACTCGGTTCCTCACGAGAGGGTACTGTATAAGCTGGAACACGTTGGAATCACAGGGAAGATTGTTGGATAGCAGGGCAGTTACACGGCAGGAGACAAAGGGTTGCGATTAATGGTCACTCTTCAGTTGAGCAAACGTAAGAAGTTATGTCCCAAAAAAGATTGGTACTGGGACTACTGTTGTCTCTGATTTCCCACAATTACATCAACAATGACACAGAAGGCATGATGTCAAAATTTCTAGGTGATGTCAAGATTGAGAGTGTGGTTAATGATCAGCGCCAAGTAGCTTTCTTCAAAACTACTTAGATGGGGTGCTCAGAGAACTCAGCGACGAGGTACCTTAGAGGGAACCTGATTGAGGTCTATAAGGCTCTGAGAGGGAAATATTCACTGTTACAAATGATTCCAGAACTACGAGCATGAATTCAAATTATAGGGGAAGAGGCTTAGACTGGATTGCGGATTTTCTTTTAGCCAGCGAGTTGTTAATTACTAGAAATTGCTGTAATATGTTGTCATCATGGGCGGTTGAGGCTGACAACATGGAGTAATTTTAAGGTGCCTACGTGAGAAGGAATCCTCATAGGCAATTTAATTAGTTGTTATTTTTAAATCAAAAGCATTTTTTTTAATATTTTAATTTTTTGTTGGCTAATGCCAATACTCTCTTTTGATCTTTCTCCATCTTTCTCTCTCTCTCTCTCTCTCTCTCTCTCTCTCTCTCTGTGTCTCGCAGTTTTTTTGGAAAATGCTCGGCTTCTCTTCCATAAGATGTTACCTTACTTTACAAACAGCCCTCTTAACTATCTACTTTCTACTCGACCCTTCGACGAAGTTACCTTACTTTACAAACAGCCCTCCTACCTATCTACTTCTCTCTCTCGCTAATTGCTGTTATTATTTCCATTTTCTGTCTTTCTTTATCTCATCTGTCTATTATTATATTATTACAATCATCAAATTCTCATCAATGTTTCAATTTCGGGTTAAACTTTTTCTATCTTATCTTCACACCTGCGTTGCGGAAATGATGCACAGATATGTAGGAACTTGCAGTTGCTGCTGCCAGACGTCTCGCCTGGCCGTGACACACCTTCAAAAGAACAAAACGTCTGCGCGGTAACTAAGAAAGGAATGGGACTGAGAAGATTTTCTTTTGATCTTGCTTTCCTTATTATCCACACAGGCGTGTAACCAGATAGAGGTAGGTCAATATGAAGAAAAGCACTACATCAAAGGTGCCCTGCAGAACTTGTACTGACTTCTAGCCTTGTTTTTTTTATATTATTTTATATATATGTACAGTATGCTCCAAAATAAACTGTAAATATGAATACATTTCTTCTAGTATGGCCACCTATCCTCACTGACATTAAATGATATTTTTGGTTGGGGGAAGATTATGAGAACTTTGTAAGTGGACCAGGTCGTGACATAATTAGCTTATATACTTTTTTTTGGAGGGTGTAAGTGACAGGGGTACCGTGGCTTCTGGTGATGTGATAAAGGTTGGTGCAGGTGAGGATCCGGTGGCATTTTCAATTCCTTTTGTTGTTGCGATGTCTGGAAGCGCTTGAGCGATTGCTGATTTTAGAAATTTGTGTTGCTGTCTCGCATTTATGGCTTCAACAAATTCTTCTGAGCCGTTCCTTTGAACGCATGGTATCAGGAGGTCACCTATAGTCCTTATCCCCCCCCGTTCCATTTGGGAAAAAGGAGATGGTGGTCAGTTGCAGAGTCCATTATCTTTTTACAAAAGAGTGGTTGGAAAATACAGCAGGAAGTTATGTTCCCTCGAGGGTGTGAAGAAGATTTAGTTCCTTCCAGCGGTGGAGAGTGTCTTTATAGAAGGAGGGCAGTTTGAGTGGTGCTGAGGCAATGTCCATTCTTAGGACCATTAGAAGAGTTAGCCCTCTATTGGCTGTTGCCAGCTGTTTATCCCCAGTGACAGAGTATGCGTGTTTCATTTGCAGTGTCCTTAGATAAAAAGTGGTCCGGAATGCTGTGATTTTGTCTTCACCGGAGTTCAAACCCTGCCCCCTGAGTGAGCGGCTAACAGAGTTTAGGAAAGGATATCCAGTTGGTTTTGTTCCAGAGGAAGCTTCGGATGGATGCTTTAAGTTGATGGAGGAAGTCAGTAAGCGGAGTTAGAACGTGCTCTTCTTTATTTCACTACTACTCTATTGAGGCGACTCAGCAATTCGGACCAGATAGATAGAAGACAGGAAATGTAAATAGATAAAAGCAAATAGAAGATAAATAGGAAATATAAATAGATAAAAGAAAATAGAAGATAAATAGGAAATATAAATAGATAGAAGAGAGACAACGACAGAAAATATCGGATAGATAGAAAAGAGAAAAAGAGAGGGGGCGATAGATAGACTACAGGAAAAGAGAGGATAGATAGAAGACAGAAAAAGAGAAAGAGAGAGAGGACAGATAGAAGTGAGAAAGAGAGAGACTTATCGAAAGAGAGAGTGTCAGAGGGAATACAGAGGAAATGTAGTAGGAGATCGAAGAAAGAAAGAAAGATAAATGGAGAGAGTGGGGATAGATAGAAGAGAGAAAAAGAGAAAGAGAGGAGAGATAAAAGAAAGAAGAGAAAGGCAGTGAGAAAGAGATACAGCAAACGAGTGTCAAAGCGAGAGAGAGCGAGAAAGGGAGAAAGAGACAGAATGTAAGCTAGAGAGACAGACAGAAACAGAGAGAAAGAGACAGAGTACAAAAGAGAGAGAGAGAGAGAGAGAGAGAGAGAGAGAGAGAGAGGAAAAGAGAGAAAGACGCAGAGTGAAAGATAGATAGAAAGAAAGAGAGAGAACAAGAGAAATGGAGAGACTGGGAGAGAAAAATGGAGAAAGAGGTAGAGTGAAAGATAAAAATAGAGAGAAAGAGAGAGAATGTGTGTGTATGAGAGAGAGAAATAGAGAAATGAAGAGAGAGAGAATGGAAGCGAGAAATAGAGAAATGAAGAGATTGGGAGAGAAAAATAGAGAAAGAGGTAAGAGGTAGAGTAAAAGATACAAACAGAGAAAGACATAAAGAAAGAGACAGAGGGAGAAAAGACAAAAAGAGAGAAAGAGATGTGGAAGATCGAGTGAAACAAAGATGGACAGATGAAGTGAGGAAAACTTGAAGGTCGAGAGTAAGACAGACACAGAGAGACAAAGGAGAGAATGACAAAAACAGACGAAGGTAGACATGGATAAAGAAAGAGAGAGGAAATACAAAATAGAAGAAAGCAAAAAAAAAAAGAAAGATGCAGTTTATCAGCGCCTGAATGATATCTGGTTGGAAAGCACTTGATAAGAGCGCGTTTAAAGGAGTGTCCAAGCAGCCACATCGTCAAATCCCGTGTTTAGCCGCCGATGCTTTTTATGAGTCGGATACCCCGCAGTGCCGCTAAGCAGCCGCAAAAAATCGCATTCCTGCTTTTCCAACTGATAACGCGGGTTTGCCGACTTGACGTTGCGTCTAATGTTTCTTACTTACCGCCGATCTCTTCTGCTGCGCCTCCGAAAAAGATAAGGGACGTTGCTGTCCTTTTCGCTACTATCTCGCTTTTTATTGTTACGGCGTCCATTATTATCCGGCCCTCGTCATCGCTAATATCCAGTTGATTGTTATTTCTTTATTGTTATTCTGCCCCGCGTTAGTTTCACCTACTCCATCCATTGTTACCGACGTCATCGCTGCTTTCCATTGTTACGTTTTTCGTCTGATTTTCTCACGACGCGCTCCAAACGATAACAGCGATTATTTATTCGTGATTGTCTGTTTCATTTTACGCGCTGAAATTAACACTGTTTTCAAAACGTCATTATTACGTAATACCAACGACTGTTGCGTAATTTCCGGTTCCACTACTTCCAGGAGCTTCGCTAAGTTGGTTTCCGTGATATGCGGAGAATTTCAACTTTTAAGATAAACTTACGGAAAATGTTTCCGCAGAAGTGCCGTGTGGTCACGGTGTACCGGTACGGGTACGGTTCGGGGATGGGAGGGATCAATAAGTGCACGTAATCGAATTGCTGCTGTCTTTCGCACGTGCACACATATTTGGGTCGCTTTTCAATCGTGTTTTGGCGGATATTTTTCTCTCTCTCCCGACTCCCCTCAATTATTCGTTAATGTCGGCGATTCGTGTCATCAATCCGGAGTTCTCGTTCCGTAATGATCCGTGCGTCCAGCGATCCATCGTCGTAATGGGTGCAGTTTGCAAGTGTGCCGTTGGCTTGTCCGTGCCCAGTATCCACCCATTAAGCTTCTCTTTTCGCACACCACCTCGCATCCCGTGGTTCGTGTGTCGTACGTTACTCCGCTAATGCGATCACACTTTGACCTTCACCATCGCCATCGGATTCGCTCCCGTTGGATATCGGATGAGTTCTCGTGAACATTTCGCATTTCTTTTGAGTTCATCAGCAATTCCTGAACAATGTCATAAATTCACCTTGTAACCCCCCCCTCTCTCTCTCTGTTTATCGTACTCCTTCTTTCTTGCTCTCTTTCCCACACGCTTTTACTCTGTGTCTTTCTCCATTTCCCTTTTCTTTCTTTGCTTTCTCTCTCTCTTTCTCTTTCTGCCTCTAATCCTCCCCCCCCCTCTCTCTCTCATTCTTCACACTTTCTTGTTTCCTTCTCTCTCTCTCTTTCTGTTTCTCACACTTTCTTGTCCCCCAAAGCTTTCTCATTCTCTTTCATTCTTTCCGTCTCCCGCTTTCCCTTTCTCTGTCATTCTTTGTCTCTCTCTCTCTCTCTCTCTCTCTCTCTCTCTCTCTCTCTCTCTCTCTCTCTCTCTCTCTCTCTCTCTGTTCCTTTGTCATTCTTTGTCTCCCTTTCTCGGTCATTCTTTCTGTCTCTCTCCCTCTTTCTGTCATCCTCTCTCTTTGTCATTCTTTCTATTTGTCTTCCCTTTCTCTCTCTCATTCTTTCAGTCTCACACTTTATTTCTCTGTCATTCTTTCTATATATCCCAGTTTCCCTTTCTGTCTCTCGCTCTCTCTCTCTCTCTCTCTCTCTGTCATTCCTTCTGTCTCTCTCTCTCTCTTTGTCACTCTTTCTCTGTAATTCTTTCTCTCTCTCTCCTTTGCTTTCGTTCTTTTTCAGTTTTATTTATTTTTTTTTCTTAATTCTGTTTTCCATGTTTTTATATTTTTCTTTCCCTCTCTCTCTTTCGCTTTCTGTCTCTCATTCTTCATACTTTCTTTTTTCCTACTCTCTCTTTCTGTTTCTCACACTTTCCTGTTCTCCAAATCTTTCTTATTCTCTTTCATTCTTTCCGTCTGTCGCTTTCCCTTTCTCTGTCATTCTCTCTCTCTCTCTCTCTTCCATTCTTTCTGTCTCTCTATCCCTTTCTTTCTTTCTCTCTCTCTCTCTCTCTCTCTCTCCTTTGCTTTCGTTCTTTCTCAGTTTTATTTATTTTTTTTTCTTAATTCTCTTTTCCATGTTTTTAATAATTTTCTTTCGCTTTCTGTCTCTCATTCTTCATACTTTCTTTTTTCCTACTCTCTCTTTCGTTTTCTCAAACTTGATTGTTCTTCCACTCTTTCCCATTCTTTCCGTCTCTCGCTTTCCCTTTCTCTGTCATTCTTTGTGTGTGTGTGTGTGGTGACGTCTAGTTTTTTCTCTGAATGTAAAAATCCTCATTCAGTTGATGAAGATACGAGGCAGCTGCGTGATGCGCACTGTCTGTGTGTTTGGTCTCTACAAGGTTTGTGAGGAAGAGAAGCGGGGGAGGGGGCAAACCATGCTTTAGCCAAAGCTGCGTGTTGCACTGCTTCAAACAGTGATTTAATCCTGTTGACACGAAGCAGCTTTCCCATCCACGCTTTGGTTTCAAATACTAATCTTGCGAGCGCAACTGCAACTCAAATGGCTGCGTTCAAAGATTCCTAAATAGTGCGCCGTGATAGTTATCCAAGTACGCGCAATAATTAAACACCAAACGGCGCACTTATGAAGTGAGTTGTGTGTTTGCTTTCCCAACTACGTGTTCAGTTATCTCGGTAATCATCCATTATGCAAATTAAAGCAAAACTGAAAAGTCCTAACAACTCCCTAAGACGCCACTAGTTTATCACCTGTGGGAATAAACGCAGCAAAAGAAACCACATTTCACATTAGAATCGCAACAAAAAAATCCAATAAACTTCCCGCCCAAATCACCCAAGTATTCCCGCTAAAAAAAAAAAAAAAAAAACAGCAACGCACAACAATAAAAATAAGCAAGAAATCAACAACACGAACTTCTGCGCATCATGCAACAAATCACGCAAAATCTCGCGATATTTCTCTCTTTTTTTCTGTTGTCGGCTGCCTACAGTCAGACAACAATATTATATCACGTTCCTCGTTCAACTTTTGCTCGCGACTTTCTTTGTGACGTGACTAGAAGCGGGCAACAATAAACACTCGCGTGTCACGTGCAGCGCTGTCTATGACCGGGTAGCGGCAACAAAGATAGTCAATTTCTCGTTCTTCACTTACATGGCAGACTGATTTCTTTGAAAAGTACAAGCTGTGTTTGAAATTTAAACTCTACTGTTGATCAAAACTTTTATTATTATTTTTTTTTCTTTCTTTCACTCCCGATGATGGGGGGACGTGCAAGAACAGCCAAGTAGGTCATGATACCGAAATCGCTCTCAGTATAGAGGACGGAAAAACTGAACATATTTCCGCGGGCTACTGTGTATTATGGGAAACACGTCCGCAGTTGCTATCACTACCCAGATAAGAGTTACTATGTAGCGGTTTCCGCTAACGTCACAAATGGCTACGTCAGACGCGCAAGAAAACAAATCTTCTCTAGTGTCGCTAAAGGAGCAAATATTTGCGCTTCACTTCTGAGACCTTCGCGGTATTGCCGGCCAAAAGACGAATAACTTATCACGTGACAGCAACGAAAATGATTTCGATGCTTGACTGGGATCAAAGGAGCAAACAGAGAAAAGGAGACGAGACCCTTCGCGCAACTTTTTAAATTAATCAAAAATCTTCGAAACGAATGACAGCAAAAGAAAGTTAATAGGTTGCAGACGTACGCTGAATTTTTAAGCAGTTTCGCAATGGCATTCTGTCGTTTGCCGATTTCTTTCACAAGATGTAACGAGTCTTTGTAAATAATGCTTTTGAAAATAACAATGGAAAATTGTAGATTTCACCTTGCTTCTTGATTATAACATCATTTTGACGTCATCACTGATTGTTAGATTTAAGCATTTTCGAATGGCGTTCTGTCGTTTGCTGATTCTTTTACGTGACGTAACGAGTCATTGTTAATAATGCAAACGAGTCATTGTTAACAACGCTTATGAAAATAACAATGGAAAATTGTAGATTTCATTTAGCTTCTTGATAACAATATTATGACATTACTGATCGTTATTTTTAAGCATCGTCGCAATGGCGTTCTGTCGTTTGGTAATTTCTTTTACGTTACGTAACGTTAACAATGCTTAAAAATAACAATAGAAAACTTTAGATTTCATTTTTCTTCTTGATGATAACAATATTGTGACGTCATCACTGATTGTTAGGTTTAAGCATTTTCACAACGGCATTCTGTCGTTTGCTGATTTCTTTTACGTGACGTAAGGAGTCATTGTTAATAATGCAAACGAGTCATTGTTAACAACGCTTATGAAAATAACAACAGAAAATTGTTCGTTTCATTTTGCTTATCGATGATAACAATATTATGACGTCATCACAGATTTTACGTAAAGTAACGAGTCATTGTTAACGATGCTTAAAAATAACAATAGAAAATTTTAGATTTCATTTATTTCAATTGTTGATAATAACAATATTATGACATAATCGCTGATTGTTATCAGCGATTATGTCATAATATTGTTATCGCTGTTTTAAGTATTTTCGCAATGGCATTCTGTCTGCTGGTTTCTTTTACGTGACGTAACGAGTCATTGTTAATAATGCTTATGAAAATAATAATAGAAAATTGTAGATTTCATTTTGCTTCTTGATGATAACAATATTATGACGTCATCACTGATTGTTATTTTTAAGCATTCTCGCAATGGCATTCTGTCGTTTGATGATTTTTTCTACGTTACGTAACGAGTCATTGTAAACAATGCTTAAAAATAACAATAGGAAACTTTAGATTCATTTTGCTTCTTGATTATAACAATATTTTGACGTCATCACTGATTGTTAGATTTAAGCATTTTCTTAATGGCATTCTGTCGTTTGCTGATTTCTTTTACGTGACATAAGGAGTCATTGTTAATAATGCAAACGATCATTGTTAACAACGCTTATGAAAATAACAACAGAAAATTGTTCATTTCATTTTTCTATTTGACGATAACAATATTATGACGTCATCACTGATTGCTATTTTTAAGCATTGTCGCAATGGCATTCTGTCGTTTGATGATTTTTTCTACGTTACGTAACGAGTCATTGTTAACAATGCTTACAAATAACAATAGAAAACTTTAGATTTCATTTTTCTTCTTGATTATAACAACATTTTGACGTCATCACTGATTGTTAGATTTAAGCATTTTCGCAGTGGCATTCTGTCGTTTGCTGATTTCTTTTACGTGATCTAAGAGTCATTGTTAATAATGCTAATGAAAACAACGATGAAAAATTGTACATTTTATTTTGCTTCTTGATGATAACAATATTATGACGTCATCACTGATTGTTATTAAATTAGTGTGCATGAAACTTACAACAAAAGTTTTTTAAACAGCTCTTTATTATGGTACTTGAGGTTACTGAAATGAATACTGTTTTAATGCCGTTATAAACAATGATAATGGAGTTCCGTAAGTGTATATTTGACGATAGATTATCGCAGTCCGTAAACAGCCGACAAATTGTAATCTTATGTTACAAAAATAAGGAACTTGAGGGTGCGCTTATGTACACTCTCAACTTAGGCAAGATACATCAAGAAGGACACAAACTCCTTGCGAAGTTTGTTTTTTCATGGCAAGTTCGCTCTTGACTTGGAGCAACAATCCTCTCTCTTTTCAATGGACTGGAACTTCGAGTGGTTTACCAGAAGGACACCAACATAACAGCTGGGATGCGAAGAGGAAAAAGAGTGCATTAAAGAATGTTGTCGAGTGGAGCAGTCGACCACAGAAAAGGACTAAAACGGCTGGATTGAAAAAAAAATCGACTGCTTTAAAGAAAAGACAGAGTGAGCAAACAATGAGGTGAATTTTTCCCTCAATAAATGGAGTTACAACATTATCCGATTATCCGTAATCTCGATTATCCAGATATATAAAAAAACTGGTAGCTAACGCAACTGGCATGTGTTCTCATTAATTTAACATTCATTAGTTCTCATTAATTAATGTGTTCTCATTAAGTTAAATTATTTCATAAGTGATCTTTTTTTTTTATAATTACTATTGAAATGGCAGTATCGAAAGAGTGAAGCGTGAACTTTGACTGATAAAGTGTCTCGATAATTCGCATTGTGTTCGGTAATCCGAACCCCGATATTTCGAGGAATTCCGAAAGTTCTGCTGTAAATGGAATTTCGCCAAAAAGCTCTAAAACTATCCACTAAAACAGCATTTTTTTTTTAAAGAATAATATAGTAAATGGCGTTTGGCGTTTCTGTTGTGGATTATAAATTTTTTTACTGTGTTGGAAAGTGTACGTTGGTTTTTGGAATTTTGTTAGCGTGAAACTTGACTGGGTGAAAATAATGCACCCAGTCTATAGCAAAGCAGCATCGAAACCGATACTGCTTTCACTGGGCATGCGCATATATAGTTCAGCACGTGGCTGACAAATGGCGATGCCATGCACAAAAAAGTTACTCGTAAATTTCATGTCTCTAGCACTCTTTTACTCGAACTTATTCGCAAGTTTATTCACAATTTCGTGGATTCTCATTCAAAACTCTAACATTAATAAATTTATAAATAATATTCTGCAACATAATTTAATTTTAAATTCGGGCTGCCATTATTGAAGAGAACGTAGAGAAACCTTCCATATTAAATGTATTCAATTATTCAAATAAATCAATTTCCTTATTTAATCCAAATGGGAAGGGGGTTGAAGATGGTGTTCTGCGATAGCTATCACGCGTCTGATATTCGTCCACATTGTACAAACCAAACCCCACGACGTCGAAGCCACCAGTTAGTAATACACAAGGACGCAGACACAGACGGTGACGTGATTAACATTTATTGTCTCTCTTTCGAATTGGCATCGCTCTGGAGAAACATTATCGATTTAAATTCCCATAGGGAATAAATACTGATATAATATCACGCCTGGTGTCTAGACAACTATCAAAGTCACAGCTGATCGTTAGAGACAGCATTCCGGTAGCAACTGAAGTTAGAGCGGTCAGGGCACACAAGGAAGAGCAACAGACTGATTAATAAGGTAAATTCGCACTCTCTTAGAAAAGAGAAAGTTAAAATAAATAGATAAATAAAACACAAAAACAATGAGCCACGACAAAGTGTCTTGATAACTCGAATTTTTCTAGGCGGCAAACCCTGATAACTCGAATTTATTCTGTAATCCGAACCCCGATAACTCGAATATTCTCTGATAAATAAAAGTCCATAAACTCTAAAAATATTCCTAAAAGAACATTTAAATCTCTTAAATGTATAAAACATTGGTAACATTGCTTCCAGATACTTAATTTGTTTATTATTTGGTACAGAAAAACAAAAAATATTGAAGTAAGCGTTTGGTCAATAGCAAACGAAAATACATGAAGTGAATAGTAGGTGTTTTGGGTGGTTTGTTTGCGCAGGGAGTCCTAAATTAGTTGTTCACAGGTGCTTTCAATTGGAAGAACACCAAACAAAATGAATTATAAAAAAGAAAAGACGAAAATTATCTTCGAAATATATTATAGTAGACAATGAATAGATCCCCTAAGAAAACAAAGGTTGCAGGTAAAGTATCTACCTAAGACAAGTTAATGAGCTGGACAAAAATAAGAGGCGCAAAATGCGATTATACACATCCTTTCTGACGCGGGGAAGGATCGAAACCATTAGTACAACACCTAAGAGCTAAGTTAATGATGGGATAGAAATATAGTTAGTAATAAAGCAGAAGATTACAACACTCGAGTATGGATTACCAAGTAAGCCCAAAAGGCATTTAATGACAGAAAACGAGATGGGGCAGAATAAAAATAGAACAGGAAGTTAATTTTTATCTACTAACAGTGGCAATGAATAAAATGAAGAGCCAAGACAAACTCTCTTCGAGGTAGAAAAAGTAAAATTTCTCACAATCTCAATTACTTGGAATTTTTTATAATCTAATTTATTTTTTAATAAAGCTGAATTTTTCATGTAATCGGTGTTCCTTTGATTATTGCCACCATCTTTAACGAATATTAAATTTCTTTAATAAAATATCTTTTAGTATCTACTATCTATTGTTGTTGTTGGGTTTTAGGAGCATTAGGGACTAAGGCCATATTGTCATGTGGTCGATTTTCTGTTTGCTGGATGAAAAACCGATGGGAGGGAAAAACCATGCAAGCTTCGTTTTTAAAAGGCACGTAAAAACTCCTCATCTCACCGATGGAATCGAACTCAGGTCTTTTCCACCCGGTGTGGCGAGAATGGCGATTCTATCATCACAGAAAATGATCCAAAGATCGTTTTCGATTGCAAACCATTTGATTATTCTTATGACCACTTGGAATATGAAATAAGATTTTCCCCACATCTTTGTGGGAAAGTCTTATTTTCCAAATTTGTTTATAATAGCAGAAGTCAAGCATCGCCTTGGAGCACTTTCTCTTTCTCTCTCTCCACTCCTCGCATTTTCGGCAGGTAAGTACGTGGATGATTTCTCGGCGATTTGGAAATACAGCCTTGAAGAAGTTAGAATTGGATAAACAGTTCGTGAATTTTCTAGATATTCTTCTGATTTGATCTAAAACAGAGAAGAAAATAAAACGACACAGGGATGATATTAAATTTCTCATATTCTCATTCTCGTTCTTCCAAAACGGGTGTCATCAAATAACACGTTGTAAGAGCACTTTAGGAATTGAGAAGGCCAAGCACTATAAACAGAACTGTATGACAACAGAGCCATTCCCAACAAAGATTAATATCTCATCAAATGTCCTTATAAAGCCGATATGAGATACCATCAAGAAGTGGTACAACCAATCATCTGGATTTATCTAAAGAAAAACATTAATCCTATATATATACGTCAATTAGTTTAGAATCTTCAGACGAGTACAAGATTTGACATCTCAACATTTTCTTCGCGGTCAAAATTCTTGAAGAAAAACATTAAACATCTATCAGAAGCTGCGGGTTTTTCAAAGAACACCAAATAGCTTTATCGATCATTTAGAATTAGATTTCTAATCACCTGTGTGATTCGAAGTGAGAACAAGCAGGCATTCCAACTTCAAAAACCAGTCGCTTGGAGCCAACAGAAAAGGAGTTACTTTCATCAATGATTTCAGGAGATAAATACGCAATAAAAACAATACACCGACTCCTCATGGTACATTCAAAACAACCCAATCTCGAACTAAAACTACCAGCAACTAACTTGACAACCGGTTCTCCAATTTTAATGGACTTATCCCATGATGCATTGCTTCCCATCATTAATTTATGCGTCGCCTCGGTGTAGAATCTTTTTTTTTTTAATTTACCATCAACATCGAAAAGAATTTCTATAATTAGAGACAGCGTTACTATACACACGAAAGAGGAATCCTCACAGCTTAATTTTTATTTCGCCCATACTGACAACTGCCTCCAGCACTTTCTTTCTCTCTATTGATTAAACTTAAGATTTTTTTTTTTAGTTTTTTTTGTGCTTTTCGTCCCCTTCCCCTTCCCCTCTGTTTCAAAGCCAAGAGTGATCGAGTTGTCCTGCAGGCATCCATTACGGTAATGTGTTTAGTGGATTTACATGCACACAAGTGAGTATAATTTATACAGGCATTGAAAATACTAACAACTGTGTCGACTGATTGCGCCCACTGGTAGAGAAATAAGTAATTAACATCATTCAGTAAAAATGCGGGGGTTTTTGTCTTTTTTTGGGCCTTGGTCATAATATATATTTATGTTCTTCAAGTTGGCTTTGTGCCGAATGTGGAAACAACTTAGTCCAAGGACATCCCTGAATTAAGAGCGACGTATGAAAATTAGATTTGGAAAATATGATTTCCCCTTAAACTTTTAGCCTTGACGAGTAAATTATTTTTAAGATATAGAATTCTTAAGTATATTGAACACTTAAAAATATGAACCAAATGAATCGATGTGTTTTTCCTGCTAAGAATTAATCAGTTCTCAATTTCCACTTAAAAACATCTATATTTAAAGTTTATGTGCACTGACCTGGAAAAATATTAGAATCAGACCTCCGAATATACGACATTTCGAATTATCGGGAGTTTTTCGTAATCATTAAAATTAAATTATTAAATACAGTAAAGAAGTATATTTTTAAATATTGCTTTATTATAGAAACATTTCGGGGATAGACAATGTATATACTGCGCTACAAAAAGTACTGGAGCAGTAAAAAAAGTGGTTAGTGAATATTTCAACGCAGCATAAGGCCTTCAAATTGTTCCATCACTTTATGGTAGAAAATATGGAGGTCGCATCTAAAGAAAGACAACGAGTCTCTTGAAAAGATCCAAAGACGAACAAATTCTCTTTGGACCTTTTGGATCCTTTCGGTAAACTGCAAAAGGACGTCCATATGCATAGGGAACTACAAAGAGACCACTGGAATAAACTGCCTTCCTGGACAGTCCAGGTTCACAATTTCACAGGGGCATCTGGAGTGCTTTCTAGTGGTGCGAAAAGTAGAACAGGAGTGGATATAGTTGTATATACAAGTTTTATTTGGTTTAACTCCTAGCAGACCCTAAAACTGTACCACACTTGTATCATTAGTCGTAATGATACAAGTGTAGTATAATACAATAACAATTGCTATTTACAAAGCTAAACAAATGCCGTGGTCTGTGTAAAGCATGTGGAGGCATTGTATTCCTCCATTAGACTGTCGTTTGATGAATTAATGTTTTAAACGTGGCCCCGACAATATGTTTTGTTGGAAATGCAAATGAGTGATATTTTTTCCGGAGATGAATGAACTCATGAACTCTTTTAGAGCAGGCCCCTTCACTGGCCGCAAGATATCACGCGTTGTCACTGAATGGTTATTTCTTCTTCCTCTTCAGGGTGTCGTCTCTTTGCAGAGGTTGGCTGTCATCTTCGCAATGGTAGAAGCCCTAAACAAACCCTCGTTACTCTGATCATACCACTCTGTGAGGTTCGCCAACGAAGAGATCTTTCTTTTCTCTTGACTTCTTTTTCCATTGATCTTGCCCTGGATTATCAATTACAACATCTTATATTCGTCATTCCTCATCAAATGTTCTAAATACTTTAGTTTCCTCTGCTTAATGGTGTTAGTTATTTCTGTTTTTTTTCTTCATCCATCTTATTATCTTATCAATCTTTATCTGATCCGTCCACAACACTTAACATTCGTCTGCAACACCACATCTCAAAAGTATTTAACTTATTCTGGGTCTTCTTTGTCAGTGTCCAGGCATCAGCTCCATAAAGGAGGATAGAAAAGACAAAACATCTCAATATTCTTCTTCTTAAAGGTACCCAGTCCTTGTCGGAAGCCAAATTGGAATCACTGTTTCCTCACATCTTTTATAAATTCGGTTGTGTATAATCTTTAGAAGTATCTTCAATGCATGGCTCATCAAATTAATTGTTCTAAATTGAGAATGACTATTTGCATTTGCACATTTCGGTATGGGTATGAACGACGATCTCAACCATTCTCTGGGAATTTCTCCAGTGTTATAAACCATTTTGAGCACACCAACCAACACCTCCACCTTTATTATCTTTAATAGTTCCGTCGGAATTACGTCAGGACCAATTGCCTTTTTGGGTTTAGCATATTTAACTGGTTATTGCGGATTACTGGTTACAATGGTTACTTGCGGACATCTAAAACACAGTTCTTTTGCTACACGTATGTGGGAACACGCTATGCAGATGATCAAGGATTATATCGAAGGAATGTAGTTATAAAAGGCATGCTGATAATCAATTAATTTAGAAAATTACTGTATTGCCACTACTTTATCAGCAGCCCTCGTATAAATGTTTTTCTTTTTGCATTCTAATGCCTGTTATATTTTTGTTGGAAGTCATCAGTCAGAGTAATCTTCTGTGACAGTCAACTTGATAAAAGAGAAAGTCTTCAAAACTGTTTTTCTTTTCTTTTTTTCTGTGTATAAAAATATTGTAACTATTTTAACGGATCGAGATGAGAGGATTTTGATAATTCAGAGTTAGGATTTCCAAGCCCAAGAAAACATGGTAAATTTATAGGATTTCGGATTTTCTTTTTCTACATTTACTCTCTCTCTCTCTGCAGCTGCGAGTATCACATTATTATGTAGCCAAATGGACCTCAGTTGAAACAGTGTGTGAGAATCATGCAGACATCATGGCATCTTGGAATAAGGATCAAAGCATGAATTATGCATTATGTAAACATCCTTAGGCAAAACAGCAACGGATTCTACTTGAAAATTCGCCCGGATGGTTTCCTGTTTATCCTAACAGATTTAATGATGACATCGCTTCGGAAGAAAGTAGAGCCAAAGTTAACTTGTATACTTTCTCACTTTCTCTTTGCCAGATATTTTACGTTTTTTTTCTCTTCTTACCAGCATCTTACCTCTGAAATATGTGTGCGTGTAATCGCTATGGGTGCGCTATCTTCATCTGTAAATAAAGCAACACTTTCTTTGGAAAGCCAAGGCATGCACTGCAATCGTTAAAATTCACCAAGAATTCGTTTTTCTATTTCCTTCGATTCTCTTGCAAATATTTCCAATCTTCGCGGATCTACTTTTTTTTTGAGAAATTATGTATTGAACGTAGAATACAGACTCATTGCATTTCCGTGAGGCCAATATTATTCAGGGTCGGCTCTTCAGAAACCGGGAAACTTTCCCCCAGTAAGCTTTTAAAAGAAAAATTCCAAAAAAAGAAAATACCACGAATTCTAAAGCGAACTCCTTTTAAGATTAAGATATAAAAACAGACAGACGGACTTAACTGAATACAAATTGCTTCTGTATTAAACCTAAAGGGGTTCACACCAATTCCTTTCAAGAGAATTCGTTGTACGACAGCTTGGTGTACGAGACAATTCGGTGAAAGACAATTGATGCCTAGGACAATTTAGAAAAAAGGAAATAATATATTTTTTATCCATTTATTTTGTGTAAAAGGATTAACCTCCCATCCTTCTCATTGGCAAGTTGGAAAGGGAGTACGAGGGGACTCGGACTCCGATTCCAATCCCTGCACAATCTCCCCAATTTAACTTTTGAAACAGTGGGGTAATTTTCCTTGGTGATTTTAACGTTCACAACTCAATTTTCTACTTAATTTCAGTATTAGCAAATTATTCTAGTAAACGAGCTTATACAGCATCATCAGCCGATAAAAATAAAACTAACCACTTCATATTCCATCCCTCTGTTATATCCTTCATTAAATTGATTTAAACAACTCACTTCCACCATCAGATGGAAGTTTATTCAAACAATTAAACACTCTTTGCCTGAAAGCAAAATTTTCACACATCTATTTTTTTTTCAATTTTATTTTATTCCCCCTGTGTGTATGTCACTTGAGAAAGAGTAAAGATGCCTTCAGCATTTGATTTACGTAACCCTTTTAAAGGCTTAAACAATCCAACCAAGTTTCCACAACCTTTCTTGGTAAGAATACCCATTTGCGCTTCCAACTATTCTTAGTATTACTAAGGTCAAATGATACAAGGAAGCAAGAATTTTCTGCATCTATCAGACAGATAATAATAATAATAAATGGCACGAATAGCCCATTGGTTACGACGCTGGCCACCAACGTGATAAACTCGAGTTGGAATCACGTGGCGAAAAAAAAAATAAATAAATAAATAAAATTCGTGAGGGAAAAATCGCCAAAGTCGATTCATCGGACCTACACCGGTAAGGCCGAAGTGATGGCTGAAGCAGAGAGTGGCGCCATCCGGTGTCGCTCCAATACATACAAGGGTAATTCAAAAAATAAGTTACACTTGACCATTGTAGCCCAAGAGACATTTATTGAGGTATGTAACATGATGCAATAGAAAGCACATACCTCGCACTACTTTTCCACATAGTCACCGAGTTCGTGTAAACACTTCTCGGAACTTGTGACTAAACGTTCGAATCCCTTATGATAGAAATCCACTCCTTGGTCATTCAGCCACCATCGAACTGATGTTTGCACCTGCTCATCGTTTGCAAATCGTTGTTTTCCTAGATGTTCTTTCAGCTTGCCGAAGATGTGATAGTCACAAAGCGAAAGATCGGAACAGTAAGGTGGATGTTGCCATACCACCCATCCAAAACTTTGGAGCAAGTGTCGTGTTGTGCGTGCGTTGTGTTGTCCTGAATGGGAACAACACCTTTGCTTAACTTTCCAGGCCTCTTGTTTTTCATGGTTGTTCGCAAAGACCGTAATGTTTGGCAGTATGAGGCAACATTAATTGTTGTGCCTTTTGCTATAAATCCCGTGTAAACAACTCCTTCACAGTCGAAAAACAGTAGTGGAGTAACATTTTACCTCGTGTGTCATTATGAACGCTTGCTCCTACACAACCGTTACCGCTACGTCAACGAAACTCACCTACCAGGGGGCGCACAATATGAACTCCATTCCGCGAAGGTGGTGCCACATTTGTTACGCAATTATACCAAGAGATGGCGGCAGATGTAATTTATTTTTTGAATTCCTCTCGTACCACCCACCCACCCACTGGAAGCAAAAGGCCAAAGCAAAACAGGTCCACTCCATAGTCGGATAAAGATGACAAATAGAAATACTGAACATACTGCATACAGTGTGGTCAGGATAAAGTCACTCGTGTTCAGGCTCTTAGGCAGAGGAGGCGATTCAAAAAGTCAGAGACAGTATTCCAAGGAAAACAATCGAGCAAAGTGTCGCTGTCCTCCATATGGATACAGCAAAGGAAGGACAAGACCATCGAGCCCAAACAACTGGAAGTGCTTCCTGCAGAACTGCGCTAGTTACCACGCAGGAAAGAAGAAAAGGCCAATGCATGGAATGGAGCATCGAAATGAATACATTCATCATGCCAGCACAGTACAAAGTAACAAAGATAGAGGACGGACCCGACAATTTACATGAATCCATGTGGTTAGAATGGTTCCTGAATATTCAGGTCACCGAAGGGCAGACAAGAGACTGAGAAGAGATACCATCGGAGACTGAGAAGCTTGAATGGCGGGAACATGGTAACAGACGTACACACCTACACAGTCCCAGTACCAACCTACTCCTTCAGGATCATATATTGAACGAATACCGAGCTGGAGGAGATTATGAGATCGGCCAGGATAATGATTATCAAGAGCCGTCAACACCTGCTGAAGTCGGCCATCGAGAGACTGGCTATAGTCTGGAAAGAAGACGGGAGGGAGGTCTTAACTGATCTCACTGAACAAGAGAAGAAGACGATTAAAAACCTGAGAGATTAAATTCCGGGAAAAAAGCGCCAATCTACAAAACCATAAGAAAGATAAACAAATGGCACCCAACACTCAACTTAACAAGGAGACCCCACTCCAACAGAGAGAAGAACCAAAAACAGAAAGATGTCCGAAGAAGGCCCCTCCTTGGCAGACCCTTCAATTACCTCCACCTAAATTACATAGTTAACATGGCTCATGAACGGAAGGCTCTTCTCCGAGATAGAAGGATTCATGTTCACCATCCAAGACTAGGAATACAGGAAATATATCGCCAAGGAACCCTAAGTGACAGATGACACATGTCGAGGATGCCACCTGGCAACAGAAACGATCAAGCGCATCACAGTGGGATGTAGGGTGATCACTCAGACGGAGCACACTCTCAAACATGACCAGGACGCCAGGACGTTATATCAGAAGCTAGCACAAAAATTGTTGTTGTAGATTACTAGTTGATCAAAGAAAGTGTACCGTATTACAAGTACGAACCTCAGGCGGTATTAGAGACCCCTACTCACAAACTATACTGGGACTGGGACTATAATAACGGACAAGATGGTCCCATACAACAGACCAGACATAACCCTCATCCACAAGAAGGAAATGGCTACAAAGTGGTGCCAATCGCCAGCAAACTACAACAACTCGCATTAGACCTAGAAGGAAGAGATCAGGAAGTACACAGGGCTAAGACAGGAAGCCAAAGAAATGTGGCATATGGGACATGTAAAGGTCACCCCGATCACCGTGTCAACCACTATCATGGTGCCAAAGAGCCTCCAAAAGAACGTATCAGCAATAGGCCCCGCAGAGAATAATAATAATAATACTAACCAGACACAACCAACCACCCACTGCACTTGGTAAGAGTACCCGTCATGGAATTGAAAAAAAAATTCCATTAAGGAGAAAAAGTTAAAAATAATAGCAATCTTTTAAGTATACTCCCACATCAAGAGATTATGATCACTGTCATCTAGTGATTCATTAATGTGGACATTCTTAATGAATGAAAGAGTCATCGCTGATAATCATACCAAGAGCATCGCTTCCTCCTTTCGCCTTTCTGTCACACTGGTGTAGAATCATGCCATGAATCCAAAACGTCCTGCTACTGTGTGAGTGACCAATAAAAAGAGAGAGAGATTGGCTAAGTCACAGTGACATCTGCGAACTACAGATTGAAGAGGTCATTAAGAATTTCCTCTAATAATTGACGAGACTCGAATCGAGGCCTCTCCAAACAATTGAGTAGTGGAGAAACTGCTTCCCATCAAGTGGAAAAATCCTATTAGAAACTGACAAAGAGACAGAAAAGTAGAAAGAGAGAGACAAAGTGATATAAGAGGTTGAGAATTGTTGATGTATACACATCAGGTGGCGCTGCAGTTGCACCATACTTCTGATAAGCCAGTTGGTACTTTCCGGATGCGTTTACAAAGTTGCGCAAGTATAGAAAGAAAGAGAGAGAGAGAGAGAGAGAGAGAGAATAAATTAGCGAAAGAAGTTTATCTTTCACTTGTGCAATACGATGTGGGATGATTAAATCGAAGCAACTCCGTGCCAGTTAACGAACGCTATCGGTTTCCTATTGGAAGAGCACGCCATATGATGAAGTGACACATCAAACGATGCATGCATGCCACGATAATCTCATCGATTCTCCGCTGTTCGGGAGATAAGTGCGGTATTGTCGTGTCGCACGCGAAACTAAAAGGTAGACAACTTTGTGTCAGCCGAGCGATCGCGAAAACAGTTTCCATGAAGACAACGCGCGGAATGATGGGGATGGCGCTGCTACGCAAGGTAACCTTTTGTCCGCGGGAGGTTAATAAAAACATTCGCGGAAACACAGCAAGCGGAGCAGCCCGTTGATCGACCAGCTTACTTAACGAGCGATTCATGTAAACACACAGACAGCGAGGTCACGTGAATCATTTTTTTTTCACGTCGCGGCAGTTACGCAATCATCAATTTCAAACAAGGTACGATGATTGGTGTATCGCTGTTAAAGAGAGTTTGCTCAATGCACTATGTTTGCTACTTAGGGCATTGATGTTATATTGTAGTGGCACTTCGACACCAGTTGTCTTGATTGAGCTACTCTAAATAAAAGGAACTTTCTCAATGCTTAGATGTGTTTTTTTTTTCTTTTTATTTAAAATGCATGACCATCCAGTAGACCTTTGAAATTCTTCAAACAGCCAGCCTAAACTAACTGCGAAGACAACTTGTTCCAGCAATTGACATAATCAATATAATCGGTCACTCCTCAGTGTCTCTTTTTGCCGGTCTCACCATGCAAGTTGTCCGTCCTCGGGAATCTCAATGTCTTGTTTTTTTGCAGATGAGGTCTCCATATTTGGACACAGTACTCCAAATGCCCTACTCCTCTGAGGACGATTCTATCGTTTTTTTTTTTTTTGCATTAATATAGATAGCTTAATGAACTATTTAGGAATTAGTCACAATCCTACACATTGGAGACCTTTTATTGATTCATCAAAGAGGAGTCTCAAAGGTCTGTTGCTCCACAATGGAAATGAATATGGGTCAATTCCAGCTCACTCTGTGCATTGGAAAGAAACATGAGAACTTGAAGAAGTTGTTGACATATATTAAGTATGAAGTATTAAGCATAGACATACTTGGAAAGCAATTTGGTGCCTTTTTGTGTGAGTGGGGTAGTCTGACAAGGAGTAAGCAGTGAGATGTCAAGGTCTGGCCCAAAAGGGACAGTTGGTTGCCTGGATCAAAGAACGTAGTTCATAAACCACTTGTAAACCCCAAAACGTTCCTCCTTCCACCTTTGCATATTAAATAAAACAGTTAAGAAAGCTTTACCTCAAGAAAGGTCCCTGCTTCAACTACCTTTGTACTGAATTACCATCGATCATCCACCAAAAGCTAAAAGAAGGCATTTTTGGACTCAAATTCGTAAACTTATGAGAGACCGAGATTTTGAGGGAACGAATAAAAGAGAAAAATAGGCTCAGGTCTGGTGTTGAGAACTTAGGGAATAACAAGGATCAAGACTACAAGAATATAATTGAATTATGATTGGCAAACTCCAAGAAGCTGGGCTGCAATATGACTGTCAAGGTACATTTTTTACACTCTCACATCGACTGCTTCCCAGAAAATCCAGGAAGTGTTTAATTGAGACGAGGGGAGGTGGAATGTCAGTATGGTGGCTGAATATTGTTGGATACTGGAAAAATGGAGATGAGGGGAGGTGGAATGTCACTATGGTGGCTGACTATTGTTGGATACTGAAGGAATTGAGATGAGGGGAAGTGGAATGTTAGTATGATGGCTAACTATTGTTTGGTACTGAAGAGGGACTGGAAAATAGAAGGGTCTGCAAGAAAATCAAAGAAACAAAAATTTGACCCATCGTAGATCACTTATTAAAATGAGAGGTGAGTGCTAAGTGGACTTTTTACCACACTGCCTTTTTAACAGTATTTTCAACGCGTATTTATGAAAAATTTGTGAAAAATAAAATTTTATTTCGTAATTTTTGAAACCTTACTTGATGGAAATAATGGAAAGTCAATTTTGAAATCAGCATTAGAAAATGATTCGGAAAAACCCTTTTATGAGAAAAGATCAATGCATTTTTTATAAAGATTGGTGATTCATTTAGAAATTATTCTCTTTTTTTCTTTCTTTTTTAATAGATGCAGAAAAGCGCACTTCATTCCATCGTTTAGCCAATTTAATATTAATAAAAATAACCACTATTTTAAGTTCAGGGGTGACTCATTAATCAACTATTTAACACAATACTACAAATTATCAAAACTATTACTAGTAGAAGGCTAATGTGTACCACTCCTAAAAGTAACAACATATTTTTTGGAAACTTGACCTCAGTAACAGCGGGAATGCTCGTGCAGCCCCCTGTTTCTGAGGTCACGTAGCAATCCCTGTGTTCGACGCAAGTGCTTTGAGAGTCGTCAATCTAGACCAGAACCATATTAATGATCCCGATATACAGACTTGGCCAAACTCCTTCAAGCAAACAAAGCATCATTATGAAACGGAGAACGCTGGAAATGCAGGGATCTCAGCAAAGTGACCTCGCAACGTCGTTGGGAGCCTGTTTGCCTACTCGAATTGTTCACGCAATGTTTCGCAGTTAGGTTTGGAACAATACAGTCCTGGAGCTACTTGAAGATCCTTCTAGAGAGGGCCCAAGAGCATCGTTGTCTAATAGACAATTCTCGGTACAGCATCTGGCATTACCATATGTATATCAGAACGGGGAAATGTAAACAGATAATCAGGTCAAGCAAGTTGTACACCGCTGTCATCAGAGCCTACTCATCTTTGAGAGGACACCAAGGTTTATAGGAGTTCATTTGAAGGAACTTCAAATGAAAAATTTACTGTAAATTCAAGATAAACACCTTCTGTGTACTTGTATTAATTATTTTATTGTAAATTTATAATACCATTATATTTGTATATTAATAATTCTACACCAATCTGAGGAACAATAGGAGGAATTGGTCGAATCTGTGTGCATCTGACTTCACTTCCTGTTTTGGATTTGGAGATGTATGGACATTGGCTTTTTACAAAATAACTTTGTACTTTTGTATTTCATTAACTAATTTTAATTAGGCCTGATGACAGGACTGAAAACTGAATCCAGAAACGTTTTCAATGTCAAGTAAATGTAATTTAGTGAGTATGGTACGCTGTAATTCACTTAGCACAATAAATTCACTTTATAATTATCCAACTGGTATATTATTTCCTCTTCTTAATGTTTCTTAACATTTCCTTATTAGTAATCACGTGTTTTTGTGTGTTTCACGTGTAGATAAAGAAAGACCCACTTCCAATCAAAATTACGTGGCGGGTTTTGAAGAATCTTGGATTTGGAAGATGTATGCCTATATGCGACTTCTTTCTGTAAAAATCTAAAGATTCGACTGAAATAGTGCCGCCAACGCCAAGACTGAGGAAGAAAGGAAAAAGATCATGGTCTGACGAGTCTCCATTTAAACCTTTTTATACCAATGACAGGGTGAAAGTGTGACTTCAACCTCATGAAGTTATGCATCCAGACTGGTTTTTTGTCCACTGCTCTAGCGGTTGGAGGTGGTGTCATTGTATGGCCTACGTTCTGTTGGACTAGGTCCAGAAAGACGTACTGGACCAACTTCACCCTATAATGTTTCATTTTAACCCGGAATGCGATTCTTTCAAGACAAAAATGCAACTGTCCACCATGCAAACATTGCATCTGAATGGTTCGAGGAACATTCCTAAGCTTTACAACATTTACTCTAGGCGCCTAATTCTCCAGATATGAATCCGGTTAAGATTGTTTGGGATATGTAGGTAGAGAACCTACCACAATACAGCAGTATTAGTAGTAGGAGGATTCTAGAAACATCAGCGATTAAGGCAATATTGCTCCATTATATGCTGTCTGTAAATTGCGTGTGTTCTGTTTGCTGGAAGAAAAACCCCAGTGTCTTGAAGGTAAAAACCATGCTGCCCTTGCCCGAGATCGATTAATTGTGAAAAAGGCCATTAAAAATTTCTCACAAATCGACAGGACTCGAACTCATGTCTTTTCCACCCGGTATGGGGAGGACAGTGATTCTACGAACCTCGAGGGCCCACAATACAGCAGATTACAAATATCCTGATGAAAAAATGGTCAAATCTAGAGTTAGACTCCCATAGACATCTAGTGGAATCCATGACACGACTTGTAGGGGCTGTAATTCGATCAAAAAAGGTAGCCGTACTTGATATTGAATATAGATTTCTAATTTTTTGGCCAGTGCGTGTATTAGTTATTATTCTATAACTATTAACTACAACGAAAGCGTACCTTATGGTATGATACGTCTACAAGAATCCAAGAAAGAAGACATTAATTCAAGAAAGCAAAATAAAGATTTTTGACTGAAGCATCCTGGGAAGGGTATGGATGGTAATTTTAATCCTTCATTAGCAGACGATCTCAGAAATTTACAAATTTTGAAACGGCGCATACGAGGTGATTTTTATCACGCTTGGTGTTGTCAAGATAGGAAATACAACAATAATTAGCCACTGTTAAATACACAGTGTAGCTGATTCGCGCGTGCAGAATCTTCGTTCAGAATTGCGTCAGAAGATGAAATGGACGATTTAGCAGCGAACTCACTTTCAGCAGAGTAATTACGGAAAACAAACAAGCAGGAAATAAGTCCCGAAGTGTATCAAAGACTGGCAATTTATGAAAATTAAGGGGAGACCATAAAACTCGCGTAAATTTAAGCCGCCGCTGTGACTACGAGCAAAGTAGATGTCAATTTGATCACGCTTCAGTTACCTTCCCCAACGTGGCTTCAATTACATACGGAAGAGTGAGAGAGAGAAAGAGGCAGCGTGGCTATGTTTTCCATTGTCTCCCTGTGTTCAGCGCACAGATGAGTTTAATTACAGTCTTTGATTTAAAATCTTTTGACGAATATCGCTGTCACAGAATTAACTGGCCTTATTTAAAAGCAGGACTTGAAAGCGTTCATCTGAAAAGAGTTGCAATTAGGGGGAGAAGTTGAATATTTGCAGTTCACACAGCGCCTCTGTCTAGTTAGAGCAATAATGCGATACGCAGATGGATGAATGAATGATACAGAGAGAGAGAGAGAGAGAGAGAGAGAGAGAGAGAGAGAGAGAGAGAGAGAGTAGTTAAAATTATTGTGTCCCTGCACACAACACATTTTCCAATAAATATGTTCAAGGCCAATGACAATAAAGGATTAAATTGAGATAATTGAGATGAGACAATGAATCATATCTGGTGGTGTTCAACTGAAAAGTGGGAAACCTTCGCATCTTCGATGTGAAGAGAGCAATTGTTGCACCATCGTGTGTACACTATACCACCAAAAACAATTGGGGCCCCTTCGGTTATACACTGAGGTCACTGCAATTCTCTTCAATAGCGTGCTGGACCTCTCTGGCCACTATAATCCTTCCAGGGTAGGCTTTTTATCAATGAACAATAGGACTACAGCGGATATAGTCCTTCATTCCTCCTAAAGAACAGTGAACATTTAAGCTATCGATGTGGGCGTGTTGGTCTGGCCTTCACCAGATGTTCCATACCATGACTCTGTTCGCCGTTCCAACCTTAACACAAGAATGGAGTTGTCCAAAATGTCAAGGTAGTCGTTGAAGTTCATAGTTCCCCTACAATCACCAAAAATCCTAGGCCATATTATAATAATTAGCATCATAACCCTTTCTCCCCGGAATTTATTGTTGGCACGACAGCCAATGTACTCCAGGTATCCTCCACACCCACGCCAGCCTATCTATTCGGAATAGAGCAGAACAGAGAGATTAGATTTCCACTGCACTATGGACCAGTTCGTTGAACCAGATTCTTTAAAGTTTAAACTGCTGAATGCGGTTCTGGGTTTTTAATGGAAATGTGGTTTATGCGACATTGCTATCCGTAATGTGTTCATATAAATTTCAACCTCTGTTGATACCTTAAACTCCTGCTTGATATTTTGCAGGGATGTTTGACGAGATTGTCGTACTACCCTTTGGAGTCCCATGAAGTGAACTTCCGTGGTCTTTCTGTGCATTGGTGGACCGTAGCGGTAGGTCAAGCTTCCATGTCATGATAATATCATCGACTGTCAGCTTTAGATGGTGCAGGCTGTCAGCAATGACACGAATCGGTAAGTCAGCAATGTGACATCGGACAATAACACCCATCTCAAGCTCAGTCGAATCTACGTAGCATGAGGAAACAACTAACTTCTCTGGCTTGTATGTCTCCCTTTTATCCGTGAAAGTTTTATGAACTACGAAATCAGAAGTATCCCGATACATTTTGGTGGATCGTGTACATTGTTACCAAAAGTTGGAAGTTGGAACAAAAAAACACAGTACATAGTATTTTTCAGATATTCATCACCATTTTTCTACACATTAGTTGATGGAAATATTTTTCTATTTTTTTCAAAAGGATAATATTTAAACAAATATATTTTACAATAAAATAAAATAAAGCTTTATTTACTTAAATGATCTTGACCTTCATGGACGAGCCCTACCACGTCTTTCTAATTCATCCCACAGTAGTTCTGTTTGGTTCTGAGTTGGCTAATCCATCGACGTTACTTTGTTCTTCATCAGAATAGTGGCATCACACATCGAGCTTTGTGAAAGGGCCAGTGCTCAAAACGCAAATTCGAAAACTAAAATCATATAACTGCACTCATGGTGGAACAAACTTTATTGTCAAGGATACTTGACAATAATGTTTGACTGCTCTTTCTTCAATGTGCCATCCGTAAAAGGCATCTATCCAATATTGTGTCACCAAAACCGGGTTCACAGTTGCAGATTGCCATGGTCCTGTTTCACAGTTGGGATAGATCCTCTTGAAAATCTTGTTGGCAAGATTTTGGTGACAGAAGATTTGTGAGTTGTATTAGTTCAAGAAATCCTTATGGATGTAAAACTCTGTGTAGAGTAGGCATACTGAAAAGTATTTCTGTACACTCTCCAACATATTGCTAGACTGTCCTACTAATTGAATGTCCTCCTCAAAGAACACCAAAGATATATAAAGTGACACTTTCTCCTCTCTAGCACCCGTAAAAAATATCGCTAAAATACTTTTAGCGATATTTTTACATAAACAACCCTTCGTAATATCGATCTCAATACGGAGTTCCTTTTCTAACCCCATTTCCCCATCCATTCCTCCATCCAGTCTCCGAAGTGCTTCATCTGTCTTCAGAGATTAATTACTGCTAGTGTGGCGAAATAGGATCTGTCTATTCAAAACTTTATGAAATTTCCAAATTCTAAAAAAAAGCTTGGAGACTGTATTCGACACAAACAATCCCGATGAGAGCCTCAGATAAAGTTCTCTGTTTGATTGGTTCAATGTTATTACTACACCCCTTTCCTGTAGGGCTTCTTTGTAGCTACACCTTTTTCATGTCTTCTAGCAGATACATTAGAAAAGATCTGAATGGGTCTCCTCGCTGATAACAAAACTAATTAATACTACTGTGGAGAAATAAGAGATTGAAACATTTTTCAGTTATCAATCAAGCGTTGTATTAAAAGAGGCCTTCCATTTTAATCCTTGAGAAGACGAAGGAATAATATTTAATCAGGGTAAAAGGCCAGTAAAAAGACAGAGAGAAAGAGGTAGATATATTTTTACTAGAATTATTCATTCATTAATTTATTATTCACTGTTTTGGTTCGGTTTTTCTCGGGATGAAAATCGCGCGCGAGGAGAAACAGAGCATTCCTGGGATGGAAAATCTCCAATACTGGGGCTTTCCAGACTATTCTTGATGTATTGTCAAGATACATCTTCTTTCATATAATAAAGAAATAGCTTTCTGATATTTATGGAGAAAAAGTTCCATTTATTTCCATTTTATATCTTAAGATCCCTAAAATCATATTTAGTACACTGATGGTCAAAAGTTAAGTGAGAAATTAAATATTTCAAATACATTTCCTTAAATACAAAGTCTGTCGGTTAAGTTCCATGACCGGATTCCAACCAATGCACTTAGGACCATGACGCAATATGATACTGCCCAATGTATCATGGTCCTTTAGAATAAAAACCGCTTTTTCATTATAAAAATAAAAAGTTAATATAGTTTTATTATAATTATTTTATTTATATAGATACTCATAAATTCCCTCGTTGGTAGTGCAATTGGTAGAATCGCAATCCGTCCTCCCCACAGAAGGTGAAAAAGACCTGAATTCGAGTCCCGTCGATGACGTGAGTAATTTTAAGCCTTTGTCACAACGTGGCTGAGTTAATCGCCTCAGGCGAGGGCTGGATGAAACTCCCCGTCCCGGAAACTCGGGTTTTTCATCCAGCAAACGGAAAATCGACCTCATACAACCCTCCCATCATTCTTACCGGATATTCGGAATACAATGGAAATTCCTGCAGAAACAAACCTAAATAACATCAAAGGGTGTGTCAGGGTAGTAAACAATGGCCTGAAGAAAGTTCGTTGCATCACCACCCACATTTCAAGAAAGGGTGGTCACAAATGAAAATTCTTCAGAGTGGACCAATGTAGCAGTGGAGTCCCGCTGGCCATATTGCGCCATATATAATATTTCTGTAAATTGCATGGATTCTGTGGTCGATTTGCTGTTTGCTGGACGAAAAAAACGATATTTTTTGGAGGAAAAACCATGCCATCCTCTCCTGAGATAACTAACTCAGCCACTTTGCGAAAAAGACCCATAAAACTTTCTCGTGTCATTGACGGAATTCCAACTCAGGTCTTTTCAACCCGGTCTGTGGAGGACGGTGATTATAGCAACTGTGATACCCACGAGGGCGAGTCCCATAGGGATGGTGTTGGTTCTTTCTGTTTCTAATCTTTCTTACTGACATTGACGAGGAAAGTTGTTAAAATGATTTTGATCGGTTGAAGATATGGTCTGGAACAAGACAACTAAAGTTTAATGGTTCTAAGTATAAAGCACTTGCATCTGTAGAACAGAAATCTAGGAAATATCGATAAGCATCTCAGATTGAGCAGACTGCAAGGCTTGGCCACTGAGAGCTTAAGGAGCTGATTGAGGTGTATAAGACTCTAAAGGGTATTAGTAAAATGAATCAAGGTATGATCTCACTTGTGGGTGTGGCACGAACCAAAGGGTGCAAATATAAAATCTTAAGAAATAACAGAAAGCCGGATCTTATGAAGTTTGCCTTCATGCATTGTAAATCACTGACAGCGTGTTGGAGATCACTGAAATAAATCACTCAGCACAGTGGTCGAGGCGGAGAGTTTGGTTGAGTGAAGAAAAACATTCTCTCACTGTATTTATAATAAAATATTTTATTTTGTTGTTAAAGGAAGTTGTTCTCTGTTGACTTCACTACACGGTGGAAATAATCGATGCAATAGGACTAATTTGCATACTTCAAAAGGACAGGCAACGAGATAATTACAGGTATTGGAGTACCACTCACTGGCCAAATTATTGTAGGCTTCGGGAACTCTTCCAGGCAACTTAAAACCCAGTAGGAAAAGTGGTTGCAGCCTGGTCTTTTATTAAGCACGCTTGGACAGCATTCCCTACTGTCATTTAGGGGTTCGATAGAAATCTCCCGGTGCTTCAACACTCCTTCTTATCTTTGTGTTGATGATTGCGCCACTTGCTTCCTTCTCATAATGCACTTGCCGACGGAAATATCCGCAGCTCTGCCCCTTCTGTCCGTGCGTGTACCGCTCTGCCGTAAACACCACCTCAATATCGTACGAGGAAGGCGAGTGTTATCGAACAAAACGCAGACGAAATTTGGTCGCCTGCTTTCGATAAAAGGTGCCCAACGATGGAAAGGGGAGGAAATGAAATGGGAGACGCGCTTTTTTAACTTCAATATCTGACGAAGACGGTGATTAAACTGGAGGGGGTGCGCAAGAAGGTGACCTAACCTGTCGTGGCCTATAATAACAAAGAAATAAGTCACGTGATTGTCAGCTGCGCCAGAAACCGAATATTGAACGTACGAACTTCTTCTCGTTGACAGGGATTGGTGTTGAATGTTTAGCGTAGTCCCTAAATAGATGTAACCAAATATAACAGCTCTTCAGTTTATATACACTAATGAACCAAAACCACCCACAAACCTGAAAGCAAAAAAAAAAGTGGTAAATAAACTGAGGCTAGACATCACAACTAAATTCAAGTCTAGCCTTCTAGAATCCATGAAGATCACCAAGAACCAAGGTAAGAAAGATTCCAGGTTCAAGTTTCAGGATCAAGATCAAAGTTCAGTGATCAAAATAAAAATCAAGTTCAAAGTACATCCAAACCAAGCCCAGCACAATGAGCTGGATTCAATGAGCAGATCACACTGCAATTCGTCTTTTGAAAACTGCAATTGAAAACTCCTAGAACATGTTGAACAAATAAGAACTTATTAATGTCCTCAAGAAGGACAGGTCAACATCCAAACCAAGCCAATGAGCTTCCTTCAATGCATAGCTGATCTCACTACACTTCGTATCTTGAAGACGGCAATTGAAAACTCCTGGAACATGTTGAACTTTTCAATGTCCTCAAGAAGGACAGATACATTATCTTCAACTAAATTTGGAATGCCGGTCAAGAGAAGTCGACGTTCCTCTGTGTACTCGACACAACAGAACATAACACGTGTCCACGTTTCATGAGCCCCACAGGAGCAGAAGGGGTCTGGCTCTAATCCTCTCTCAAATAATTTAGCTCGAAGAAATCCATGACCCGTTAACTAAAAGGACGTAGGCATTAAAGGAGAAAACCAAGACCGCTACGCCACATATCCAATGTTCTAATATATCTTTTGGTAACATCACCATGTTCACTAATGTCCCATCTACGCTGCCAAATTCCTATTAAGTGGTTCCAAATATGTGACTTCTCTTCTTTGATATTATTAGCAATAATATTCTAATAATAGCAAGAGTTCGTGGGATGGTGATCATTGAGTAACCTCATTGCTCTCTTTGGGATGGAACCGAGAAGTCTTAGAGGTTGGGGGCTTCTCCAGATATGGCGAATACAGAACACCCCTTCTCCAGGGCGGATTTATAAACAGTTATATAACGGCGTCGAAGGATACTGGTTGGTTGTTTTGAATCTGTGCACCGATAATAAAGGGCCATGAGGCCCACTAGATTGCATCTGTAAGTGGCATGAATCTGCTGTTTGTTTTTCTGTGTTTCCGGATGAAAAACCCGAGTTTTTTGGAGTAGCTATCGCAATGCTCTATCGAGACCAACTTAGACAGACAGAGGAATGTATTCATGTCTAGAAATCTGGGCATTGTTGAAGCTCAGAAGGAACATATTTAATTTTTTCTGAAACAACACAGGATTGGATTTTTAAAACTTTGGAGTTAAAGTAACTTGTCCAATGCGTCTGAACGATGATTTGGTTACCAGTTCTAGTGGTGGATATTCGAGTAATCGTGATTTGCTAAGCCATCTCTCGTGGATCGATAACGAAGTAATCCATATTGGCTACAGAAAACGGCTCTTCAGAATAGGTGGACACTCTTTTAGATAATTCTAGATCCATTTCCCAATAAGAACAGCTATAGAACAAGAGGGATAAGCCTGCGTATTCCCCTGGTTTCCAATCTTGATAGCCTCGTTGATCGGACGTAAGATTTCGAGTTGGTGCAAAAGAGGCAACAGAATGCTTTGCTGTGTCTTCTGAGGATGACTCACCATCTGCCAAAATCGTCTTTGAACTAAGTGAATCAATTACTGATGTCTGTAACTGCAATTTATTATCTTTCCTCATCCCCGTGACTAATTGGCAATGACTTCGAAGTTGTTTTTTCCCTCCTTTTCGTTCTTTTCCCTTTTTAAATGAATTTTTAAACGGACGAAGGTTGAAATCTTCGCAGTTTCCGGCGAGAGGACTGTTTAGCGTTCCAGTAGCGTTTCATACACACGATCCCTTCCCCCGTTATTACGCCGTGACGGCCTCTCTTCATCGACTATCTCTCTACGGGACGCCGGGTAATGTTCTCCTAACTACCGAGCGTTGGATGTCCGCCAAACGTATTTTCTGCTCCTTTCTTTCTCTTCCTTTATTATGTGGACAGTTTTTTATCATTATTATTTGCTGTCTATTAGAGTTGGCCAATGCGAAATTGTTTTCGGCGATTCCTCTTCGAACACCAGTTTTGCCCGACTTACTAAACACTCCTTTCACGGGAACCAATAAAAAAAATAATCCAATATAATGCCCTGTCTGCTACTGCAGCAATCAGTTTGCCAGGGCTTCGTGTATTCCCCCCACTGCCCCCCACACACACTAAGTTGTTATATTGGACAACTATTTTCGGTACCGCTCTGCTCGCGCCCTTAGAATTTTAGGTTGTTTTGTTTATAAATGGGTAGTGGATAGATGGCGCGCGCGTCTGTATGTGTGTGTTGTTATATTTTTGTATATGTTGTATCTGAGAAATAATAGCTTTTAACAAAAATGAATGCATCAATGAATGGTATGCAACGGTACGAACCTGGACAGAAAGGATAGAAAGAAAATACTTAAAATGACGAAAGTGGTAAAAAGAGAGAGAGAGAGAAAGAGAGGAAAACGTGTGTGAGAGAGGAAGAAAAATGAGAGAGAGAGAGGGGGCAGAAGGGCAAGAGACAGAGGGGGGAAATAGAGGGAAGAGATGAAAGATAGATAGAGAGAGTGAGTGAAAGTGAAAGAGAGGGAGAAAAGGGAATGAGGGGAGATAAGAAAAAGAGACAGGAGGAAAGGGAGAAAGAAGGTGGGAGAAAAGGGGAAAGAAAGACAGATAGGTAGAGAGAAAGAGAGAGAGAGAGCAAAATGAGAAAGAAAGGGAGAAAAGTGGGAAAGAAAGAGAGAGAGAGAGAGAGAGAGTGACAGGCAAACTTACAGAGAAAAAGAAAGAAAAAGCAAGAAAGACAGACAGAAAGAGAGAGAGAGAGGACGGAGAAATAGAAAGGAGAAAGGGGAAAGATAAATAGAGAGAGGGAAAACATGAAAGGGAAAGAAGGGAATAAGAGAGAGAGAGAGAGAGAGAGAGAAAGAGAGAGAGAGAAGGAGGAAAATGCGGAATAATAGACTGAGAGAATGAGTGAAAGAGAAAGAGAGCAAGAAAGAGAGAGAGAGAGGGGAGAGAAGACAGAGATAGAGAAACGGGAGAAAGAGAGAGGGAGAGAAAGCGAGAAAAAGAGTGCATCAGTAAAATGATAGAGGGACAGACAGAAAGAGAGAGAGAGAGAGACGGAAAGCCAGAGAGTAAAAGAAGGAATGAGAAAGAGAGAGAAGGTAGAAATTGATAGAGAAAGAGAGAGAAAAAAGAAATAGAGAAAGAAAGTAAAATAAGGAGAGAGAGCGAAAGAAGAGAGAAAGGAGAAGAAAGAGAAGAGAAGAGAGAGAAGAAAAGAGAAAGTAGAAGAGAGAGCGAAAGGAGAGAGAGAGAAAGAAGCAAAATGAGAGAGAGAAAGCAAGAGAGTAAGAGAAGGTAGAAATAGATAGAGAAAGAGAGAGAATAAAAGAAGGAATGAGAAAGAGAGAGAAAGAAGAAATAGAGAAAGAAAGTAAAATGAGAGAGAGCGAAAGAAGAGAGAAAGGAGAAGAGAGAGAAGAGAAGAGAGAGAAGGGAAGAGAAAGAAGAAGAGAGAGCGAAAGGAGAGAGAGAGAGAGAGAATGAAAGAAGGAATGAGAAAGAGAGAAAAAGAAGAAATAGAGAAAGAAAGTAAAATAAGGAGAGAGAGAGAGAGAAGTGAAAGGGAAACACAGGGAAAGGAGGCAGAACGATAGACAGAGAGAGTGAGTGAAAGAAAGCATGAGAAACAAAAAGAGAGAGAGGAAGACAAAATCAGTGAAAGAACGCGTTAGCAAAATGAGAGAGAAAGAGAGAGAGAGAGAGAGAGAGAGAGAGAAGCAAGAAAGAGAGACAGAAAGAGAGAGGGAGAGAGAGAGGAAAGTGAAAATGGAAGAGAGAGGGAGAGGAAATAAGGTGGAAAGGAAAAGAGAGAGAGAGAGAGAGAGAGAGAGAGAGAGAGAGAGGAGGAGGGAATAGGGAGAAAAGGAGGAAAGATAGATAGAGAGGGGGGAGGGAAAGGAGAGAAGTGGAGAAAGGGGGAAGGATAGAGAGAGCACTCAGTTCTTACATAAGACAATGATGATGAATTCATTTACCATTTTAACTTCTAATTTCATTTTTATCTTTATTTGCGGATTCGTGTTTCAACTTTCCATTCGCAATCGCATTTATTTTGTACTCGATTATTAATCAAATACTAGAAATAGTTGTCGTAACTGTAGTATCCCAAAAGTGGCTGTTAAAAAGGGGGCTCTACCTTCAAAAGGGGCTCCCAAAAATATGCAATACACGTGTACCTTTAGATGTTTTGCGAGGGAGCCCTCAAATCCTAAAAACAACAGCGATGCTCCGGATAATCGAATTTCAATAAATTACATTCGAAAACTAATTAAACCTCCCGCAGTGATGTAAACAGCCTACATCGCGGTTTAATGAAAATAATTAATAATTAATTAAAGAATGACATTTCGTTGACCCGAATGCGTCTACACTTTCCATATTTAATATTTACACATTTTTCAGTTTCGGTCCACTTATGACCTATTTAAGAAGAACTTTATTAAACGAAGCTACGATGATTAAAATTCCACGCCACAAAACATTAAAACAAGAAACGTTTTGTCACAGATGTGTGAAAATGCTCTTCAGATGGCAGCACTGGTCAATAGTACTAAAATTCCGATGGCAACTCGCTCATACCAAAGATGTCGACCTAAATAAGCAAACATTTGGATGAATTAAGATACGAAGGGAACAGCAAGAGCAAGAAGAAAGAAGTTGGTTAAATGGACGCAATGCGTTACATTTCAGGCGCGCTAGCAAATAGTAATAATTCATGATTAATAAAAAAAAAAGAAAATTTGCAACAACTTTTATGCGCGAACAGAGAAATCGTTTCTGCGCATCCGCCACATTGCCTATTTATTCTTCCAACCAACACATGGCAACAAACATAATATCAAATATATATCACATAGGCTACGCATGAATAAAATAAATAATTTCAAATTCCATTCACTGGAGTCGAATTATTACATGCGGACGGACGTACAGACTGACAAAGAAATAATAATTGCTCAATTTCTATTGATCCTATTTTAATGAAATTTTAAATGGTAGGTAGCCAGTATAAAATTTCACGAAAACCGGTCCACTGCGAGTCCAGGACGGACGAACAGACAAACAGAAATGATGAATACAATAGGCGCATTACGCATATATGCTAACGCGCCTAAAAATCAGATTAATCAACTTTTAATAAAATTGATTTCTCGCAATGTTTGAATTTGATTCCTCACATAAAAAGTCCAAAACTCAATTAAAATATGTTAGATAAATAATAACTGTTTATGCAAATTAATAATTTAAAAATTTAATTAGATTTCTTAAGTTCATCATTTCGTGAATTCATCTGCCTGGATTTAAATAACTCCATAAACTTCGTCTTTACTCAATCGACTATAAATTTAGATAAATTTATCTAATGTACCCGTGAGAGCGTTCTACATACAGGTGTGCTTCAAAGACTATTAAAGTGCATTTCCGAGTGAGGCCACAATGTCGAAAGAAAGGCAGCTGATTCTTGCTGCACCACAATGCCCCTGCCCATTCCGCACTTGAGATATTTCTGAGGAAACATTGCATCGCACAGATCAACCATCCACCCTACTCTCCCGATCTAGCACCAACGGACTTCTTCCTCTTTGCTAATTGTTCTTTTTTAGTGCACTAGTCCGGGAACTTTATTGCGGCACCTACTGTAATTATTATTTTAAATAATATTATTATTTTTTTTTATTAAATTCCACCTTACTTTTAATTAAGATAATAAGTATATATTGTCCTAAAATAAATCAAATAAAATTAAATATTTTTTTTCTATAATAACGTAAATTTAAGTGTCTTTAAAGAATACAAAAATTCAACAAGTTCATTATCATAGCTGCTAGAAGATTGATTATTCTATGCGTGTTTCTTTCTTTCTTTCAGAGTGTGTGTGGGTGTGTGTGTGTGTGTGGATTAGTCGTGTTTTAATTACATTTGTGGTCATTCCAATAACGATTTTCTGAGCAGGTTATTTGGCGGCCACATCATTTACAACACGAGATACATTAATTCCAGCTCAGAATCACATGGGGTGGTTTATAGGATAAAAAGAACAACTGACACTTGACTATAGTTCCTGTCTTCTCTTTCTCAGACCAATCGGAAACGGCAGACGGATGGAGCTAAATGGGAGTGTCACATGTGTTGTGCACATCACCCAAGCGCTGATTGTGGTGTTCGTAGGCCGTAAATGTGAATGTCACGGCGGATCAATGTGACAAGGAACAGAAGCATTCTGAGCGCAGACAAACCAAGTGAAGAAAAAAAAAAAAAAATCTGGGCACGTGATGTGAGATGGTTTCCGATCTTCTCCAGAAGGTGGAGATTGGCATTAAACGTGAAATATCTGACTAGCGAATTATTTTCTTTCTTGCGCTGTTTGTTCTTTTGAGCAAGTCTCGTGCCAAAGAGAGAAAGTGCCAAAATATTAGGAACTTTTCTCAAACAGTAACAGATCGTTTTATTGACGATTTATTGACGAAAACCTAATATATGCATAATGCTCCTGTTGTCTTCACTATGTCTGTCGGTCCGTCCGCATGTAACAACTGTATTCCCTGTGGACGGGATTTTGTGTAATTTTATATTTGGGCCTTTTAAAAAAGGTTTGTAGAGGTTTTCCAAATTGAACCAATGATGCAATTATTATGACTTCCTTTGGATGGAATTTCGTGAAATTTTATATTTGGGCCTTTTTAGAGATTTGTAAAGCAATTCCATATTTCTTAAAATCAGACTAATAAAAATTCCACAATTATTATATCATTGTCCGTCCATCCGTCCGTCCGTCCGCATGTAATAACTCGATTCCCAGTGGATGACAGATTTTCATGAAATTTTACATTTCGATTTTTAGATTTTTAAAATAAATTAAAATCGATAGACCAATAGAAATCCGATAATTATTATTATTATTTTTTTACATAATCTATGTAAAATTGTTGCCATGACTGGTTGGAGGAATGAATAGATTTTGTGGATGCGCAGAAAGGGTCTAAAGTACAGTATTCGAATACCCTATCAGCATTGTACCAGAAATCATCAGCGCATGCGTATCGGCTCAGATGTACCAATATAAATTTCGATAGTCTACCTGTACAGGAACAACACGTTAGAAGACACAATGCATTGTAAATCGGAACTTGGTCTTTCAACGCGGGATGGTGGCTGGATACCAAATAAGTAACATTTATGTAGACGAAACTGTAACTCACCTGGCTTGAACCTCTGAATATCCATTGTGGCGGATGTTATTCAAAAATATAAAGCCATAGATGGCACATAAAAAAATAAAAGGGCTGGATGAATCATAGAGTGGGTGGCGCGCACCTCAGGCATGAGGAAAACATCAGGGAGCAGGTTCAAGAAACTATAGGAATAGCGATCCGTAGGTCAACCATCCATAGGGACCAGGCCTTTGGTTCAATAGCAAGCCCAATATCACGGTCACCAATGCGAAAAGGCATTTGACGTGGCAATATTCTCAACTTCCATGGATTAAATCTGCAATACCAACTGCAGGATCACTTCATAATCCTACAATTTATTCTGGACTGATCGTGCCACGATCCTCCAATGGATTATTGAGTAATCAGTCCGTGATCAGTCATAGACTGATTTACCGGTTACATCTGCATTCCGATCCTGAATTGCCAATTGAGGATCGTAGATCCCACAATTGGCATTTCAGAATCTACGATGGTACATGAATAGATCAATAGATTGTCGGGGAACAGTGGAAAAAGGTTGTACTGAGTCAGAAATATCGATATACAAAGTTTAGTTCCGATGGACACGTTTGGGTGATCAGATTCGGATTTGGAGATTTTGATTTGGTCCGTTAGTGGTGGATTCTGAAACCATGAAGTCCACGATCCACTTGGATCTTTTGTACAATTAGACGCTACCTACACAGTGGGAGTACCACCGGGCGCTAACAGTATCAGCATTACAACGCTTTATGTTATACATCGACAGCCACACAGGACTTGTTTAAGGACAATGAAGTCAAAGAGTTGGATTGCCGACCTCAATACTCGAATCTCAACTCCTTTAAACATCCGTGGAATGAAGTGGAACTCCGAATTGAGCAGCAGCCTAAACGTCCTTCTTCCAAACCAGGTCTGGAAGCCATTTAGAAATGCTGGCCTATCGGGCGTCTGGATACACCAATCATCTACATACCTGCATTGCTGATCGCATTACACACAGTTTGGTTGGCTATACCTCCCGACCGCTGACATCTTGTTGAATCAATGCCACGTCGGATAGCTGCTGTACTGAGGGCAAAAGGGGGAACCTAAGAAGTATTAGGTAGGTGGTTATACTTCACTGATCACTCAGTGTATATCGACAACTCCAGCGTCTATCAGTAAGAGAACGCACCATGCACAAGCCCTGGCAGATTTGCTAAATGGTTTCAAGAACATGTCAATGAATTCTACGTTCTCCCATGACCACCCAACTCAACCGATCTCAATCTAATTGAGCCTGTTCGGATCTACTGAAAAAGGACATCCGATGCTACGACCATTCACCTGACAATGTACAGACATTAATGGGTACATTGTGAAACAACGCATGGGTAGCACTACCACAGAACACTATCCAATGCCTTGTGGAGTCCATGCCAAGACGAGCACGAGCTGTAATACGGCCAAAAGGTGCCCTAGAAGGAATTAGACAAGTGTTGCTAATACAAAATTAACTCAGTATATGCTTTGAACATCCAGGGGTGACTGATCTAAGGATGCTGGTACTACCGATTCTTTCGAGGATTAAATCCTTTAATCCAAGATGTTTACTAATTACCATCTCCACCTTTACAAATATTTTTCTTAAAGGTTCGATAGAGTTTCTTCGGCACAAAAGGAACCCCATCGTCAGAAACATTTAATCTTGTTCATTAAACGTCTGGATGAAATCATAAATTAAATCAAAGGAAAGAAATACAAGCCACCAGTCATCATTGGATTACGAAATAGAAATTGAAATCAGTTTCTTTTCCTTTTGTAAATATAAATGGTGGTTATTAATCATCCTATTCCGACGTCTTCTCTCTGTATAACTTAATTAGAATTCATTAGATGCCTTTTCATCTACGTATTGCAATTACTCAAACGGTGGCCTGCTGAGAGTTGCTAATCAATAGACTTATAATAGAAGACACCAATTAAACAAATGCGTATTTTCAATTTGTTAGCGAAAATTACTATCATAAGCACTCTTAATGACCAAAGACAATTCCTTAATGATTCCAGGTTGTATTGCAAGCATTTCTCTTGATCGACAAACGAATAATTATATTTTCCAGCTTTATTTTACAGCGTTCGGTTTCTGACTGTGACCCCGAGACAAGCGATTGGTTCTATAGAAGTTCCGAGGGATCGATATTAATCGAGTATTCTACCATTGTGTTTGATTTCGTCTAGCAGCTGTTGCACTTCCAGTACGCAGTCTGTCTGGCTCCTCAAGGTTCCTTTATCGCGTCTTTGCTGAATATATAATTTACGAACCTACCGCTGTGACGACTAGAAATACGGGGCTACGGCAAAGGTCGGTGGAGCCCGTACAGCAAGATGGAACTTGGGATAATGGAAAGTGAAGGTTTCCAACGCCAACTTCTGTATACGAGATATTATTGATGGAATCGGACAATTGAACTGGCAACATTTCTCTATTGATGTCAGATTCACGTAATTGCAGAAACATTGTTTATCTGTTAAATTCTAGATGTGATTGTGGACATATAACTGGATTATTACAATAATCGAAATTGATTTTTGACTCCTAAAAGTGGTCCAATTTAAATTTTTAAAAGTACTTTACTCTATTTTTAGGCTTCCAGCCATTGAGTTTATCAAAATATACTGCTTTAAATTGCTGAGTTATGTTCTTCTGAATGTCTGCCAAGTCCTCAAATCGTTTTTCTTTGAGATGGGAACAGAAAACAGTCGCACGGCGCCAGATTTGAAGAATAAGGTGGAGACTCCATTGTTGTGGTCTTGTTTTTCGTTAAAAACTCTTTTACTGTGACAGAGGTGCATTGTCATGATGCAAAAGATATTCATCTGACCATAAATTGGGCCGTCTTTCGAATTTATTCATGAAGTCTTCCTAAAATTTCAATGTAGATTGTCTGATTTGGCTGGACAAATCTACGATGAACAACACCAGGACAATCAAAGAAAACGGCAAGCATGGACTTGATCTTCGATTGAGACATTCTTGCTTTCTTTAAAGGAAGAAGAAGGAGTTTGCCACTATATGCTTTAACGCTTGGTTTTGAGGATTCATCTATTGTTATCACTGAATCCAAAAATTTAATAACAGTTCTTTGCTCTAAATTACCATCACTCGTTTTTCCTCCGAAGAGTTAAAATACTGATTCACTTAAAGGGACACAGTTCAATCAAAACTTAATCGATTGGAAAGAAACAAAAACTGATCTGTACAGGAAAAAACAAGCTACAACACGATATGAATGTTGTTGACATGCCCAGTAGTAAGGAATTGGTAAGAACGATTCTAATGTCATTTTAGCCACACATCAACGGTGCTTAATTTAAAAATTGATCTAAAAAAAAAACTGCTTCCCTCTAAAAGGCCATTTGCGTATCGTAAGTCGTTCGCACGCAGTCCTGTTGAGCCAGTGTATCGTCCAAGGCGTGTTAAGTGATGGAACAAAGAATAAACATTAAATTTTGTGTAAAAGAACATCTAATGATGCGTTATTGGGAGAAACGTTTCTCCCAATTAAAAATCTCCAAGAATGAATTGATTCAGTGTTGTTGATTCTTAGGAAGAACCTTTCACATTTGGAAGTTCAGATAACAGTTTTGTAGAGGGTATATTGGGATAAAATTGGGAAAATGTTCATTTGCATAGAAATACCGTAGTAGATAAGTGTACAGCGAAGGAAATACCTCAAGTGATTGATGACACACAGTGCTATCGTGCTGTCTATCGCTTCATTTATTTAAGAACCACCCTCGTTAAAAAATGGCAATGTTGGTAAATCTTTATTATCTGGGTGCACGGAGAAATTACAGATTCTAATCTGTGTACTAATAGCTTGTGGCTTGTATTATAATTACTTTAACGCTATTTGGATGATAAACATTGGTTGGAAGAGCAGGAGTATTTAGATGAGGTTGATGTATTGACCATGTTAATAACCTACGTGCAACGATATTTCAAGGCAACGAAAAAAAAAATGGCGCTTGTGCACGCGCGTTAGATGGTTTTATATGAAACATCCTTCGAGTTTCTTTTAGCTGTTTTGATTCGAATATATTGATTTAAGAAATAACAATGGAATGTAACGAAAATGCGAGACGAAACATTGTATTGTTGCAGTTATATAACAAATACTTGTATTGTTGCATTTATACTGTTCAACAAATGGCTACAATCAAATGGGTAATTAGGCTATTGCCTTGGATCTTGTGCCTCTGGCGGAAGTCGTGAATGAAGTCACTTCCGTGATGCATTTTTCGTGACTGATCAGGTTTACTCGATTGTAGGTGCCTTCCAAGGATGTTTCACATCAAAAATGGTAAAATATCTGCTCACTAAAATAACTTGGTTTACAAAAAAAAAAAAAAAAATCTTAAAAAAAAAAAAGCTAAACTATAATAAAACCTGATACATGGTCGAATTTGTTCTTAAGAAATGTCCTATCTCATGGGTGGTTCTTGGGTTCAATTCTCTTAAAAGTGCTTCTGTGACATTTTCATAAACTGGACGATATTTACGGCTACGGTGTGACTCTTTGTTCGTCTGGTGATGCGCAGTTTACAAGAGGCGTTCAGATGTTTGTTCTTCACTTGGCGTGTGATTTGTCGAGCAGAGCAAATATCGAGTCTCTGAAGCGCGTAATATTCCAAGCTTGGCTACTGGGAAAGAACATTTGCAGAGTAAAAAAAAGCTCTTCCTCCAATAAGCTTTTTTCCTTCGCTGTACGTGTACAATGTACACTGCACTAGCAAAAGTAAAGGGATAACGGCGATTTTATTAAAGATTCACAAAAATTTCAAAAAATAATAAAAAATACTACTTTCTACTACACTGCTCGGCAAAATTAAAAGAACACGTAGAAAATGTGGTGTTACACATGCACCATAGAATAACGGTGAAATGAGGAGATAGAGAATTACCAAAACGGTCCCATTACCGAAGTCGATACAAGATGCTCGAAAATATGGTCACGTGACATCTGTACGGCGTATGATCCCCTCAAATGGCTAAATAGGCCTGATAGCGGTGAACCATGCTCAATATGCACTGAGTGATCACTGAATTATGACCACCCCTATGAAAACTGATTGCAACTCGTTGGCCATGTGAGCAACGAGAGTGCGCAGTTAGTCGACTTAAGTAGCATAGATAAGGTGTCAATGGTTCAGTAAGAAGTAAAATTCCGAGCGTGATGGCTAAAAGGAAGGATTTGTCGGACTTTGATAAAGGACAGATTGTGGGTGCTCGACGAGCTGGTGAATCGATTTCCCAAACGGCTGAACTGGTGGGATGTTCGAGAGTCGACGTAGTTAAAGTGTACCAGGATTGGCGTCAAAATGGTTGAACAACGACCCGACGGCAAACTGAAAAGGTCAGCGAAAGGTTGATGTTAGAAGTGCGTGCCGGGTCCGACGACTCGTACAGGCGAATAGGCGCAGCACTGTTGAAGAGTTGACTACCCAATACGACATGGGCCAACCCAGAACAATATCTGGCACGACCATGCGTCGCACGCTCGCACGTATGGGCTATACCAGCAGACAACCCCTACGGCATCTTCTCCTAACCAAGGTTCATCGGTGTAAAAGACTCGCCTGGTGCAAAGAGTATACAAGTTGTACGTTAGAAGACTGAAAGAAGGTCTGCTGGTCGGATGAGTCACGTTATTTACTCCACACCGTGGATGGCCGTGTACAGATTTGGCGTCAACAACATGAGGCACTCTTCATCCATCATACATGGTATCAAAAGTGCAGGCGGTTGTATGGTTTTGGGCATGTTTCACTGGCAGGAACTTGACCCCTGGTGCATGTGGAACAACGTATCAATGGTCTCAGCTATTGTCAACTGCTTGCTGACTGTGTACACCCCGCTATGCACACTTTTTCCCGAATGACGATGGTATCTTCCAAGATGACAATGCGCCGCGCCCATCGGGCACTTGCTATGCAGGATTGGTTTGAGGAATACAGTTCTGACTTCCAGCATATCGATTGGCCTCCAAACTCCGCCGATATCAATCCCATAGAGCACTTGTGGGACACTATGGAAATGCACATCAGGCGTCTGGATACACCAATCACCTCCATACCTGCATTGCTGACCGCATTACACACAGCTTGGTTGGCCATACCTCCCGAACGCTTCCGACATCTTGTTGAATCAATGCCACGTCGGATAGCTGCTGTACTAAGGGCAAAAGGAGGACCTACGAAGTATTAGCTAGGTGGTCATAATTCAGTGATCACTCAGTGTAAGGGCGCCTATAAGATTCCGTAGCAACAAATTTCATTCTTCCACTAGCGCTGACCAACTGACAGAAGAGTTTGCTGCCGGCGTGCAATGCGACGTCCCACACATGTTCGATCGGATTCAAACCAGCTGATAGTGCTGGCCACGGTAGTCGTTGGATATCTTCAGTTTCAAGATATTCTTCCATCAGTCGAGTTCTATGTGCAGTGGTGTTGTCGTGCATTAAAAGAAAATCTGGTCCAGCAGTATCCCAAAAAAGTCGCACATAGGGTTCGAGGATTTGTTCTTGGTACCTCTGCGCAGTTACGGTACTCCTATTAAAAACATGTAAGGGTCGTTGATCATTATATCACCACAAGAGAACAACCCTCCATCGTAAACGTCCCTTTCTCTGATTGGAGGGATGGTACAGCACTCATCGTTGTCTCCAGATGAAATAACGTATAGAATCTGTTTGTAGGCTAAAAGGGAATTTTTCAGAGAACAGAACTGTACCCCATTTGTCAGGGCTGCAAGTCATATGTTTCTTGGCATCAGTTTCAACGAGCTGTGCGATGGTTTGGGGCTAATGGGATACAATCACTGGCGTACAGTCCACTTGATTTGAGCTTTCTTAACAGTCCGGTTGGAAATATTTTCATCTATGGTCATAGCAACCTCAAGAGACAGTTAACGACAGAACATCGTAGTGTTCCTTTTTTGCTGTTAGTGCCAGATAGCAGTCTGTTCTGGTTGACGTAACCCTCGGGCGACCTTGGCCATCTCTTCTTGCAATGGTTCCTATCTCCTTAAACTGCTACCATAGTGCCGATACGACACATTAAACCAACATGCCACCTCCGCATGCGACTGTCCAGCTTCAAGTCGTCCAACGGCTCACCATCTCAAAGAATTATCTAAACGACGATGACTTGCCAACCTGAGTATTGGCATGAATAATTTGCATAATGTGCGGCTCTGTAAGGTGGTAGGTCGAGCTCTGTTGGATACTCGGAATCTGCATGCCAGGATGCCTATTATACCAATATTTGGTATAATTATGACCATCTACCTAAGTGCCATCCTCCTGCCAAACTTCCAGTAGGCATGCTGCAGCAAGCCTTGCATCATCAAAAGAAATTACTAGTACTAGAGAATATATTTTATTGTCACTCTATAAAACTGTATTCACTTCCAGCCTTCAAAGTTGGTTTCTTCAACCCTGATGATGGTGTGTCCCAATGTTTCTGCTACTTCTAGAAGTATCACCGGAAGTCAGACGATATAAGCTGTTTGCGATCGGCTGTTTTATTCTCTTGGATGGTTGGAATGTCATCAGATCTTCGTCCTTTCAGCATTATTTTGAGTTTAGAGAAGAAAGAAAAATTACAAGGTCAGGTAAATACAAAGTGTATGAAAGTCGGGATACCACAAGAAAGTTTTTTAGGACAAAAATTCTTGAATGAAGAGTGCATGTATGCAGGCGTATTGTCATGATGGAAAACCATCCGCCATTTTCAAATAATTGATGGCGTTTTCTTTTATTTTGTCTCCTTTATCTAATCAGAATCCTCTGCTTAGTAGCACAATAGTTATAATCACCGTTCCTCTCCACCCCGGGTGGAAAAGCTCCTGGTTGGAATTCCTTCAATGGCGCTAGGGAAATTTTAGGGGCTCTTTTTTCGCTCGAGAAAAAAAAGCTCCCCAAAAAAGATTCCCAACTCATCAGAAATTTATCGGATGGTTAATCACCGATTTGTTCACACAGTTTAACAAAGTTAATTCCAATGTACAGGTTGAGAGTCAACCTCTACGTTGGAATCTGTTTTGACAGATTCGCAGCTCTTTTGGAAATATTTCAACTACTGAGACATGACAACCTTGCTTCAGATGGCGTTGCTCATTAAAAGTGAGTAAACAGGTAGCAACTTGAACCACTGACCCCTCCGTCCTCTATCATTTTGCAACCTCATCAAAAATTTTAAACAAATATTAATCTTTTTACAATATGTAGTTGGATCACTTTTTGCACGGCTTGGCATAGATTCCACTAGGTATCTAAGGGAATGTAGATGCAAATTTTATCATTTTTCCTTCAGGATATTTGTCAGCTGCTGTATTATGGCAGCTAAAGAACTGCGAAGTCGAACTGCCCTTTCCAACATATCCTTGACATTCTCATTTGAATTCAGATCTGAAAAATTGGGTGACCAGGATAAATGTTGGAAACCATGGGAACACGCCACCCTCGAAGCATCCAGATACAATTTTTGTACAGTTGATAGTAACGTTGGCATCTTGAAAGAATCCATTGATACGGGAAAAAATGAAGCATTGCAGGGCAAGGTTGGTCCAATACCATAGAAAGATATCCAATTGGGGTAACACGACTTTCTAACGATATGAGCGCACTCAGTCCGTACCAACTGAACATATCGTATACCATGATACTGCCTCCAGCCGCTTGAGTAGTGAATACAGGAGAGTCTGGGTGCATGGTGTTATGAGGTTCATACCACTTTCGCCCTCTCATTGGTGAAAAAAAGTATAAACCGAGACGTTTCAGACACGATCTTTTTCCACTGTTCCACAGTCCAGTCTTGGTGTTGAGCACCACACCAGTCGAATCTTTCGATTTTTTTACAGAACAGAATGGCTTTCATATAGATGTACAATTACCAAATCCCAGGTTCTTCAATTCCAGCAATAGTTGGAAATGGGAATCTTACTTTGCCTCAATTGTTGTACACTGGAGCTTCTATTCTGATGCACAATTTGCTTTAAATTCCTGTGGTCTCGTTCTTGGAGTACCGACTTTGTTCCGCATCTCTTCTTTTTTAGAGCTGCATCCTGCTTCTGTCTTCCCCTCATTCTGCTTTCGACACACTAGTGAATATGCCTCATGCTAAACTTTCTCCAAAACAACAAGAAGACCTTTTTGAAAATCGGAAAACAGTCCTCCCAATGACTAAGAAGGACTAAGAAGTTCTAGGAAAGCGAACAATATTTATCTGATACCAAGTGATTGTGATCAATCTAATTTTTTGACCATTGAGTGTAATAATAATAATAATGGAATACATTAACGTAAGGATATAGAGGATGTGCTGTTATCCTTTAAATAAGAATTTTCCAACTGTTTGGAGATGTTGTCTCCTACTACGCATGCTCAGTTTAAGAGATAAAAATTCGACTGTTTTTCTGGAAACAGTCATTTATCTGGTTTTGACTGGTAACACGAGAAGGGGGAGTAGAAACCTTCTACGATAGATGAGCATAATCTAAAATTGGCAAAATTAATGGGGACACGCTAATTGCTGAAATTAATGAGACAGTTTAATGAGGACACGGTCATCATCAAATTTCCTAGTATAAGGGTAATTTTACAAAGCCCAGAATGCAGTTCCTATTCCCGAGACTGAAGATTGAAAATTATTCTTGCTGTGGACGCAGGAGTGATTCTTCACATGCCACATTATCACTGATATATTGCTTAACAGGAACCAAAAAATTGGATTGAAAAAAAAAAAAGAAAAAAAACAATAATTTTTTATATTGTTGATAAAAGACCAAACAACAAGATCATTAAGAAGTTTATAAACTATAATACAATCATCATAGATTTTAACAGTCACAAATAATTTTAAGTCATCGAGTTGAACCTGGTAACTATCAGTATGTTATCACAGAGTGGCCAAGTTAGTCGGTCTCAGGAGATTTTCATGGCTTTTTCCTCCAGAAATTTCGATTTTTTGTCTAATAACTTGACCGAAGGATACACGCATTTATAGAATCGATACACTGACTCTTCGTGGCATTAGTTGCCTTGGTGCACCTAACATAATTATGCAATTAACGGGCAAAAACGTCTGCCCTTTCCAGGTCGAAGGTGTAGATGTTTTCCATTGACGTTCAAGGACTTCTCGATAGAATGTTTGGTTGACAGTTTTACCTTGTGGTAAGAACTCTTTCGCATCACTTCACTCTGATCCAAAACACAGATGTGTATCCATTTGATTCTGGATTTGGTCTTTTGTGCTTCCTTTGGATGTGGCACTCAGGTGTGCCATTCTGAATTCTGTCTTTTGGTTTTCTGGATCGTACTCAAAAATTCATTTCGTCACCTGTTATCACTTGCTGAAGGATGTCTAGCTCACTTTCAACACGATTGAGGCAGACGTTCTTCCGATGTTTGCTTCTTCAGCGAGATTTTTTGGCACAAATTTTGTGCACGCCCAAATATTCTCTTAAAATGCCATGGACAACTCAGGTACTCAGGTTCGTCTCACTTGCCATCAATATCATGGTCAACCGACGGTGAAACACAATCAAAGCCCTTACCCTCTCTACATTCTCCTCTGTTGTTGCAGAGACAGGTCGCCCTGCATGTGGTTCATCTTCAACGGCTTTATGTCCTTCCAAAAAGACCTTGAGCAATCGGAAAAATTAAACCCGGAATAAAACTTATCTCCATAAGCTCTTTTTAACTTTTCATTCGTTTCTGAAGAATTTAAAAGATAAATAACGTTTTCTGGGCAATAAGCACCACCACTAAGGTAATAATTTACCACCAGGGTTCAGACTCCTGGTGGTAAATTTTCTAGGTAATTTTTTATTGATAAAAAAAAAAAACTCACGCATATACTGGATTACCAAAAGAAACGATTTTTCGATTTGATCAAAAAACATGTTTAAAATATAGTTTTTCAGTTATTAATTTTTAACAAGTTAATGTACGCAGTACGTTACATTTCAGGTGCATTCGATTTTTTTTTTTTAATTAAGTGAAGTTTTTTTCTTTTCTGTAATTAACAGAAGTGAAAAGTAAATATAACTATCTCCTTATCAATTATAAATTTATAGAACACTTAGGAAAACTGTATAGTTTTGCTTTCTTTAAACTTAGCCTACATATAGTTTATATAGTTTACAACTATATAATATTTATTACTCTTCTCGCGTATACTTTTTAAGTCTCTTTATTCTATATACATATATATTCATTAATAAAATAATATTCATTAATAAAATGGATATTAAGAAAATAAATTTCATTAATATCCATCCATGGAAATCGAGTTATTACTTGCGAACGGACAGACGGATCGGACATGATGAAAACAATAAACGCATATATATATATATATATATAGCTCTTAAATAGCGTTTTTGCTACAATTATTACTTGGATATACAAGCACATGCGGATGGGAATATAAAAAATACACGAAACGTTATTTATGAGGAAAAAAGCTTCTCAATACGAAGAGATCTATGAAGCATTTCATGTTCCTTTTCTCGCGCGATCGAACTGCCCTCTGGAAAGTAATTCTATATTGTTTCGAGCCCATTTCCTCAACACGGAGCCCTGATGCATGACAGAAACCATAAATGTCAAGTGGTGATTTTGTGACGTCCGTCACCTTCGCACCTCTATCAACCACGGATCCGTCAGCGACACATTCGTAGTTTGACATCACGGCCGTGGTGGTGGCTTCTATCACACGCCCGCTCACTTTACGACCAATCTCACCTCTATAAACGATATTTGCTTGCCAAAATGCATACCGTAAATGTCCCTTGTCTGCAACTCGTCGATCTGTCCGTTGCGTCTTATTTTAGCTCCAAGAACAAAATCTTATTCTACCGCAGGCAACCAGCCGTGCTGTCATTATCTCGCTGTTTGAGAACGGTGTGACACCCACCTACACCCCCCCTTCCGGCAAAGCCCGACAGCATGAAACATGTATGACCACGCAACCATGAATGGCGTGATACGAGAGGGGGGAGGAGAGGAAGGGATTGGCAAACAGAGACCCACACAATTCTCCTCGCATTTATTTACCTATCAGTGGTTTCTGTATCGGATGGAGATGTACCGACAGTGGGATAAATATAGATGACTTAACATCCGCACGTCACGTGCGATTGAACGCTACTTTGCGGATTTGTAACGTCAAAATGTGAAAACTGGAAAGGCGACTTTAAATACACTGCCTCTCCAACATAAAAGGAACCTTGTAGTCAGAATGAATTGTCCTATTTTAAATGTTGGCTTACATTTTTTGTTTATTTTAACTGCTTCAGTAAAATACATGTATGGCCACAATAGGGGAAGGATTTAGAGATTTGTGTCATCCATCTTTAATTAAGAAAATTCTATGAAGTGGTTTGGAGACTCAAGCTGTTGCTCTAGGCATTTCTAAGCATTTGATAGAGATTGCAAGGTTCCATCCTATGATATCGTCTGGTCTCTTCTTACGCCAGCCGATAAATGACGCCCTCGTGAGTAGCACAATTGGTAGAATCGCTCCTCCCCACACCCGGTGGAAATGACCCGAGTCCCGTTGATAATGTGAAGAATTTTTATGGGCCTTTTTCACAAAGTGGCTGAGTTAGTCAGTCTCAGGCGAGGATAGCATGGTTTTTTCTCCCGGAAACTGGGGTTTTTCATCCATCAAACAGAAAATCTAATACACAATATACTAGGGGCAATATGGCCTTAGTCGCTGATGCTCCTAAAACTCTACTACAACGACCACAACCGATAAATGACTTCTGAGTTCTCAATTTTATGGTGTTGACCAATATTTCAATATGGCATTTCTGTACATCATATTGCACGTTCCTGTTTGATAAATCTTTTGCTCAGTATAAACAAACACTTCGATATTCATCATCAAGTCTTCAAATTATAGAGAGAGAGAGAGAGAGAGAGAGAGAGATAATCTTTAATGCCCTTCACGGCCAAAAAGCCTTATGATCCCCAAGTCAATCTCCAGTGAGGGTGGAAGGATTTTTTTCAAAAATTGGGGTCGCCATGACATAATTAATATCATTATAGATGTATACAGGAGAATTGGGGCATGTCAGCATAGCCCTGGAGGCTACTATAAGATTCACCTCAGACTGATGCAAGCAGCTGATCTCCATTACTCCTCTCCCAGATAATCTGGGAGAGGAGTAATGGCTATTCGCGCCAGTCATGTGGAGGGGACATTAACCTGAAATAGATGGCTTTGACTAGTTCTTTATTTATACAGGGTTCCTCTGATGACGTTTTTTGTCCAGCAAACAGAAAATCTAATACACAATATACAAGGGGTAATATGGCCTTAGTCGCTGATGATGCTCCTAAAATTCTACTACAGCAACAACAACCAATAAATGACATCTGACTTCTCAATGCTATGGTGTTGACCAATATTTCAATATGGCATTTTGGTGATGATGGTACATCATATTCCATGTTCCAGTTTGATAAATATTTTGCTCAGCATAAACAAACATTCAATATTCACCATTACGTAGTCTTCAAATTATGATCCCCAAGTCAATCTCCAGTGAGGATGGAAGGATTTTTTCAAAAATTGGGGCTGCCATGACAAATTAAAAAGGCATTTTAGAAATGAAATTGAATTAATCTATAAATTTAATTCTGATTTCTGTTAATGACATTGAAATCTTAATTTGTACTTTTATGTCAAAGTTTACTAAAGATGGTAAATGTTGAGACGTTGTTAGCAGTAGTAACCAAGGTTCGCTGCCTCAACATGAAATATGTAAATTACAGAAGAAGAATATTATGTGGGACATTAGGAATTGGTTTGAGGAAAACAGTAGTAACTGGTATGGAGTGACTTTACGAAGCAGAGACATAGACACTGAGAGTGGAAGTTATTATAAGACTGGAAAATTTTGAGAAATTTATAAAATTAGGTTGAACACGCTGGAGATGTGGAGAGGTAGTTGTTCAGTGTTTGCAGAGACTTACTCTTCTTAGAACAAATGAAACAATGCTGGTAAATGTAAGGGTCTACATTTTGGTAACAGGAATCCTGGCTCTCTTAGTAATTGGGAATTTAAAAACTTGGGTAGAAAAGGACGTAAGAGTTATTGTGTAATCCAACATGAAGCATCTTATGGTCTTCTTCCCAGGTGAAGAGGAGTAAAGGTCATGAGGTGGCCACATGGACACTGAGATCCCACGTCAAGATGGAAGACGTCTGCAGCATTCCAGACACAGGGAAAACTAACACCTGGCCATGGAGATGCATGGCCAACGGGGGAATGAAACTCTTGGCCATGGGTTGCAGAATATACTGCTGTACCCCTATCATCATAGATGTATACAGGACAATGTGGGTGTGCCAGCATAGCCCTGGAGGCTACTATAAGAGTCACCCAAGGCCGATCTCCACTACTTCTCTCACAGATAACTTGTGGTACTTGCTATTCGCGCCAGTCATGTGAAGGGACACATTAACTTGAAATAGATGGCTCGTTAGTTCTTTATTTATACAGGGTTCCTCTGCAAATTTAAGAATCTATTGGAGAAAAACTCAGATCAGTCAGTTTTCGAATGCATCAACAAGGAATTTAGGGAAACCACAGATTTTAGAAATATCTGAAGTTTACAATTAAAAAAAAAATTGAAAGAATTATTAAATAAAAGTGCAATTAACTGAACGATGTAATATTTGGGATATAAGATTTAAATCTTCAAAATTTAAATCGCCTTAAAATCAACTTTTTTCGATGATTTAATGCTAATAAAAATGTTAATTCAAACTTAAAATGCAATCACAATTCCCGCATAATAAAACTTTAAATGTGAATTGACACGCGATTGCAGCAAGCCGATGGAACATTAGGGTGGTCGTATGCTCAACTGACGACGGATTTAATGCGAGGGGATGCCAGTGCACTTTGTAAGAAGCTCGGCAATCGCTAATGACCGAAGTTTCTTTGCCCGCAGCTACCTAGCACGTGCCGACTGAGGTAATTACGTGCGAATATTTAATTATGTAGCGAAACCAGCAAAGAAGATCGTGGAGCTCGTGTGGAACATGGGGTGTGGACTGTCACTAGTGCTTATGCTGAAATGATGAATTTTATGGAACATTAGCGCTGTTTAAATACTAATTGATCGTTTACTTTCAAATAAATTATTTCAATTAGCTGTCTGGAGTACACAGTGTTTACAATTATTTGCTTAATCGTCTCTTCCGATTCCATTTTCGACGTTGAAGTTAATTCTGGAAATGATTTCGCCTTTAAAATTCTCTGTTTGCCCAGAATTATCGCCGAGCGTGCTCATTGGTACAACGTCTTCGCTTTTCCTTATCGTTAACTTCGCAACATCATTCTGATTTAAACGAAGTTCGTTGTTTGAATTACGTTTCTGCAAATGCACTTCAAACTATTATTAAGCGACCGAGCGAAGAATCCCTTAGAAAATTAAATGAAATTGGTTGTTTTGTTAATGTCGATAATCTGTACAGAATATATAAATCTAGTGGAACTACCTTTGCAGAAGAAGTATATTAAAAGCCAGTACCAGTGGATCGGAAGTTACAGAGTTTGAACATAGGACAGTGGTTGGATACCATGTCAGCAACCTTTCTCTGAGCGCAGCAGCTGAGATTCATCTGAATCTTCCAAAATCAACTTCGGATTCAAAGATGGAAGACTGTAGGTGATACCTCAACCCAAAAAAGTTTAAAAGCCTCACAAATTCATGGAAGACATTTGATGAACCATAAAAAGGGTAGAAAAATCACAGAGAAGGTCCAAGAAGCCATAGGAGCATCCGTCAGTATATCAATCATCCGTAGGGAATGCCTAGCCTTTGTATGTAATAATGGTATAGGGCACTCTCCACGGATGACGCTTTAATGGTATAGTCCAATATCACGGTTACCAATGCAACAGAGTTTAGAGTGGTTTGTTCCCAAAGTTCATAGACTAGACTCACTCGACCATGAAGTTTGGTGTGGTATATGGCTATTTCAGCTAGATAGTGCCTGAAATCACAAAACCCCTGACATTTTGGACAACAAACAAGTTCTGGCATCTGATTTTTAGGAGGAATAGAAGCCAATTCTAGCCAACATATACTATAAGTTGACAGAAAGGTATGCCCAAAAAGATTGAGGTTCAAAGTCCCTTTTTTACAATTACGTGTGCCTTTTGGTCATACAGTATACACGAATGCTTTGACAAAAGAACAATAGAAAACAATAGATAACATTCGAATTACCACAAATTCTAGCTGACCTGCAAATATTGCAGCATTAACTCCAGAAAATAGAACTGAGAAGATTGGGTTACGATGGGCCAAGTGTCAATAAGTCGAAGCTTGAAATAGCTCGTTTATAATAAAATACAGTAGCTGTTAGTACAAATTTATAACCTTAAGAGTTTTCATTGACTACGTGATTTGTCTATTTGAAGTCAGCTCGCGTGGTTAGCACAGCTGGTATAATCACCATCCTCCGCATACTGAGTGGGAAAGATTCCAGTTCGAATCGAGTGCAATGATACGAGGAAATTTTATAGGCTTCTTCACAATGTGGCTAAGTTAGTCGATCTCAGGAGAAGGTACCATGGTTTTCTCTCCCGGAAACTCAGATTTTTGTCCAGAAAACAGCAAATTCGACCATAGAACTAGCAATTTACAGACATATTAGACGATTCAATATGGCCTAAGTTGATAATGCGTCTAAAACCCTACAAAAATCAACCATTGCCTATTTGAACCTGCTATGCATATAATACGCACTTCAACAACCAACCTCAAAGGTGTAATAGAGGCACAATGGGTTGAGGGATTATTATATTACATGTAACGTCCCGGACCATGTTTTGTTAATTTTTTAAATGTCTGTCATCATTTTTGAGATATTTTTTATTCGCGTTTCCCACTTAAGGGAGATAAGCCTATTGAATCATAGCGCTCTTGGAATACATAATGCTGGAATTGCATTGGCTAAGAGATAGTTTTATTGCGTTCCTGAATATGTGCACTCTAGCGGAAATTATGAACAGAAAATGGCAATATTGTGAATAAATTTCTAAAGGCTATAGTAAAAAGACCTACAAAGAGCGAGAGGCTCTCTAGATGTACACATGATAAACATGAATATATTACAATTCGTTTTGGATTTGATAAAAGACGGATGTTGGAAGCTCGTTTCCGAATAACATTTTCTGGCAGGACACGCCTTGGCTTCTGCCCAAAGTGAGTTCGTTTTGGTTTTTAGGGTACGCACGAGGAAACAGCTAAATTTTAAATGCGTTGGAGTGTTTCATTTTTTCTTCTTTTTCATCCCTTTATTTTTCTTCCTGTGCGTGAGCTTACCTATTACCACGCTTTTCATTTATTTCAACCAACATATATCGGTTTGTCCTTTGATGCGCTACAAAACTTACTATAACAACAACTCCAATAGAGGGCGCGATTGTATCATACTATTTTGAACTCACGCACTCTTTGTGGAAGCCAACCTTTTTTGGAAATATATCAACTAGAAAAGCAATAATTACACTTTTCTTCTTTGCAGTTTACTGCTTCTTTGCCATACTGGACTAAGGACACGCGCCAGCAGGTAGACGTCTTTATACGCAGGATCATGCATAAACATGCATTTATTAAACAGTCTGTAAAGGTAAGCATGCAACATGATATACAGGATGATCATTTTAAATGAGTAGTAGTCCAGTAGTCCAGTATCTTCCCAACAATGAAGTTTGGAGGAGTCAGCGTGGTGGTTTAGGGATGTATTTAATGGCTTGGCTTGGGACCATTTGTTTTGGACAAACAATGACTGCTGAGGTCTATGATGTCCTAGACAATAATGCGTTTACGTTGTGGTAGCACGTTGGGGAAGGCCCATATCTGTATCATCAGGACAGCGGTCCGTAAAAGTTGGACTGGTCAGCCCAGAGCCATAACTTAAATCCTATAGAGAACCTTTAAGATGAACTGGATCGTTAGGTGTGTGAGAGGTGAAACTGCCAAAAAGAAAGAGCTGAACTGGTCTCCTCGTTGAGGTCTGGATGCTGGAGAATATCGGAGGAAATTTTAAAAAACTGGTGGAGAGTATTCCACGAAGGATTGGGGTTACCAAAAACGCTAAAGGTTTCAACGCACGTTTTAGTTTTCCTGTAAATAAAAGTTATTTGTAGATATGCAAAGTATCCGCATACTAATTGTAGGGCAGTGCAGGTGGAACATAAGAACATTTTAGGGTCATTAGAACTTAAAACATTCAACATATATCGTTGTTGCTGTATTATTCTGGGAGGAAAAATCGATCAAAAATATTTTTTTCCCAAACTTCAGGAAAGGGGCAAGATTTCATTGCCCTTTCCCCATAAAAATACTGAAAATCTGTATTATAATCTGCAACCTGAAATAACAAAAGTATTTTTCTATTTCTGGAGGATTTATCAGACCGATTCCATCCATCTCCCCTCTGTATATGCCGTTATTCATTATTCAAATAAAACAAATTGCTGTATACATAATATGATCAGTTATTCAGTTCACAAATTCGACAACTCAACATTTATTTTCCAGTAATTCTGTTAGAGTTTCCCAAAGATCGTTTCCAATTCATATTACAAAATCTGGATGAGTCGACCAAAGTGCTGTTTGTTCTGGCATCGTACACACACACACAGCTTTTGTGAAAGCCTCATAAATAGTTGCCTAAACAGAGAAACACTGAGTAAACATAAGAGACATGCAGTTACATCTCCAGAATGATGAAAGAGATAAACGGGCGATCAAAGAAAGCATCTAAGAATCCATATTGGAGTGATCTAAAATGAACAAAATACGCTAAATTTTCCAATAGTAACAAAGAGACCATTCTTTGCGATTCAGCAGAAATGTGATGTATTATATCCCGGAAGCTTTTTCCATTATCTATTTATAGTTGGTAATCTATTCTGGTATTTGCAAGCCTTTAGATGCGTTGGGTCATCGCGGGGCAGCATTCAATTACTATATACGGCTTGAATCGTTCCAACGTCACGTATTGATTAAGTAAGATGCACAGTCATGTGGACCATGAATATTGTATAATGAAGGCAATGCGTCTTTTCTATTGCTCAGTCATTTTCTAATGACCTTTCTCATGGTGGGTAAGTAGAGTCTGATCTAAAAGTACTATGGCTATCGAATAAAAGGTAAAACGGGGATGGCACTGAAGGCATTATTATATTTTATGATGCTATCGAATAAACAGCGTACTCGTCCCTTTATTTCGCCAAAGAGGTCACGTGTTTCTTTTCAAATGGAATTTCTGAAACTGTTTATAGTAATAGTAAGACATCGCCACGATTGTCATAAAATATTTCATTTTTACCGCTAGACTGCTTGTTATTTTCAAGCTCTTTTGCGCACAACGCACAGACAATGGCGAAAGGCACATAATTCGAAAGCCTCAATAGTATGCAAAAATAAATTTTTACATATTGTTTTCCCCCTGTATGAGTATAGAACAAATTTAGTTATATTATAAAGGACATTTCAGAAGTTTCTTGAATGGTAAAGCTAAAACGTAATGGATTGCGCGAGTGAACTCCCGTTAGGTGTGGCGCTAGTAACTATTATCAATTGTATGTAAACGGTATAAGGAAATACCCTCATTCTTTTCTTAGCTATGGTTGATTGAATGTTTTTGTGCATCAACCACTTTGCACAGAGTTCCAGTTCATTTGGACTTTATCGTTTATAAAGAATATCCCTAACTCTGTGTTTATGGGTCAATTTGCATTTTTGTTTTGGCTGCCATTAGTAGTAGTGTTAATAGTGGCAAACGATGCAAGAAGAAAACCTACCCGCCTCTTCTGTACATCCCCTCTGATAATTTATCTAATCTTTCATTAAATTTATTCAAACTACCCACTTCCACTACACCAGATGTAAAGTTTGCTCCACAATCGATTACTCTCTGGCTGAAAGCCAATTTTCGCAATCTATCTTGCAACCATTCTCTTTTCAATTTAAATTTATGTTTCCTTTTGTGTATTGTCTGAGAAAGAGTAAGGATGCCATCCATTTAGTTTATTCAATTCACTTAATCTGGAATCAGAGTCTTGAACACTTGAATAAGATCTGGAAGCTGGTGCCTAATTTCCAAACGCAGTAATTTGCAGAACCGAAGTCTCCCAGACTAATCTTGTTGCTCTTTTCTGCAACTCGTCCTAACAGATCCACTTCCTCCCTAAACGGAAACTTCCAGACCAAAATGCAGTATTGCAGATGTAACTTTAATATTGCCTTATACAATGGGGCAATCCCCTCCTTGTCCCTGCTGGCAAAATAACTTCATGAAGTACCTTGAATTTATTAATGTTAAACCTCAATTTCCAGTTCTCAGCCCATTTGCCTTCAGTCCTCTCATTAACCACCCTACTAACCTTTGTATTACTGCGAACTTAGACATTAAGTTTGAGATGCTATCATGAGTAGCGTTAATAAATACTGAAAACACTAAGGGAACTCTGAGGAACTCCACCAATAACATTAGTCCAAGGAGAACAGTACCCATTTATAACCACCCTGTCTTCTGCACTTGGCCATCATTTTATCCATAGCAGTAACTTGCCCTTAATGCACACTGATCCAATTTGTACAGAAGTCTTTAATGGAAGAGTGTCAAAAGTTATAGCGTCATAATAGCTAATCAGATTGGTCAGACAGGATCCCCGTAACGGATCCATGCTGTGATTGCCGCATAATTGCATTCCTATCAAGATGATCTTGAATCATTTCTTTAACCATTGACTCCATTATTTTCCATGTTAAATTATTAATTTCCATGACATGGAACACGACCAACATACCAAACTTCGACTGTACAGTTGACGACTGCTTTAAAAGAAAACTGGAGCAAAATATTTGTTGCTCTAACATATTCTCAGAAGAATGGTATAGCCATCATTAAGGTGAGAGATTGGCCTAACATATTTTCAGAAGAATGGTATAGCCATGGTATAGGTGAGAGATTGGCCCGCATGCCATTAATCTCCTGAATAAACAACCATTTTGTCATAATCCCTCTCTACAAGATGATGGTGCAAACACACTTGGAACATTTTATCCTGGTCTGCAGGCCACATCTTAAAGTCACTTGGCGGGGGATGATTGAAGATTACAAGGACCCGAGGAGGATTAGTAAATCGAATGAGAGAGACATGTACCAGAGGGTACAAATATGGGACCAGATCATATGAAGTTCACTTTTGTATACAGCGTGTTGTGGAACGTGGTCTGCAAGGGTGGTGCAGGCGGAGAGTTTGGAAAAATTCAAGGGAAAACTGGATAGCCACTTTTTTGACGATGGGAATAGTATAAGAGAGCTTCTTATTTTGGCAGATATAGAATAACTTTGTTTTCTTCATCATTGTGCCATTTTAGAAAAATTTTTAAGAAATTCTGAATTTCCCAAGGGACATCGAGAAGGGCGGGAGATTATTTTTAGATGCATTGGTCAATCTTATAAACCAGATCGACAGTGTAGGGCCAAATAATTTATTTATAGAATTTTTACAAAATTTGTTTTGCCTCCAAAAACACAAAAATGCATAGATCAGCCTGAGAATTTGTAATTCAATGATCCCATCATTGATCGATGAAAATATTCTGCATCATTCGACGATATCAAAGTTTGATGTCTTTTTGGAGGAAATGGGGAAGTTTCAGGTTGGAAATGGAAATAGAAGTGCCATTAAAAAAAAAAAAAGTTGCATCAGATTGGTGGAATGCGTCTTTGTAGGAGAGCGCATCAATTATTATTAGAGATGTAAAAGCATGGCATACATGGTTACAGTTGGGTGATGAGAAAGAGTACTAAAATATTCCATAACTTATAAAAACGAGTTCAACAGAAAGAACTCTTAGGAGTGCATTTGGAAAATAGCTTGCACACATATCGAAGAAAAAAAAAGGGAAAAAAATATCAGAAGATCGGAAGCTAGCAAAATTGCGACTACACAAAACAGAAATTTGAATCTGAAATTCTGATTGGGTGCAATCAGCAACAAAGAAAAAGGAATAGATGGCTAAGTGACAGAGAAGTTCCGATAATCTCAAAAAAAAAAAAAAAAAAGGGGGGGGGGGATATTCTAGTGAAACCGTAGCAAAGAAAATGTGTATCTGAGCACATGCAATCAGTAAGAGAGAAAATAGAATGGCTATCGATTTTGCGTTTCTTTCGCAAAGCAGCAAGCTATCAAACTAGAGTAATGCAGTTTAACGAAGGGTAAAAGAAAATAAATAAAAAGAGAGAAATCTGTTGCTATGGTAACTTGCAGAATAGCAACGTAAGCCACTCGTCGAAAAGCAAAGAAAAAATTAAATCCTTTGCTTTATTTATTTTTTTAGACCTAAAATTTCCTTATTATTGAAAAAATAAATAATTTAGAGCCCTCCTGGAAAAACAGATATCAAAAAGTAACAGGAAAAGCAACTATCAACATTTTTAATAATAATTTTAAACCTTCTGTCTTTTCATTTAACAATCTAGGTAGCATTTTCACTTTTCGTGCTCCATAATTTTTATTTAATTTTTTTTTTATATATAATCCCGTTGCCATGGTTACGATGCAGAACTACAATAAGAACTATAACACGTCATTTTTAAACAATCAAAAGTAAAGTGCTCTATTTACTTCGTCTGCTTTTAGCACTCGTATTTGTTGATTTCAGTTAGTATACTCTGATTTTTTCCTCTTCTTTTTAAAGTAAAAAAAAGGAGTAAAAATAAGGAGAGAAATCTATTGCTATGGTAACTTCCAGAATAAAAACGGAAGCGATTCGTCGAAATGCAAAGAAAAAATGAAAACATTTGCTTTATTTATTTATTTTTCAGACCTAAAATTTCCCTATTATTGAAAAAATAAATAATTTTCAGCCCTCCCCTCTAGAAAAAACACCCTATCAACATCATTTTAAAATAAATTTAAAACTTCTGTCTTTTCCCTTAACAATATAGCTTGCAATGTCACTTTTGGTGCTCCGTACTTTTAATTTTTTTATCATGCCGTTACCATGGATACTATGCAGAACTGCAGAAGAACTATGACACGTCATTTTCAAACAATCAAAAGTAAAGTGCTCTATTCACTTCGTCTGCTTTTAGCATTCGTATTTGTAGATTTCAGTTAGTATAGTCTGATTTTTTTCTCTTCTCTTTAGGGTAAAAAAAATAATGATAAATAAAGAGAGAAATCTGTTGCTATGGTAACTTCCAGAACAGCAACGGAAGCCACTCGTCGAAATGCAAAGAAAATAATGAAATCCTGTACTTTATTTATTTATTTTTTAGACCTATAATTTTCCTATGATTGAAAAAATAAATAATTTTGAACCCTCCCCTCTATAAAACACACCCAATCAACATTATTTTAGAATAAATTTAAAACTTCTATCTTTTCACCTAACAATCTAGCTAGCATTGTTACTTTTGGTGCTCCATAACTTTAATTTTTTTTTTATCATGCCGTTACCATGGATACTATGCAGAATGCAGTAAGAACTATGACACGTCATTTTCAAACAATCAAAAGTAAAGTGCTCTATTCACTTCGTCTGCTTTTAGCACTCGTATTTATAGATTTCAGTTAGTATAGTCTGATTTTTTCCTCTTCGCTTTAGGGTAAAAAATAAAGGAAAAAAAGAGAAATCTGTTGCTGTGGTAACTTGCAGAATAGCAAGGGAAGCCAGTCGTGGAAATGCAAAGAAAAAATGAAATCCTTTGCTTTATTTATTTATTTTTTTTAGACCTAAAATTTCCCTATTATTGAAAAAATAAATAATTTAGAGCCTTCCCCTCCCGAAAAAACACACTATCAACAATTTTTTAACAATAAATTTAAAAATTCTGTCTTTTCACTTAACAATCTAACTGGAAATATCACTTTTGGTGCTCCGTACTTTTAATTTTTTTTATCATGCCGTTGCCATAAGAACTATGACACCCGATTTTCAAACAATCAAAAGTAACGCACTCTATTCACTTCGTCTGCTTTTAGCACTCGTATTTATAGATTTCAGTTAGTATTGTCTTTTTCATTTTCAAACAATCAAAAGTAAAGTGTTTTATTCATTTCGTCTGCTTTTAGCACTCTTATTTGTGGATTTCAGTTAGTATAGTCTGATTTTTTGCTCTTTCCTTTATTACTAAAATTAAGTAGTCATGGAAACAGTAGATTTCTTAGATAGGCAACTGACAAATTTGAGAGATTGTTGCAAAATTATTTGCAACATTCTGCATTCCTTTGAGGTTACACTTCGGGACTTCCTGACTACAAAATGAAAAACGCGATGCCGTCAGCACAAATAAAAAAACAAGGAAAGAAAGAAAAAAAAAAAGATAGAGAAGATATAGTATCAAACATATTTCAAAGTGCTATCGGCAACTGACGCAGCTTTTTTCAAAGAAAGAACCGGTATATCTTTGAATCCCAAACTTTTCTTGTCATTTCTAAAGTTAAGAGAAACTTCAGAAAGCGACTGGCATCTTTGTTTCTGCATTGTCTGACTGTTTATTACAGTGTACCCGGAGGTGTTAGATGGTAAGAGATCTAACGCGGAAGTGTACCATCTAACCTATCTTTGTCTTACTCGCTTAATGATATTATTACATTCATCCCTGTCTTTATCTCGAGAAAGAGAGAGATAAAACATGTTTGAACTTGTTTATGACATGTTTTATCGGGTTTTGAGGACCAAAAAAAATTAATATCATGTTTTACTCGACATTGGTGAATTGAGAAAGTCAATTTTGAGGTTAAATCGAGTTTAGGGGGATGAGGTACATCTAGAACAAAAGTTTTTGATTAGTTTCAAGAAGTATTGAAAAGATGTTAATAGTAATGCCACAAGCGGGTATCCAACAGTTCCTAAAATCGATGAAAATATTCAAAGAGAAGAAAATTTCTGCTGGATGAAAAACCAAATTTTGCTGGATGAAAAACCAAAGTTTTTTTCATCCAGCAAAATCACTTCCACATACCCTAAATGACATACCCACTGATTTTCACAGCGCTAACTCTAACCGTTTTGACGATAGGGTCTTCTGAATAGTAAATCATCTAGAAGTACTGACTTTTCAACTGTACTTCACCTTACCAAGAACAGCCAGAGTGAGCTAAATGATAATTGCTAATTGCAACCTTCTGTTTTTCTGCTAAATGCACTCAAGCATTACCCAGATATTTAAATTTTTCAGAACCTCTTCATAAATAAATATTTATTAACTTCTTCTTCTTCAGAATTAACTTCTTTACAAACATCTTGGGACCTGTCCCAACTGAAGAGCTTTTTTTTTATGTGTATGGGACCTGTCCCAACTGAAGAGCTCTTATATGTGTATGTCAGAAGGAGCATTGTTTAGCATTTTCTTAGAAGGAATTCCGTGTGTTGGAACACGAAACACACAAGTGCCTGAAGTTGCCTTAGTTATATATTCAAGAATTCCACTATCAATATGTACACACTTTGGAATTTGCATCATTGCGCAAAAAAACACGCATGCTTGCTAATGGAACGCCATTTTCCTTATGGTTCTCTTGTATTCGGATCCCGAACATTTCGCTTGTGTCAAATTTGAGTTTTTTTAAATATTTTGAATGGTACTCTATTTTTCAAAAAAAAAAAAGAAAAATCTTTCACTTCATCTTTCGTGTTGTTGTTGTCAGTTTTAGGAACATCAGCGACTAAGGCCATATCGCTCCGTGTATATTGGAAAAAAAAAAAAAACCATGCTATCCTCGCTTGAGACCGACTAACTCAACCAACATAAAAGGTCAATTAAAATTCCTCACGTCATCGACGGGACTCGAACTCTTACCAATCTTACCAATTGTGCTACCCACGAGGGCCATCTTCCGTGTAGAATCGACGTCTTGCTGATCATTTTTCATCCCACTGGCATCTGATTCTATTGGAACATTGTGCTAAATGAATGGCTGAGTACAAATAGAGCTATTCACTGTAAGTGATTCCAAAGGAAAAGCCATCAAACTCACAGTGAATACGTGGTGATGCCGTACTTCACCCTTAACTAGATGGTAACCAACCGAATGGAATGCCGCAATTAACTGGTCACCATCTTTGAAGGGGAGACGGGCCAATGATTGGCTGAACCCATCAAAAAAGACAAAAAGGAAAACTCAAGAAATACAATCTTGGCAGCAAGGAAAAATAGAGAAAGCAAAAGTGTCCATAAATAACTGACAGTGGAGATCTATAGAAACAGCTATACCAGTGGACAGTCAGAAGCAACTACCACAGCCATCTCATTAGTTTCTCCAGAATGGGTTCTCTCTCTTTCGTGGGTACTACAGTTGGTAGAATAAGGGTCCTCCCCACACTGGATGGGCAACGCCCGAGATCGTCCCGTAGATGACGTGAGTAATTTTAATGAGCCTTTTTCACAACGTGGTTGCGTTAGTTGGTATTAGGCAAAGGTAGCATGGTTTTTCTTCCCGGAAACAATGGTTTTTCATCCAGCAAACAGAAAATCGACCACAGAACACACGTAATTTATAGACGGTATACACGGAGCAATAGGGTTTTAGTCATTGATGCTCCTAAAACCCCACAACAACAACAGGTCTTCACATGGATTCTTCCACAGTTATAATTCACTAACTGTTCGTCATACTTATAAAAACACAGACGATGCAACTTAAAGGGAATTTAAGCTCAGAACACCAAGAGTCAAAATTAATGAGCAGTACATTCAAAGTCTGCGCGAAAGCACAGTGGTAATAATCACCATTCTACCCACACCGAGAGGAAAAGGCCAAGATTCGAATCCTTTCAATGATGCAAGGAACGTTTATGAGCATTTTCTACTCCATTGGTAAGATAGTCGGTCTCAGGAGTGGAAAGTAAGGTTTGTTCTATCGGAAACTCGGTTTCTCGTCCAGCAAAACTGGAAAATCGACTTGAAAACACACACAATTTATAAATATAGGCTTATAAATTAGTTCTTGGATGGCACTTGGAGTCGATGCTCCACCGACTCTCATCTGGCGTGGCATTGATTCCACGAGACTATTGAAGGGGTTCTCAGGTATCCGGGACCAGGTGGACAGAAGGATGTCCCTGAATTTGGCAATGGAGAGAGACGCTGACGAATGTTGTGTTCAACCTGAGTTCCCAAAAATGTTCGATAGGAATGTTATCGGAGGAATTTGGTGGCCAGAGGAGCACACAAAGTGCTTGGACGTGATCTGCGAACCATCCTGCACAATGCGGGCTTTGTGATATGGATCCTTGTTTTGTTGAAAGAGTACAGTGCCATATAAATACGCGGTCACCATGTAGGGCAAAACTTGGTCCAAAACAATGCCAAGGGCGTCCGCTGGATGGTGTGTATGGAAACGTTCCTCTCTGCGCCCTCGTTGTAGTCTATCGCTAATTGAGATACAGTATCTTGAGCTGTCTGTTGACCCAGACAACACGTGCCAAATGCCTTTCACCTCGACTGTCAACCAGTGGCGGTCATCCCAGTGCAGCACGTTAGGTGGTTGTGTGTCCTTTTCAGACCATTCAGCCACACACCTTCACTACAGGGGCCCTCGAAAAGTCGACAGTGCCTGCTGTTGCTACTGCGGACCAGCGCTATAAATGTCCTCTGTCGTCCTGGTCGATTTCGGCATAGAAGGTGGATCACCGAAACCACTCCATCTGATCTGCCCTAGTTGCTGGATTTCTGCTGACTCCTTGACTAGTCGCTCCAACAAGCAAAACTAACCTCATTGTGTGGATCTACTCCCAGTCCTTGGACTGGGTAGGATTTCAGCCGTCTTTAGACACCATCTTCAGATGTCCCATGCCAAAATGGCATACATCTTTGCACGGCACTCTAGCCCTGCGCCTTTCTTTCTCTGGGTCTGGATGGGCTATCCCGAAACCAGGGATATCCCGAACTCTTCATCCTTCCATACTTCATTCAACTCGAGAATGCCTTTTATTTTCTTTTTTTTTTTTTTTTTTGGACTCGACATAGAAAGCTCTCAAGCGATTCTGTGTCGAGTATAGACAGGGTTCGCAGCCCTCTCTACTATTTGGCTTACCTCAACTTGGTGGTGCATGGGATTCCAGTAGGGGCCCAGCGACTAAATGGCTTGCTGAACAACACAACCTATTACTACACTGCACAACCTACACTTAGACATTCTGGCCTTTACAGTGAACTGTATGCATCACAAAAGTTACTACCCGGAGTTGGGGGAGACCTCTCCGTTGTTGCCAGACTAAACACGCTATGTAACTTCATTAAGTTCTTCCCTTTCCATATTACAAGGAACTCAATGTGACAGGCACTACCAGAGCTGTCACTATATATGCTGTGACGTCATTATAGGTGCTGTGAGATGTGTCCACTTATTGAGACAGGGGTGGTTATAATGTTTTGGCTGTGTGTGTGTGAGAACTAACTCAACAACGTTGTGAAAAGAGCCTATAAAAATTCCTCACATCATCAACGGGATTTGAACTCAGGTCTTTTCCGTCCACTGTAGGGAGGTCGGTGATTATATCAAATGTGCTTGTTATGACTAGAGTTTGAAGGTTGGGTCTCTACTCCACTGCAGTATACAGATCTTGGTTGGAAACCTCTCCATAAACCTTACGATGATTATTTTTATAGGTTTGGTAATCTAATCGGTTAGCACAATGGTTACAATCGTTGTTCTTTCCCACTGTGTAGTAAACGGCCTCTGTTTGAATCCGGTCTCCATAGTAAGAACTTCTATCGGCTTTTTTGATGTGATCCTCGTAATTGGCCTCCTGCAAAGGTTGCATGATTTAATCTTCCAAAAACTTGAAATTTTTGTCTAGAAAACAGAAGAAACGCTATTAAAGATGCATTGTACTGACGCCTCGTAGCATTAGTTGCCTTGAATATCAACATACACCATTACACTACGACTGAATATGAATTCCCATCGGAAAAAGGTAGAATATTCTGGAACAGTATAGTGAAGATAAGGTTTTTCAGTTGTTATTGGATTTTGGGAGCAATGGTCCAGCAAACAGAAATGTTTGCTGGACGAAAAACCGGAGTTTCCGGGAGAAAAAACCATGCTACCGTCGCTTGAGACAGAATACTCAGCCATATGAAAAGCCTTTTGTGGCAATGGGAAATTGTGGGAGCGAAGTTAAAAAATATGTAATTAATGATATTGAAATTTCGCAAGATTATTTAATGAAAAAACTTTCAAGCCTACAGACCAGTAAGGCTCCTGGAGTTGATGGAATATACCCTATAATCTTAAGAGAGGCGGCAAGCGAGTGCATTGAACCACTGAGGCTAATTATGCGAACATCACTAGACTCTGGGGAGATTCCCTTGGATTGGAAAAGTGCAAATGTATCTCCCATACATAAGGGTGGCTCTAAAAGTGAAGTGGGAAATTATCGACCTGTCAGTCTGACTTCAGTAGTAGGGAAAATCATGGAGGCATTGATCAAGGGTGGAATTCAGGATCATTTGGATCGAATTGAAATTCTCAAGAATACTCAGCATGGTTTTGTAAAGGGAAAATCATGTTTAACAAATCTGGTTCGCTATTTCGAAAGGGTCACTCACGAGCTGGATTTAGGGAATAATTTCGACATTGTTTATTTAGATTTCAGCAAAGCTTTTGACTCAGTCCCACATGAGCGGTTGCTTTATAAGCTGGAACAGGTTGGAATCACTGGGAAAATCCTTAGATGGATAGAAGGATGGCTTCAGGGCAGGAGGCAGAGGGTTGTGATAAATGGCTATTCCTCAGATTGGGTTGATGTAAGAAGTGGGGTTCCCCAAGGATCAGTATTAGGACCACTGTTGTTTTTAATTTTCATAAACGACATTGATGAAGGGATAGAGGGCGTGATGTCTAAATTTTCAGATGATGTTAAAATTGGTAGAGTAGTTAATGATCACTGTCAAGCTGAGCTTCTTCAGAGAGACCTAGATAGACTTCAAGAATGGTCAGAAAAATGGCAGCTGTGCTTTAATCCAACAAAGTGTAAGGTATTACACCTGGGAAACAGTAATCCCAAAATAACTTATTCACTTGGTGGAGTTCAACTAAACCCAGTACTGGAGGAAAGGGACTTGGGTGTTACGATACGGTCAGACATGAAATTCTCTGAGCATTGTAAACAGGTTGCAAGGAAGGCCCATGGTGTCCTATCGATGATCTATCGAACTTTTGCAAGCAGAGATAGGGACGTGATAATCTCATTATATAAGGCTTATGTTAGACCACACTTGGAATACTGTGTTCAAGTATGGAGACCGCACCTAAAGAAAGACATCGAGCTTCTTGAAAGGGTGCAAAGAAGGGTAACTCGCCTGGTGAGATCGGCAAAAAGGCGTCCTTATGAAGAAAGACTTCGAATATGTGGGTTGCAGAGTTTGGAAACTAGACACCTTAGAGGAGATTTGATTGAGGTGTTTAAGGCTCTGAGAGGCATTAGTAAAATGAATGAGGATGAAATTTTCAAGATTATAAATGATGCTAGAACTAGGGGACATAAATTCAAGTTACGGGGGAAAATGTTTAGATTGGACTGCAGGAAGTTTTATTTTAGCCAGCGAGTTATAAATTACTGGAATAAGTTGCCTTCATGGGTGGTAGAGGCCGACAGTTTGGGGAAATTCAAAGGTCATCTGGATAGTACTTTCGGGTAAGGGAAGCGCATAGGATGATAGGATTAATTTCCTTTTTATTTCATTTTATTATTTTTATTTATTTATTAATTATTATTATTTATTTATTTATTTAATTTTTGTTTTTATCATTGTTTTGTTCGGATTTTTTTTTTTTTTTTTGGCTGGTGCAGCATAAGCCATAGGCTTTCTTGCACCATACGGCCGTTACTAATACTAATACTAATACTAATATTGTGAAAAAGGCCCAGAAAAATTCCACCCGTCATCGACAGGACTCGAACTCGGGTTTTTTCCACCCGGTGTGGTAAGGACGGCGATCCTACAACTGCGCTATCCACGAGGGCCCTCTTGTGGCAAGGATCAAACTAATCTTTGGCGTAGATCAACATTTGTTTATAAGTAGTATGATCGATATAGCAGAGAACGAGCGAAAAACAAAGAGATTTTTTAAGTTGCGTGGAACCAAGGAAGTGTGGCTTCTTAAGATTAATATTTGGGCAACGGAGAATATCGTGGGAAGGGAAAAAAAAAGATAGGCAGTATTGGTTTTGAAAAAGTGTTACGAATATAGCTTAGAGTAATGGAAGAATTTAAATACTCTGAAGACACTATAGAAAGGCAGCAAATGGAAGGCTTATGGGGATGAAAGTTAAGTGAGGCACTATCAGCACGATAAATGTATGGTAGGGCCATGCCACGTAAAGAAAATCCGAAGTGCATTGGACCTGGAATGCGAGAAAGATGGATTAGGAAGAGATGAGTATGTGGAAGTCGATAGAAAGAACAGGAGTGTACCCACAGAATTACAACTGGGCAAGAAGAAGGTTGACATATGGTTAGGATGATTATACACTACATGGTCAAAAGTACTGGAACAGTCCTCTTCAAAATGGAAATACCATGAGGTAAACAATGGATAACTACATGGGTCGATATTTAGATTCTTGTGGATGAGCAAATATTCATAGGCCATTGGCAATTAGGTCGAATGCGAAATATCTTCAAGAACTGAATATACAACATAAAAGTAGGGTCTGGAACAATAAAAAATATCAAATAGAGTGTTGAATCATGGATTAGCATTTGGGAAATTTACTGGAGTTACTGCCAAGGTTCATTGTTTTGTTTTTTATGGAGTAATCCGTTCACAATCCTCCTCACACCGGTTGGAAAAGGTCCAGGTTCAAATCCAGTCAACGACCAGTGAATTTTTATTGGCTTTTTTCACAAGGTGGCTTAGTGTCGGTCTCGAAGGAGGATTGCATGTTATTTTTTACCTTAGATCTGGGTTTTTCCTCCAGCAAACGATAAATCGCTTAAAATCCTACAACCTATACATCATGGTATAGACTGGGTTTTCTGGTTGAATTAAACTCAATAGCGAATGCTGAAACTTAAAATGATATTTCAAGAGGAATGACAGAGGACGATGACTTACTTAAGGGGGCAAATTTCTGTGAGGTCCAGCGTCTTCTCATTCCGAAAAGAAAACAGAGATTTCAGAATAATTTGTATAAGTTATGATTTTAAATAAAACAGATCCGGGAAGAAACTTGCCCTACTCGGGTTATGCTCTTCACATTGTACCTACAAGAAAAGCATTTTCCAAAGAAAAGAATAATGCAGTTCAATTTTTAAGCCATAGAAATAAAATGATACATCCCTGAAAAATATTTAGTTTACTTTCAAACACATTTCCAAACATTGAAGAGATTTTCAAGAATACTTTAAATATTGTTCATAAAAGACGAAGCCTTTTTTATTAGATGAATTCTTTCTGCCAGGTGCTTCCAATACTGGAATATTTCAGTCCTTGTTTCAACGCTACAAGAAAAAAAAATATATAAAAAAATAAGGGTATGGGAGAGGGATTTTACAGAAGGTCACAGTAAACACTTTGTTACGTTGCAAGAACTGGTGACAAATATTGTAACATCGGTGAAGCATTTTCACTTAGAATACCCCATGCTGTACTTCTTTGTAAGCAAAAGTTCCAACAAGTCCCCTGTTTTAAAGGATATAAGAGGATGGTAGAAACTCAGTGTCTTTGAAACTTTCAACTAGTTTTTATCTTTTGTAAGGAGTAACAATTTTTCTGGAAGAATTCTTATAATGCAACGATCTTCTTCCACCTAACGCTCAGCTTGGCTACGAATAAACAGATCGATTTTGTAATCTTCCAGGAGACGTTGAATACATGCGATTCGCATAAGACTTATAATCTGGGCTAAACACGAGGAGATATTCCAAAGCCTTTTTCCTATATTTCATTATGGAACGTTTACAATAAATAATTTTACATCCATACTCCGACAAAAGTTTAAATCGATCAGTTGAACTATCAGAGGATAAACACTCCCAAGTTTAAAGCGTTGGTTTCAATTGTAGTTACTTTATAGGAGTGGTACTCAGAATTTCAATATTTACGTGGTATGTAGGAGCAGAATTTCAATATAACACACCAGTAAATTTATGACGCAAGTATACATAAATCATGCCAATTCGTTGTCCTTAATTAAACACAGTGAATAATTAATGGTTTCCCGCGTCAGTTTTATTGGATTAGCTTATTGGATTTATTGGATGTTTAGCGATGACTTTCTACTATCAGTGTAAAATCCGGAAATAACGAAGCGATACAGAAGAGCACATCCATTAGTTCCTGTATGCAACAAATGGCTTGGAAAGTTCGATTTCCTGATATTTTCGAGTATAGGGAAGAAATCAGGAGATTTATCTTTGCAAAGCGTACGCATAATTGTTTTTATATGTCAAGGATCGGCATTCATTCATTAAACAACCAAAGCGATGACTTCCACAAGAAGATTCAAAAACACAAGATGAGTTAAATTAAAGTTTGCATACTCCAATATGCAGAAAGGTGTTGTCAGTGTATATTGTCTTTAAATTGCGTGTGTTATGAGGTCGGTTTTCTGTTTGCGGGACAAAAAAAAAAAAAAAAAAACGAATTTCCGGGAGAAAAAGCCATACTTCCCTCGTCTGAGACCAACTACCTCATCCACGTTGTGAAAAAGGACCCTAAAAATTCTTCCTGCCATCGACAGGACCCGAACTCAGGTCTTTTCCACGCGGTGTGGGGAGGACGGCGATTTAACCAACTGTGCTATCCACGAGGGCAGAGAGAGACTGCGTGCATGCACATAGAAATATCAGGGCCACCCAAGAACGATCTCATCTACTCAAGTGTATTATGTCCATAAATTGCGGGTGTTCTCTGGTCGATAGTCTGCGCGGTAGTACAGTGTTATCGTCACCGTCCTCACCACACTGGCTGGAAAAGGCCCGGGTTCGAATCCCGTCGATGACGCGAGGAAATTTACTCCGTGGCCGAGTTAGTCGGTCTCAGGCGTAGATAGCAAAGTTTTTTTAGTCTAGTAAACAGGTAAATTGATCAGTGAACACATAATTTACAGATAAAATAAATATATGGGTAGATGTAATCATTTACAGGAATCATAATTTTTTTTGGTCGATTGGCCTGTTTTGCTGGACGACAAACCCAAGTTTCTAGGAGAAGGGAAAGGGGAGCTTGCTGTCCAAGTTTAAGACCCACTAAATTTACCATGGAGTAATTGCGCGAGTAGCACAGTGGTTATAATCGCCATCTTCCCCCACCGGATAGAAAAGGTCAGGAGTATAATGTTTGTATAAGGCCGGGGTACACATAGTCACTACAGAAATTACAGTACACTACTAGGACTGCATCTTATCACCTAGGTAATTTAGGGTGTACGACAATCAAACTTTGACCGGAACTTTTTTTTTTTGAGTGTTTATTGTTCATTGTTCATATATTTAGCATATATCATAATAAAATTTCAATTGTACATAATAAAATTTCAATTGTACATAATAAAATTTCAATTGTACATAATAAAATTTGCCTTTAGACTAGATTTGGACCATGAAGATTGGCCTGCCTTTTCCTGTCCAGCTTTGACAGACAAAGGGTATCAGAGATATTCAGTTCAATGTGCATCATCTCAAGGTGATATCCAAGTGTGGACATATTAAAGGGCCGACCGAGCTAGCCGGGTGGGTAAAGTGCCTGCCTAGCAACCCAAAGGTCGCGGGTTCGAATCCCGCCTCGGGCTTGGATCAAAGTACTGCAAAAACCTTGGGAGGTGCATTATGGCCACAGAAGCCGATGCGCCACCAACTACAAAAAAAAAAAAAAAAAACATATTAAAGGATATTCAAGATAAACCCGAACTTGTATGCTAAGAGTTCCTGATTAGTTTCTGCCTGCCAACTAGGGTGGCCGTACATAAACCAGCTAGACGTCCATTTGAAAGTTTTCAAATTTTTAAGCCACAAAAAGTGGCTTGGCTTTTTCCGAAGCCACAAAAAGTGGCTTTCAGCCACTTGTGGCTTCGGATGGTTCAGGTAAAAGTAAGATCTTCCTGCATTTTAACAAAATAAAAATAAATATTATTTATCAAACTACTAAAAGTTTTATTTCTAAGTAATTTCTATCTTAAGCACATTGTCTACATTGCTATAAAAAACAAAATGGCGGACCATTGGTCATGTGGAAATAGGAATAATGTCAGTATCACCATCTGTCGACGATGAATAGAACTAATAAATTACCAATTCATTCTGCAGATAAAAACATTTAAAAATTCAGTAGTAAATTCTTATTCTTTAATAAATTCTTTTCATAATAAATACATTAAACTCTCTGCTGCAATTATATCTTTTTAAGGGTTACTGATTTTCTATGGATTAGACCTTACACCAAATTGTTGATCTTACCAAATTTTTAAAGAAGAGTCCATTTACTCCACAGAATCTTTCTCTATTTTCTACCCACCCACACGAAATATCCGTGCGTCACTCAATAGCCCTCATTCCCAATGTCCTTAGCAGCGTATCCTGTGTTTCGATCTAAGTTACTATTTTTATGACCAACTTAATACCTGCATTCTCTGAAGCTTTCATTACAGTATACAATTAACACGAGTGATTACCACAAAGTATGTTTACGATTGGTAATGTCAAAGAACGTCTGGTCGACAGTGAATCTTCACAACGGAGATTAAACTTCCGTTTGTGTGCAGTAAAATTAATTAGGGAAAATATCCAAAGGGCACAAACAGGTTCAGCAGACATTTGATGAATCAGTTGAGTCACGTTATCGCTCACTTTGTAACAGTTTCTATCGTAAAACCACCATAAAGTGTAGCCCTTTCAACGCTCGAAGATAGTTGATTTGAGCGCCACCTTTAGGAATCGTGGGTTTCATGTAGCCAAATAAAACGTTAATGGCTTTGGCTTAGAAAGCAAGAGAATCAACAAATCACATAACTCGATCGCTAACTTCCTAATAATCTTCGCTAACGATCCATAAATCTCGAGATTGTATTTTAAATGTTTCGTTGTGTACGTAGACAATGTTGACAAACCAGCAAATGTTAAAATGCATCAAATATTCTTCCAGCCTAATACGTGTTTTTGATCAACAGCTATTCAGATCCATTATAGACTTTTTAGCTTAAATTCGGTAATGGCTGCGTGAACTATGGACAGATTAGCGTGTATAATTACATCCACGCCATGCAAACAAAAGATAATGAATCATTTATATTCGGCAATTAAGATAAAACACTAATAACAGTGACTTTGGTGTGATAAATTGAGTCCACAATGGAAAACTCCATAACAGTAGCAATTAGCAGTGACGGGTTGAACTTTAAAAATTATGAAACCATCTTAAAGCAGTCAAGTTTTACAAAGGGGATAATAGTTATGAATCATCTCTGCTAGAGAAGATGGTTAAAAAATACAAAGGGTGATTCAAAAAGTAACGGAAATTTGTAGTTAAAATTTATGGTGATTAAAAAACATTTGTTTTTATGTTATTTCGATAATTAAACTTCTATTAACAATGTTTTTAGTCAATTTTAAGTCCACATGGGGGCACTAGTAGTTCATTTTAAGATTATGCAAAGAATGAGCAACGTTTAATTAGATTTTTAAATACTAAAGGAATGAAACCTTTTCTTGGAATGTAAGGGCTCTGCAAGCAAAATTTTACTGACGATTTTGAGACTGTTCTCGTTCCATATCTATTATTGTTTTTTTTGTTTGTTTTTTTTTTCAAGAAAAATGAAATAAATGAGCATTGACTCCATTTTTATCATAATCTAGGAAAATGAACTTAAGCCCAGTATCAAAAGAAAAGGCAGAAACAATATTTTGCCCGTTTTTTCATCCCTAAAATACTTTCAACCATAGAATAAACAAAATTTACACGATATACCGGTACCGTATGTCTTAGTTGCTTTAACCCAAATTCTAAACAACCCCCAACGCTTGTAGTAGTTGGAGTAGGAGCCAATGTCCAGCTAGTCGCTAATGCTCCAACTACAAATAGGAGCATTAGTGACTAAGGCCATATTGATCTTTATATGCTGTCTGTAAATTTCTTGTGTTCTGTGGTGAATTTTCTGTTTTGTTAGACTAAACACCCGAGTTTCCTGGATAAAAAAATCATGCTACCCTTGCTTGAGACCGACTAACTCAGCCACGTTGTGAAAAACGCCCATAAAAATTCCTCTCATCGATGGCACTCGAAAAAGGTCCTAAAAATTTCTCACGTCATCGACGGGATTCGAACTCAGGTCTTTCCACCTGGTGTGGGGGGATGAAAATTCTACTAACTGTGCTACCCAAGAGAGTGTTGAATCCCTTCAGTGTCTGAAGGGATGTTGGTTCCTATGGAACTGAAATACAAGCTGTCTGTGATTGATTTCACTTTTTCAAACGGTACGTATGTCTTAATGGAATGCATGTCATGTCCTCGTGGGTAACACAGTTGGTAGGATCGCCGTCCTCCCCACACCGGGTGGAAAAGACCTGAGTTCAAGTCCTGTCGATGATGCGAGATATTTTTATGGGCCTTTTCCACAACGTGGCTGAGCTAGTCGGCCTCAGGCGAGGGTAGCATGGTTTTTTTCTCCAGAAAACTTGAGGTTTTACAGAACACACGCAATTTACAGACAGTATACACGGAGCAACATGGTCTTAGTCCGTAATGCTCCTAAAACCCTACTACCACACCTAACGAGTTATGGAAGGTGATAATACTTTTTTTTTTATCGATAAGGACCACTTCATTGTTTCCAAGCGCCATACTTAATGCTCACTGCGACAACGAAGCAAACAGAGCGGTTAAGGGAAGCCATAAAGGCAAAAAAGGATGGACAGTTGAACGCATGGCAGCGTTTTTCCATTACAACACGAAACCTACAAAACCATTGCTGTTCAAACTGAGCTGCATGGTACAGATTTAATATAACTGCATGGTCCAGTTATATTAAAGGAAGCGGCAAAGCAACTAAGCAAACCCTTAGCCATAATTATGAGAGCCTCCTTGGACTCAGGGGAGGTTCCAACGGACTGGAGATGTGCAAATGTATCCCCAATTCACAAAGGGGGATCGAACGGTGACACGAGTAATTACAGACCAGTTAGTTTAACTTCTGTTCCGGGTAAAATAATGGAGTCAATGGTTAAAGATGCATTGCAGGATCATCTAGACAAGACTGCAGCAATAATTCAGACACAGCATGGGTTTGCATTAGCATTAGCATTAGTAGAGGCATTTGATGCAAGAAAGCAAGCTTATGCAGCATCAGCCAAAAAAAAAAAAAAAAAAAACCACTTCCACTTCACCCCTCTGTTCGTTCAAAATACCTGTCCAGCTGAGCCTTAAACTTATTTAGGCTATCAACTTCCACGACAAGGGATGGAAGTCTGTTCCACCAACCAACCACTCGCTGGCTAAAGGCAAATTTCCGCACGTCTATCCTACATCTGTCTTTCCTCAATTTGAATTTATGCCCTCTCAGGTGATTATTCTGAGCGAGAGGAAGAATCCCATCAGCATTGAGCATGCTCAAACCATTCAATGCTTTTATACACCTCTATCAGATCACCTCGCTGGTGCCTAGTCTCCAGACACTGTAATTTGCAAAACTTAAGCCTTTCTTCGTAAGAGCACCCCTTTGTTCCATTCACTAATCCTGTTGCCCTTCTCTGTACTTGTTCCAGCAGCTCTACATCCTTCTTGAAATGAGGCCTCCAGACCTGTATACAGTACTCTAGGTGTGGCCTGACCATTGCCTTATACAAGGGAATAATCACCTCCCTATCCCTGCTAGAAAAATTCCTATATATCATTGACAATACACCATGAGCTACTCTTGCAGCCCGTCTGCACTGCTCAGAGAACTTCATATCTGCCTGCACAACCACCTCCAGGTCCCTGGGGGTGGTTGTGCAGGCAGATATGAAGGGTTTATTAAGGGAAAGTCTTGTCTGACAAATTTTATAGGATATTATGATGTGGTTACAAAGGAACTGGATGCAAAAAATAATTTTGATATCATATATTTGGATTTCAGCAAAGCTTTTGACACAGTTGCGCATGGAAGACTATTGTACAAATTTGAGCAGAATGGTATTAAGGGTAAGTTGCTACAATGGATAAAGGATGGTTAAGTGGGAGAAGACAGAGGGTGGTAATCAATGGGTGCTGCTCTTCTTGGACTAATGTTATTAGTGGAGTCCCACAGGGTTCGGTGTTAGGTCCACTGTTGTTTTGTATATTTATCAATGATATTGATGAAGGTATATCAAGCTTAATGTCGAAGTTTGCAGATGATACAAAGGTTGGCAGGGTTGTTAATGACAGTAATGGCAGTGTGCTACTGCAACAGGATCTAGATAATTTGGACAGATGGGCTAAGAAGTGGCAACTGAAGTTTAACCTTGACAAATGCAAAGTACTGCATATGGGTAGAAGTAACCCCAGAGAAACGTACCAACTGTGTGGTACTACACTTAAGGTGGTAGAAAATGAAAAAGACCTGGAGTAATTGTGCAGTCAGATATGAAGTGTTCTGAGCAATGCAGACAGGCTGCCAGGGCAGGTCATGGGGTTTTGTCAATGATATACAAAGGAATTTTGCTAGCAGGGAAAAGGAGGTGATTATCCCTCTGTATAAGGCAATGGTCAGGCCACGCCTTGAGTACTGCGTACAGGTCTGGAGGCCTCATTTTAGGAAGAATGTAGATTTACTTGAGCGTGTACAGAGAAGGGCAACAAGATTGGTGAGGGGAATGAAGGGATCCTCTTACCAAGAGAGGCTTAAGTTCTGCAAATTGCAGTGGCTGGAGACTAGGCACCTGCGCGTTGATGTGAACGAGGTATATAAGGCCTTGAATGGGTTGAGCACGCTGAATTCTGATGGGATCCTTCCACTTGTTCAGATTACGAACCTAAGGGGGCATAAATTCAAATTAAGAAAAGACAGATGTAGAATAGATGTGTGGAAATTTGCCTTTAGCCAGCGGGTGGTTAATTGCTGGAACAAAGTTCCATCTGTCGTTGTGGAAGTTGATAGGTTGAATAAATTTAAGGAGGAACTGGACAGGCATTTGGAGGGAATGGTGTGATTTTTTTTTTTTTTTTTTTTGGCTGATGCTGCATAAGCTCATACACTTGCTTTCTTGCATCAAATGCCACTGCTACTACTACTACTACTATTACATTCTTCTTATAGCCTTGACGTGTCGGCTAACGACTACTACATCTTCAGGCTTGTAAACGTTGTCGCTGGAACAATAATTTGAAGGAGACTGCCACTCCCTTTATCAGCAGCCAACGAAGTTCTACCACATCCCCAGGTGAAGCTGAGGACCTCACCTGAAGTGGCACCGAGGTGGATGTTTACTTTTAGCCAGGTGCTTCTCTGAATTATTTATTACAAAAAGTTTTTGCTTTCTTTGAACAATTCTTATTTTCCAAGAAGTTTTTGCTTACGTTGAGGTGTTCTTATAATTCTCACTTGGTGCTACCGTACATCTAATCTTGAATAACGACTTTGCTATACTACTTAGCTATTTTACAGTGCATTATTATCTCTGGTTTAACGGAGAAACAGAATATTTTAATTTCATGTAACCTTAACTTTTAACAATAACTTCTAATCCATCTTTATTATCTACTTATCATCTCTGTTGGAGCCACTAGTGACGTAATGAAAATCACTTACTGAGTTGGAGAAAGTGAAAAAGCTCGTATTGCAGATGGCATTAACAACGCTGTCCTAATGCTGCAGCAAATTTGTGGGAAGGTACGGTGCATACGTTGTTTCTTACACAAAGCCCAAGTCCCACAAATAGAAATTGAATGGAGGTAATAGAGGAGACCAGGCGAAAGACCACAGAGACTAATCCATCTTCCTGGAAATGTGTCATTTAGAAACAGTTTCATATCGGTAGTAATGAGGTCAGGTGCCATCATGCTGCAATAACCAGACAGAGAGATGGAGCACTTATGGATGTACCTGTACTTGCCTTTTCTCTGTAGTACAGTATAATCACAAGACTGATTCAAACGCAACTGTAATTGTACCATAAAAACAAAACATTCGACAGCAAAATGTTTTTATTAGTTTTTAACATAGTTACTTCCCAATAGAAGAATTCCAAAATTGTACGTGCTTTTTTCCTTTAAATAAAAAAAAAATCTTCACTCTGCACGACCAGCAAGGCCTGAACCGCTTTCATTACTTCGTTATCGTCATGAAATCGTTCAAATTCTTTTCTAATGGCCAAAACATCCAATAAACCCAAGGAGAGCGATCAGGTTATAAGAGGGAGATATCCTTATATTTCAAATTGAGGTTTCGCAATGGTGTCAGCAATGACCATTAGTAGTTTCATAGCATTTTCCACGGTGGAGCTGCTCTCACAAGCACAACATGATGCTGGTGAAAGCGAAACATCACTTTCAGATTTACAGTATATGGCAAAAAAAAAAAAAAAAAGTATTCGGAAACCACTAGGAGTTATAAATAAAAATAAATGTCACATCTAGGGTCACGCGGAACATTAGTTTATTATGTTCTCTGGTCGATTTGCCTGTTTTGCTGTACGAAAAACCCGCGCTTGCAGAGGGAAAACTGTGTCTTCTCCTGAGACCGATTAACTCAGCCACGGAGTGAAAAACGCCCATAAAGGTTCTTCGCATCATTGACGGGATCCGAACCCGGGCCTTTTCCACCTGGCTTGGGAAGAATGGTGACGATTCCAGTGCTATCCGCTCAGACAATCACCGGGAGTTGAGAAATATGAGCCATATCCACCATATACAAGTTGTACCTATGTACAAATGCAAGCCCTCGTGGGAAGCACGGTTGTATAATTGCCGTTCTCTCCATACCGGGTGGAAAAGATCTCAGTTCGAATCTCGTCAATGACACGAGGAATTTTTATGAGTATTTTTCGCGTCGTTGACAGGATTCGAACTCCAGCTTTTTTCAGTATGAGCGGACTGTTTTTAAACTGAAACCAGCATGCTCTGAACTAGCATGTCGGCTTGTTGGTTTAAATGTAATAGTGTGGGCTTACTCCAGCCCTGCTGAAAATTGGCATCCATCGAAATGGTTTTAATTGAACACGCCTAATATAACAGCAAACTGATCCACCCTATATGGGCTGTAGTTGAACTTGATATGTTATTTAAATAATTAATGATGTCCCACTTGCTCTTAAATATCAAATGACTATGGTCTACCTTGCTGATAGAATCGTCGCATTCCTACTGCATAATTCAAGGCATTCAACTACAAAAAAAAGAGCAATTGCATGGATCACAAACTAGAAAAGTGTTGGAAATGTCTATTAGTAACATTCATTCGTTTTCAAGGATTGATAAAGATAGAAGGGAGAACTGCATTTTCATTTCCTCGAAACACTTCACAAATGTGACAATTACTTATCCCATGCAGTGCTTATGCTTCGATACCCTCATCATCTTAGTACATTAAAAGTTTTGCACCTTCTCATTAAGACCAGCTTTTCCGATAGTACACTCCCTTGTTAGTGCCATTACAGAGGAACTTCGGTACACTTACTCATCCACAAATATTTCCCGCTAATTATTTCTACTTGTGCATGTCTGGAAGGAACATAAAACGAATGAGGCGAGCCCGATGAAAAACGCGAATGTCGTCCAACACTGAGACCGAGTTTCACTTCACCACCGATTGTGAATAATTCTACGTAACTATCAGACAGTCTGCAACACGCAAAGAGCCCTTTAGTGCTGTCTGGACAGACACTTAACGTGGCAAACTGCCACCATTAAAGAAAGTAATTTTCTGCGAAGGACTTTCAAGCCTGCCGTGACTTCTTCCACTCTTTCTACAAGGGTATTCCACAAACAATGCGTCACTCAGGCACTTAGTTTACGAAATTTTGTAATCTTTTTTTTTTTTTGATACTTTGGACTCTGATGGAAATACGAAACATCAAAGGAGGACAACGCGAAGAAGCGACACATGAATCAAATGAAGCTTCACTTTGGACAATGGAAGGTGTTGTCATAACCGGGGAAGGAAGGGGAAGGGATGGCAGGAACTCATTTTTCATAACTAACGACGCGTGTCAGCCTGCAACAGCATCACTCATCTAGAAGACAAATTTTACGCGAAATACTTTAAAGAAGCGTCCATAACAGTTTAAAAAAAAAGCGTTGCAAGGTTTCTTAAGACTTTCACACACACGTGGGCAATGCTACAGTTCGTGGTATTAGATGGTGATTGGTACTTATCTTCTATCTCATTTAATACGTTAATCCTAGGCTCTTTTGACTAACCAGCTGTATGAAACGCTCCTGCACCTAATAAAAATTTCCTTCACAATTTTAATAGCAAATATATTCGCAATATGTTTGTTAAATGCTTTAAGAATGATAAAAGTCTCTTATTATCAAGAATACATGCATTTCGGAGTAATAAAAATATCAATAAATGTAATGAGCACATTATTTACTTTGAATGAATAAACTACTGTTCATTCTGCATATAATGAAGGCAGTATGGTGGTGACATCTATCGTAGAGAATGCTACCGATTTTCTGGCGATTTTTCAGTAGTTTTCGATTAATTTTCAGATACTTTTAGCCATTTCTTTAAAAGTCGTATATGTAGAGCAAATAAATACACTTAATAATATTTTAATGATATTAAAAATTAAATTTAAATTTAATTAAGTATAAAATTAAGAATAAAAATTTTAAAACTTTATTAATAAATGTGGAAAATTAGCATTTGAACGCGATGGTGAACTACTTCTTCATATACCGTACTGTACTTAAAAAATAAATTTTTTAGACCGCTATATTCAGAGGTGAACTTTGAATATGGGTACTCGCATTAGTTTTAATTCTTTAAAAATACATAGAACTATGTGAATTTAACAATGTCTCTCGAATTCACTAGATTGGACATTCCATTCCATTACAGGAATAAAATGCTAAAGGGCACCCGGGGTGCATGGGTTCTATCCAGTTATATTAAAGGAGGCAGCAAAGGAAGTAAGCAAACCCTTAGCCATAATTATGAGAGCTTCTTTGGACTCAGAGGAGGTACCCATGGATTGGAGATGTGCAAATGCGACCCCAATTCACAAAGGAGGATCAAAGGCTGACACAAGTAATTATAGACCTGTGAGTTTAACTTCTGTTCCAGGAAAATTAATAGAGGCGCTGGTTAAAGAAGCACTGCAGGATCATTTAGACAAGACTTCAGTTATAGCTCGGACACAGCATGGTTTTGTTAAGGGAAAGTCTTGCCTGACCAGTTTGATTGGATACTATGATGCAGTCACAAAAGAACTGGATGCAGGGAATAACTTTGATATTATATACTTGGATCTTAGAAAGGCTTTTGATACTGTTGCACATGGAAGACTGCTGCACAAATTGGAGCAGTGTGGCATTGGAGGCAAATTGCTGCTATGGATAAAGGGATGGTTGAGGGGGAGAAGACAGAGAGTGGTAATCAATGGACACTGCGCATCATGGACATATCAGTGTTGGGTCCATTGTTGTTTTCTGTATTTATAAATGATATTGATGATGGTATATCAAGCTTAATGTCCAAATTTGCACACGATACAAAGGTTGGCAGGGTTGTTAAGGACACAACTTACGCTACGCTGCTGCAACAGGATCTGGAAAGGTTGAGCAGATGGGCTGAGAGGTGGCAAATGAAGTTTAACATTGACAAATGTAAAGTACTACATATGAGAAACAGTAACCCCAGAGCAACGTATCGACTCTGTGGTACTCTACTGACAGTGGTAGAGAATGAAAAGGACCTGGGGGTAATTGTGCAGACAGATATGAAGTTCTCTGAGCAGTGCAGACAGGCAGCAAGAGTAGCTCATGGTGTCTCGTCAATGATATACGGAAATTTTTCTAGCAGGGATAAGGAGGTGATTATTCCCTTGTATAAGGCAATGGTCAGGCTACACCTTGAGTACTGTATAGAGGTCTGGAGGCCTCATTTCAAGAAGGATGTAGAGCTGGTGGAACGAGTACAGAGAAGGGCAACAAGATTAGTGAATGGAACAAAGGGTTGCCCTTACGAAGAAAGGCTTAAGTTTTGCAAATTACAGTGTCTAGAGACTAGGCACCGGCGAGGTGATCTGATAGAGGTGTATAAAGCCTTGAATGGTTTGCGCATGCTCAATGCCGATTGGATTCTTCCTCTTGCTCAGAATAATCACCTGAGAGGGCATAAATTCAAATTGAGGAAAGACAGATGTAGGCTAGATGTGCGGAAATTAGTTGGTGGATAGTTGGTTGGTGGAAAGACTTCCATCCCTTGTTGTGGAAGTTGATAGCCTAAATAAATTTAAGGCTGAGCTGGACAGGTATTTCGAATGAACGGAGGGGTGAAATGGGAGTGGTTTTTTTTTTTTTTTTTGGCTGATGCATTCTTGCATCATATGCCTCTGCTAATGCTAATGCTAGATTCATAAAGAAAAATCATGCTCTCATGCTTGACTAAACTGATGCCCTCACAAACTGTAGCACAATGCTTACAATTAACGTCCTCCCATACCATTTGGAAAAAAACTTGGTTCGAATTCATTCTTTCACAGCTTTTTTTAAATTCATGGCTGATTTAGTCGGTCTTGGGCAAGGGTCACATGTTTTATTTTTTTCTCTCAGCTTAATTTTTTTTTATCCAGTAAACAGAAAAACCGACAACACAACACAGAATTTACAGACACAAATCCACATGAGTGTACGAGAGTCTGATGTTATATACATGAGTAATAGTAACGCGTTTATACTATCTTTCATGAATGGTTATTGCAGAACTGGAGTAAGCTCGGATTACTATCAAGATCCTGGGATAGATCAAGGGATGATTGAAAGACTGGAGACTGAGGGTAGTTATAAATGGGTATTTTTCTCAATGGATCAGAATTAATTGGATCCCTATAGATTAGGGTTGGCAATCTCTCTTTTTTGTAACGATCTTAGATAAAAAAGGCACACAGGGCATTTTTATCAGCAGATATGAAGATCGGGGGAATGAAAAATTATCATAACAGCTTCTAAACAATCTGGACTGGCTACATAGATTACATTAAGAATCTGCAGGTAAAAGACCCACTGGGTAGTTCCACAGCGATCACAGTGTACGAATGTGGAATTTAACTAAAGGCAAAACTACTGACAAGAATAGTGAAAAGTGTTAAGAAAAAAGTGCCACGTAGTGAGAAGAGAAAAGTGCATGGGATGCATATAAATTTCAGGTGATATAGAAGCCTAATGATAGATATAAATTAGTCTGAAATCAAGTCACAAAGTCAAAGTATTCAAAGTATTTTATTATTTTTTGCGGGCTCCAGGGTTTCCCCTATCCGCCGCTGAAGAGTAACTGTACATTATTTACAATTTGTGGTTTAGCAAAACATCTTCTGATCCAGCATCTTCACAGGAATGATTACAAACATATTGTATATCCATAACACTTGCAACTAAGTTATTACAATTTGTTGAAGGCACCAATTTCTATATTAACCTTCACAACTTATACAACTATACAGATAGTTAGGACCTACCAGTTCGGTTACAATGAGGTCCGATATATCTTACAATTTATACAATTTATGATTTACAATTTATACAATGTAAGATTTATAATTTATACAATTTATGATTTACAATTTATGTACCTTATTACAGGCCGAAGTCCCAGGACACCGTCCACCCAACAGTGATCCTGGCACCCCGACTTATATATTCTGAACGCTAATATTGCCTTCCGGCAATAAATACAAATAAATTTCCTCATCAGAGGTCTTGTAACAATACGATTAATACCAAGGAGGCAACTATATACAGTGGTAGTACACTTATTACATAATTATTCTCAGTCGGCAAGTCCTTTCCTTCTGCGGAAAGCCTTGTCTGCAAAGTTAGCCAGTGCCTGATAATTTTCTTTACATTCTAAAAACTTGGTGAAGTTATTTACATCGTAAACTTCGGTCAATGCCTGAAGTTCAAATCGAATGTCTACATAATATCGACATTCTAAGATTATATGTTGGACTGTCTCCTCTGAGCCACATTTACAAATAGGAGATGCAGCCAAACCCAGAGTAGATAACTTTGAGTTTAGGCTGCCATGCCCGGATAGAAGGAAAGTTAGGTGAAGACCCGGGTTAAACCAGGGCCAATGTTTTTTGTCAAATTCGGAAACTTGAGGTATAAAAAGGGTAGTAATTCTTCCAGTGTTGGCATTAGTCCATTCGTTTTGCCATTCCTGGAGGAACTGGTTTCTTAATCTAGTGTTGTCTTCTTTCACTGGCACGTCCAGGTTAACAAAAAACTGGTTGAACTGTGCTGCAATACCCTTCCTTCTGCAATACTGAAAGTAATTGTACAGCACTTCGTATTTAATTGGTAGTTTGCCGTTCATTACCTAGTGCCCGACGCTGAAATTGTGCGACAAGCTCTTGAAGTTGCAATCAGGAAGAAGCGCTGGGCTTGAGTCAAGATTTTTTCCACCGTGACTCTGTGTATACTGGGGCCCCAAGCGCCCGCAGCATAACAGACAATAGGAATAAATATACATTTGTAGTACAGCTTGAGAGTGGAGGGTTTCAGACCCCAAGAACCTTTGGTAATTCTGATTATTTTGCCTGTCAAGGCCTTGATTTTGCTTAGTACGTATTTAGCATGGGTAATGAATTGAAGTTTGTTATCTAACATAATTCCTAGGTATTTGTACGAGTTAACTAATTTTATTGATTGTTCTTTAATCTTAATGCATGAAGGTCTATTTGGGTCTAATTTTCCTTTGAGAAGAATTTGTTTTGTTTTGGGAACAGAAATAGTTAATTTATGTGTACTACACCACTCATCTAGGTCTGATAGGACTTCATTAGCACGAATTTCAAGTTGTAGTCTGGAGTTTCCAGAAACAAGGATAATTAAATCGTCTGCGTAAGCCATCTTAGTAGTGCAATTATGTTCGGTAGCCAGCCACCCATCAAGGACCACGTTCCAGCATTCTGGTCCCTTGTATAGGGCAATGGTCAGGCCACACCTTGAGTACTGTATAGAGGTCTGGAGGCCTCATTTCAAGAAGGATGTAGAGCTGCTGGAACGAGTACAGAGAAGGGCAACAAGATTAGTGAATGGAACAAAGGGTTGCCCTTACGAAGAAAGGCTCATGTTTTGCAAATTACAGTGTCTAATACAATAAAGCCTTGAATGGTTTGAGCATGCTCAATGCTGATGGGATTCTTCCTCTAGCTCAGAAAAATCACCTGAGAGGGCATAAATTCAAATTGAGGAAAGACAGATGTAGGATAGACGTGCGGAAATTTGCCTTTAGCCAGCGGGTGGTTGGTTGGTGGAACAGACTTCCATCCCCTGTCGTGGAAGTTGATAGCCTAAATAAGTTTAAGGCTCAGCTGGACAGGTGTTTCGAACGAACAGAGGAGTGAAGTGGAAGTGGTTATTTTATTTATTTTATTTTATTTTTTGGCTGATGCTGCATAAGCTTGCTTTCTTGCATCAAATACCTCTACTAATGCTAATGCTAATGCTAAAGATACAACGCACCACGACATTACACTAAGAAAAATACCCTTATATACTTTTTAAATCTCTGGAATCCACGGAGTATTTTTTCACAAACAATGCATACAACTAGGAGTGGGGGAACCCCTGGTGCCGTTAGACCATAAATAATTTACACTTTACTTACCTAAACATCACTGCTGACCAGGTACACCCTTTCATGGCAACGGTTTTCCCCTCTAGCGGTGCCGTCTTTCAGCGGGATAATGCGTCATGCCACACCGCCTGGATTGTTCGAGACTGGTTCGCGGAACATAAGGAAGACATCCAGGTATTGCCCTGGCCTTTAAATTCCCCAGACATCAATTCCATCGAGCATCTGTAGTTTGCGTTGGAACAGCAACTCCGATCTGCGGCGTCTTAACCACGGACCATACAGGAGTTACATGATCTGCTGGTTACGTATTGGTACCAGATACCACATTTAGAAATCTTGTAAACCATGCCTCGCCGGGTACGAGCTGTTTTGGTTGCACGTGGAGGCCCAACATCATATTAGGTAGGTGGTCATAAAGTTTTTGCTGCACATGGAGGAGCAACATAATATTAGGTAGGTGGTCATAATGTTTTGACTCATCGGTGTATATTAACATTAGAAGGAAGGGATTGAATCACATTAGGTCACTTGACGTTGTTCACTACCGGATTAAGGTACCGGTTAGCAGGGCTCTTGCTCGTAGCACCATTCTTTAAGGGGCACCAAAAACAGAAGAACAATGAGTCGAAAACTATATATATATATCCTCAGTAAAAGGGGCCGAAAAATCTTTCTACCCCGGGCGCAGAAATACGATAGTCCGGCGCTGTATAATGAGAGCATCCTTGGATTCAGGGTAGATCCCTATGGACTGTAGATGTACTGATGTATCCTCAATTAATAAAGAAGGATAAAAAAGTGACAGGAGTAATTACAGACCTGTTTGGTCCTCCATAGCCGAGTGGTCAGGAGCGGGAGTGCAGTAGCACACGCTCTTTGAGTAGACCGGGGTTCAAACCCCCTGACTGCTAAATACGGTCGATCTGCCAACTCGCACTGGACCAGCGTGGCAGATTATGGTCCATTTCGCTTAGCATGAATTGTTGAGGAGAAGGCTTTATTCCTGCAGTGGGTTGATAATGGCTGCAGTTTACCTCTTTACCTTGATCAACATCTGTTCCAAGGAAAATAATAGAGTCACTGGTAAAAGAAGTAATAAAGGTAATCCAAAGAAGTAAATCTGAACAGGGATTCAATTATACTGCAGTCATATAGATTTGTTACGGGGCGGTCTGATCTAACCAATTTGATAGGATACTATGACTCAGTGATCAGGAACTGGATGCAAAATATTATTTTGATATCATATACTTGGATTTCAGGAAGGGTATTCATGCTGTTACACATAAAAGACTGCTGTATAAATTGGAGAAATGTTACATTAAAGACAAGTTACTGCTATGGTTAAATGGATGGTTAAGTGGAAGAAGGCAGAGAATGGATATCAATGGGCACTGCTCTTTGCGGACTAATAATATAAGTGGAGTCCACCAGTTTTCAGTGCTGGCTTCATTGTTGTTTTCAATATTTATTAATGATATTGATGAAAGTATATCAGGCCTAATGTCAAAGTTTGTAGATGATATAAAAGTTGACAATGTGGCTAACAACAGTAATCAGGGCGAGCCACTACAACAAGATCTAAGAAAATTTGTTCAATGGGCTGAGAAATGGCAGTTGAAGTTTAAAATTTACAAATGCAAGGTACTGATTATGGGTAGCAGCAATCCCAGATAACTTATCAATTATGTGGTACTACACCCAGAGTTGTGGAAATGAAAAAGACTTTGGAGTAATTGTGCAGTCAGATATGATATTCTTTGAGCAGTGCAGACATCCGGCCAGAACAGCTCATGGGATTTTGACAATGATATACAGAAACTTAGCTAGCAGAGACAAGGAGATGATTAACCCTTTGTACAAGGCCATGATTAAGCCGCATATTGAGTACTGCATACAGGTCTGGAGGCCTCACTTTAGGAAGGATGGAGAACTGCTGGAACAGGTGCAGAGCAGGGCAACCAGATTGGTGAAGGAAACAAAAGGGTGCTCTTACATAGAAAGACTTCAGTTCTGCTGACTGCAGCATCTGTAGACCAGGTACCTGCGGGGGTGATCTGATTGAGATCACCCCCGCAGGTACCAATTGATGATTGATTGGTGAAATGGGCTTCTATCTGTTGTTGTGGAAATGGATGGTTTGAATAAATTCAAGGAAGTACTAGACAAATTAAACCTCTCAATAATATGAGTTTGTGCGCTGCAAAATATACTATCTTTGAAATTTGTATAGGGATTCGCAAATTCCATAAGTATGGTTTTTCAATCTTTGTGTAACCACTGGATCCTCTTCCGCGCTAATACGTTCAAAAACAGTTTTTATCAACATTGTATTAAAATAGTAATACATGCACAGAAATTATATCAAAAATAAATTATAAAAAATTAACAAAATTTTTTACAATGTTGCTGTCAATAGAACCTTAAAGAACCTCTGGTATCCTTTCGTGGGGTTTTACAAAACAATTCGAAAGCCATTGCTTTAGATTAGAAAGAACTAGTAAGATTAATAAAGAGATTTCTTAAACAGCAAACGGTTTTGAACTGCTGGAACGGGTGCAGAGACTTAATTTCGCAAGTTCATCAGAGATGATCTTGAGAAATTAAGAAATACTGAAGGTCAAAACTCTCTCTGTCTCCCATAAAAATCTAACAGAACCTTAGTGATCCGCGAATTCAGTGTGAATCTAAAGAACCCGCACCACAACTCGAAGTTTTTACACCTCAATTAAGAAACGCTGCCCTGTTATGATACTTTAGTTATTCTGCTACAAAACAAATATTTTTGTAGAAATGTAAGTTGTACATTCAGCATACACCACTTAATCTTTTAAGAACTCGGGAAGCCCACTTTTTATTTTAAAATACCGCTAGCTTTCAACTACTTTAAAGTATAATAGATATTTTTGTGGAAAATGTGCATTATGTTGAGGCTAATCTGTCTCATTTTCGGTACGTTTTCTCGCCGGTAAAATTTCAAGTAATGTTTTACTCGAGGCATTGAGCAGGACATTTTTGTCAGCATGAGGAAGCCCAAACACATCAAGTAACAGCAGTTCGTAACTACCTGAATCAGCTACTCCCTAAACACCGGGGGATCAGAAAGTCCTCGTTCTGTTTGCTTTAGCCAGTAAGAAGCCCATTGTGTTTCTACAGCAAACAGATTTCATAGAGATGCATTAGATGGATTCTGAAACTTATGGAAAACTTACAGATCGAAGTTTAATACTGAAGCCATTTAGCTGTGTGAGGCTGGATGGAATCCTTTGTCTTTTACCTAATCCCAATAAATGAAATCGGCAGTTTCTAAAGAAAGGAACGTACGTAACTGAGCATTTAAATGAATACAGTGGAAAACTTTCGTTCTAACATCTAAATTAGATTATAATTTTCTGAAGACGTGACCAAATAGATCTTTATAATCTTCGTTGAGAAAACTACTGACAAATAAGCATTTATCTGGTCCACTAGGTAAAGCGGAAGAGAAGAATTGACTGAAAACTATTGTTCCCAATTTTTCAAACTTGACTTCATCAAACTTGAATTACGTTTTGTGAAGAATTGGCTGTTTTAAAAATTATCCATTCTCAGCGAGACCTTACCAATCTTCCCTCATGTCTTTAAAATAACACTTAATGAGCAGTTCTTTTCCAAATGAAAGACACCGGGTGGAGAGCACAGCAGGATTAGTGTCGCAGAAGAGCTGGAACAAACCTAAACTGTTAATTTGAAGTTCACGTACATTCTCAGATCCTGCAAGAAAAATATTTTAAAGTTCCAATGTCCTGCTAATAACCAGAAATAATGCTTCTTATAATTTTAAAAGGAATTATATAATTTTATTTTAATTATATAATGAGAGGTAAGAATAAGAGAACCTTACCTCAATATGATACGTAGAATACTTCCGTATGATACTCTCCAGAAATTAAAACGAAAACAATTAAAAAATCGAAAATCTTACATTACAGTAAGAAATAATTAAAAATAAAATGAACACAATTAAAAATAAAATGAACACAATTAAAAATCAATTTAACGCAATTAAAAATTAATTTAACGAAAAAAATTGCAAAACTATTTTCATTCCTGAAGCTGACAATGCTTTTCGACTGTATGTCGTGATCACAGGAATAGGGGTGAGCATGGAATTTAAATAGGTATTATTTGTCTTTGCGCATGCGCGTAAGGACCACGCGCAAAAGGAGCACGAGTCGGAGATTAGAAATAGCCGGCGAACATTAACAGAATTCTGATGTAGGACAGAAACATACGGGACAGAAATACTTTATTTCTGTCCCATATGTTGAACAGTGGCACGAACAACTTAACAGATACCGAATTAGCCAGGCCAATACGGAAATTACACACTACACTGAACAGTCGTTCAGTCCTTTTCCTCATTCGCAACACACATAAATGACCTGGTATATAACATTTCTTGCGGTGATTGCGACTTGTCTTATCAAGGTTCTACGCGGTGTCCTCTGAATTTTCGTGTAATCAACACGCGGCAGCAGCGTCAGAATTAGCCTTTCATGCCATTAATGAAAAACATACTTTTTTATTTAACGAGGCCAAAATACTTAGTGTCCAACGTAATTATACAAGTCTATTAATTGCAGAAACGGTCGAAATTAAATTACATGAGAATTCTGTTAATATTCGCCGGCCATTTATAATCTCCGACTCGTGGTCCTTTACGCGCATGCGCGAAGACAAATAATCCCTATTTTAAGTTACACGCTTAGCCCTATTCGGTAATTTTCATTCCTGTAATCACGACTTAAGGTCGAAAAGCATTGTCATCTTCAGGAAGGAAAACCGTTTTGCAATTTTTTTCGTTAAATTAATTTTTAATAGCGTTAAATTGATTTTTAATTGTGTTCTTTTTATTTTTAATAATTTCTTACTGTAATGTAAGATTTTCGATTTTTTAATTGTTTTCGTTTTAATTTCTGGAGAGTATCATATGCAAGTGTTCTACGTATCATGTTGAGGTAAACTTCTCTTATTCTTTTACAAATATTGATATCAGCGTAGGACGTATTGAGCTCTGGTTCATACTTTCAAATATTATTATTTGAATAACTGTCTGCAAACTTTTTGAAAAATATTAAGTATCTCTAAATCTCAGACCAAATGAAAACTGTACCCACGATAGCAATATAATTCGCCAAAGCAGACATCATGCAATCGAAGACTTGGGCGAATAATTGGGACTCGCCTGTGAAACCTTATAACGTAGTTTTATGAAAGGGGAGAGCAAACCGTGCAGGCTACAGGGATCCATGAAATTTTTTGTCAGTTTGATGACTAATGACCAAAAGCAACTAGTATCAGAGAGTATCATGACTTGGTGTCCAAATGTGGCTTCCGGTGATTTATTTTTTGTTTTGGGGTTTAATAAAATACTTAAAGGGCGGCGATTTATATCACGCTTTGCAATGCAACAAAAACTGAAAGAGGTATAGCAAGAGACAACGAAACAGGAGATGCTAAAAGTTGATCTAGAAATTTCAGAATAACTAGAAAAGGTGATACTTCGATCGGAAACAAAATGGATTAGCCAGTGAAACTATACAAGGCGTTTCAAAAGTGATGGTCAATTACCATTAGCATTAGCATTAGTAGAGGCATTTGATGCAAGAAAGCAAGCTTATGCAGCATCAGCCAAAAAAAAACCCACTTCCACTTCACCCCTCTGTTCGTTCAAAATACCTGTCCAGCTGAGCCTTAAACTTATTTAGGCTATCAACTTCCACGACAAGGGATGGAAGTCTGTTCCACCAACCAACCACCCGCTGGCTAAAGGCAAATTTCCGCACGTCTATCCTACATCTGTCTTTCCTCAATTTGAATTTATGCCCTCTCAGGTGATTATTCTGAGCGAGAGGAAGAATCCCATCAGCATTGAGCATGCTCAAACCATTCAATGCTTTATACACCTCTATTAGATCACCTCGCTGGTGCCTAGTCTCCAGACACTGTAATTTGCAAAACTTAAGCCTTTCTTCGTAAGAGCACCCCTTTGTTCCATTCACTAATCTTGTTGCCCTTCTCTGTACTCGTTCCAGCAGCTCTACATCCTTCTTGAAATGAGACCTCCAGACCTGTATACAGTACTCTAGGTGTGGCCTGACCATTGCCTTATAAAAGGGAATAATCACCTCCTTATCCCTGCTAGAAAAATTCCTATATATCATTGACAATACACCATGAGCTACACTTGCAGCCCGTCTGCACTGCTCAGAGAACTTCATATCTGCCTGCACAACCACCCCCAGGTCCCTTTCATTCTCTACCACTGTCAGTGTAGTACCACAGAGTTGATACGTTGCTCTGGGTTTGCTGTTTCCCATGTGTAGTACTTTACATTTGTCAATGTTAAACTTCATTTGCCACCTCTCAGCCCATCTGCTCAACCTTTCCAGATCCTGTTGCAGCAGCATAGTGTCAGTAGTGTCCTTGACAACCCTGCCTACCTTTGTATCGTCTGCAAACTTCGACATTAAGCTTGATATACCATCATCAATATCATTTATGAATACAGAAAACAATAATGGACCCAACACTGAACCCTGAGGGACTCCACTAATAACATTAGTCCACGATGAGCAGTGTCCATTGATTACCACTCTCTGTCTTCTCCCCCTCAGCCACCCCTTTATCCACAGCAGCAATTTGCCTCCAATGTCACACTGCTCCAATTTGTGCAGCAGTCTTCCATGTGCAACAGTATCAAAAGCCTTTCTAAGATCCAAGTATATAATATCAAAGTTATTCCCTGCATCCAGTTCCTTTGTGACTGCATCATAGTATCCAATCAAATTGGTCAGGCAAGACTTCCCCTTAACAAAACCATGCTGTGTCCGAGCTATAACTGAAGTCTTGTCTAAATGATCCTGCAGTGCCTCTTTAACTAGTGCCTCCATTAATTTTCCTGGAACAGAAGTTAAACTCACAGGTCTATAATTGCTTGGGTCAGCCTTTGATCCTCCTTTGTGAATTGGGGTCACATTTGCACATCTCCAGTCTGCGGGTACCTCCCCTGAGTCCAAGGAAGCTCTCATAATTATGGCTAAGGGTTTACTTACTTCCTCTGTTGCCTCCTTTAATATAACTGGATAGATCCCATCCACCCCAGGTGCCTTTCTTCTGTTTATCTTCAACAGTTTCTCCTCCACTTTACTCTCAGTTATTACAAGATTCTCTAGCTTACTGCTAGAGTTGAATACACCCCTGGCTTTCCCCTCGCTAAATAACTCCTCATCTGTGAATGTCGATGCAAAATATTCATTTAGTTTGTTAGCTACCTGAGCAGGATCATCAATAATTTGCAATAATTTAAAGGTGAAATGTACAGACTAAAATATGCAAAAAAAGCCTTGTAAATATGGTCCTTAAGTGAATCGTTTTCGAGATATTGCACATTTCTAGTTGGGATCCATCATTGACAAAGTGAACTGTACAGAGTTGGGATCCATCACTGACTTGTTTGTTTAGGTTAGGTTATGCTCATTCTCTCCCTTTCCCCTCTCTCAATGTTCTGAGACGTAGCAGGCATACTAGTCCTTGTCAAAGGATAGTCAACATGGAAAGAGTTACAGCAACGAAGGGTATGCGGACATGCACTTCATGTATGGCAAAGCCAATACATGAAGTGCATGTCCAAGAAGCATTTCCCCGCCGAAGGCAGCACAACAGGCACACATTTCATCAGGGTACATCAATACCTTAGAGAACATGGGCGCTTCGAACATGGAGTACAAGCAGGTAGGCCCAGAAGCATAACACCTGATGTTGAGGAAAGGGTGTTATAAAGAATATATATGTGTGTGTGTGTGTGTGTGTGTGTGTGTGTGTGTGTGTGTGTGTGTGTGTGTGTGTGTGTGTGTGTGTTGTTTTGTTGCATCTGGCTACTTAGCTACTAGGGAGCAGCGATCACCAGGATGGCTGCTCCCTAGTATCCGTCCACGCCACGAGGAGGCGGACCACAACAGTACGCGTACTGTAAAACGAAAGTGACAAGATAAGAATCCCGCATTTAGAAAGAATAGAATAAAATCCAGGAATTTCGACAAGGAGGGTTGCTCTGCAAGAGCATGTACTGAGTGAGTCATAGAAGTATGTGGCGAATTTTACATCGCCATTTACTATACCCCTTCCATATCCAGCGTGTACAAGGTTTCAGCAATACAGACTACCCTCCCAGAGTGAACCTCTGCCAGTGGATGCAACAACAGTGTGTCCTGAACCCCCAATTTTTAAACAACATTTTGTTCACTGACGAAGCTGGGTTTACTCGTGATGGTATTTTTAATTTTCACAACCGTCACGTTTGATCCGACTAAAATATTAATGCAATTCACGAGTCACGACATCAGCAACATTTCTCGTTGAATGTCTGGGCAGGACTTCTAGGAGACCGTCTAATTGGATAACACTTTCTGCCAAACAGGATAACAGGAGAGCAGAACTTTCAGTTCCTGCAGAATGTTCTTCTAGACCTCCTTGATGATGATACTGTTCCACTTCAGAAACGTCAGAACATGTGGTTTATGCATGACGTTGCACCAGCACATTTTGCTAGAGTTGTGATTCGGTATCTAACGAGAAGGTAGGGTCAACGGTGGATAAGTAGAGGTGGGCCTGTAATGTGGCTTCCGAGATCACAAGACTTAAATCTTATGGATTTTTGTATCTGGGGTCATGAAAAAAACTAGGTGTACTCTTCTGACATTAACACATTTGAGGAATTGCAGAGTCGGGTTGACCGTTCAGCAAATCAGAAATGACCCAGGAATGCCTGAGAGGATTTGCAACTCAATGCAGAGAAGACTTCAAAGCTGCACACGGGTGCAAGGACAGCATTTTAAACACCTTTTGTAACATCTGTAAAATCCTGTGGTGTTGAAACCAAAAATTAAAAATGTATTATCTTAGGTTTAATAAAACCACCCTTAGCAAAGGATTCACAGCTTTTTGCCAAACTAGTGCTCCCACAGTCAGTGGCGAATCTTAACAGAAAATGTGCATTATCTCGAAAACGGTTCATTTGCGGCCCGATGTTCACTGCAACTTTTTTGCTTATTTTATTTTTGATTTTTGAAACACCCTATATAGTGTTATTACGTCTTTTCTCCTTATGGGATTTTTTCATCCCATAACTGGTAATGGTACCAAGTGCATGTGCTGGTTGATTGTGTCCGGTTACTATTATTATAATTATTATATTACTATTGGTCAGAAACTCGCTGATTATCCTACAGGTATTCAGGATCGCGGCTTTCTGAAGTTCCATGTAAGTGTTCTCTGGGAGAACACGTACATGGAAGTCTGTTGCTGCTAGGTTGTTATAAAGGATCTTTGGCACCATGCCGGTTGTTAACACGGTGATCAGGACAGTCATACATAACTGGTATTGTCATCATAAATTGTTCTATATCCCACATTTATTTGACTTGCTGCCTTAGGTCTGTGTATTTCCTGATATTATCCTCGCAGGTTTTCTGGTAGTTGCTGGTGATGGGCACAGCTGTGTTGGGGACCGTGGAAAAGACTGCCGCTCGTGAGCTATGCGTTGGGAACCATCTTATCTATGTAATATTGATGAAAGTCATTGTAGTGTCTGCCATAGTGTTCCTTCTTCGCTCATCTTTCTATCTTTGTTTCTTCTTTCTGTGGGAGTGGGGACTCCTCGTTAAGGTTGAGTGTTGTGTGCCGTTTGTCGATCTTTCTTATGGCTTGGTAGATTGGCGCTGTGTTTTCCTGGAAGCTAATCTCTCAGGTTCTTAATCGCCTTCTTCGATTAATGATGTCAAACTGCTTTTCCTCCTTTTCGGGATATGCTAGTTCTCTCGATGACCGATTTCGAGTGAAGTTGGCGGCTCTTGGTCATCATTATCCTGGCCGATCTCATAATTTCCTCCAGCTATGTGTTGCTTCAGTCTATGATCCTAAAAGAGTATGTTAGTAGTGACTGTATAGGTGTGTATGGCTTTGACTGAGTTCCCGCCATTCAGCTTTGATTTTAGCAGATTGCTTAATCTATAATAGTATTTCTCAGTAAGGTGAGCCTTGATCTCCATGTGTTCTAACTGTTGAGCCTGCATCATCTCAATATATTTGTAGTTTTCTCCCTCTGTCATGGCTTCACCTCTTCACTGGTCTTTAACTGGTAGTTTTAGTTTCAGCTGACTGGATTTCCTTGATGCAATCCATTGGTCTTGCGTTTGTCTTGGCCAAATTACATCCTGATGTCAGTGCTGAATTCTTCGGTAATTCAGAGTAGCTGTTAGAGTTGATTCTCAGTTGCGGCACTGGGTTTTATATCATCTATGTACACCATGTGAGAGAAGGTGCACAGGTTCTTCCTCCCTTCTTTTAGGGCATATCCGTACTTGGTGTTATTGAGCATGATGGAGATTGGGTTGAGTGCTAGACAGAACCATATTGGGCTCAGGACATCTACCTGAAAGATTCCTCTTCTGATAGGGAACAGTCTAGTCGTGATGTTCTCAAGCTTGTTGGTGGTCCTCCATTTTGCCATGTTGCTTCTAGGAAGTGTGTCAGGGTCAGGTTTACTTTGTAGATCTTCAATGTCTCTCTCAGCCAGCTATAGGATACGCAGTCGAAGTCCTTGGGGTAGGCGATCGCCGTAGTCGTGTACAGGTTGTTGTACGTCTACGCTTGCTCCATAACTGTCGTGTCAGTAGACAATTGCTGCTTGCATTCCTTTGCTCATCTGCGGTCTGCGCGTGTAGCACAGTGGTATTATCACCATCCTCCCCACACCTAGTGGAAAAGGCCCGGGTTCGAATCCCATCGATGACGCGAGGAACTTTAATGGGCTTTTTCACTCCGTGGCTGAGTTAGATGGTCTCAGGAGTAGATTGCAAGGTTTTCACCCCCAGAAACTGGGGTTTTTTTCGTCCAGTGAAACAAGCAAATCGACCAGAGAACACACACAATATACAGCCATAAGACACACAGCATGGCAGATAAATTTAATTATTCGGATGGCCTAAAAATAATAGTTTTTTTTTTTTTTTCTTCCTTCTCTCGAATCTCCCATTTTGTCATCTCTTATGCATCCTTGGTTTTGTTACGTTCTACATCTATCCAGGGAATATGGCCATTGTGGCAAACTTCGCTGCTCCACCGTTTTCCCCAGAAGTCCTCGAGTGCATTCTGGTTTGGGGGCTGTTCTCTTCCCTCTCCTCCTCTTCGAATATATCGAAGGCTGTTCTTCATCGAATATCTTGTTGTCTGTTTTCTTTGGGTTCTCTCCCTGTAACGGCGAAGTCTTTTTCTCAGTGTCAGGAGTTTCTGCTTGAGGGTGTCAAGGTACTCTTCGGTCCTCTGATTATAGGTCTCCTGTGTGCTGTGGATGTTATCTTTCTTGAGGATTGTTTTTACTTTTCTGATCAGCTTCTTACTTCTGTTACTCCGTTGGTACTGGGCCAGTTAGCTTATCTTCTGCTGTAGCCCTCTCTCCAAGGGTGGTAGTTCCTTGTGTTTGCGTTTGCTTTCTGTTGGTCTCTTATTTCCCTTCCGTTCGCTCTGGTGGCTACTACAGCAACACAGCAAATGGCTGTGCGAATGGTATCTAGTGTTACCTAGTGTTACTTCGTTGTTGTTAAGGTAATCCGATATATTTTCCCATTGAAGGTGACTTGCCACAGGATTCTTTTGGGTTGGGTCTTTGCTTCAGTATGGTTTGGGTCTTTGTGAGTTCTATGCCTCGAATTCTGCTAGAATCTTCTTTCTCTTCTTCTTCTATTCTGGATATCGCGACCTCGTCTGTTTCCACTTCGGCCACTACGGTTTGTAGTTCTTGTACTTGCTGTTCCACCTCCAGTCCTGGTTCCGTTATGGCCTTATTCGTTATTGTTTTTGTAGTTGGCCACTCACATCCTGCTTGATTTTTTTTTCAGGATGGCAGGAGCTATCTGGTTCTTCTTGACGATGGTCCGTCTCTGATCTGCTATTCGATGTTGTGACCTGAACAGTTGAGAATTGTTCCAACTAGTTCATGTTTAGTTTCATCCTATGGATTGTCATGTCTCTCTCTATTTTCGTTACTTCGTAGTATGTCCGCATGATGAACGTATTCATTTCAATGCTCCACTTCATGCATTAGCTCCTTCTTCCTTCCTTCCTGGGTGGTCACTAACTCAGTAGCACAAGAAGCATTTCCAGTTGGCTGCGATCGGTGGTCTTGCCCTTCGTTTGTGGTAGGCATACGGGAGACAGCGCCACTTGTTTCACTGTTGTCCAAGGGAGATTGTCTCCGAGTTTTCTAACTGACCCCTCTGTCTAAGGCCTGAACATGAGTGACTTTTTCCTGCGTCATACTCGATGAGTATGATCATATTTCTACTTCTCATCTTCATCCAGCTATTGAAGTGGACCTGTTTTAGCTATTGGCTTTTGCATCCAATGGTGGGTGGTAGTTATGGGAGCGAAACCAGATGGTGCCACTCTCTTCCTCAGCTGTCACTCTGAACGTGCACGAGGTAGGTCCGATTAAGCGACTTTCGCGGGGTTTTTTTACCACTGCGTTTTTTTTTTTTTTTTGCACGGGAGTCGAACCTGGTCCATGATATTGGTGATAAACCGCTAAGCATTGTAACTGCTGGGCTAATCGCGACCCTTGTTATTATTATTATTATTATTATTATTATTATTATTATATTCAAGAAACTTGTGGTAGGACCTTGTTTCGGTTTCTTGTGTTTCTTTATTGTTACAGTGTTGTTCATTTCCTCATCTGTGTTCTACTGTCCGATGAAGAATGTAGAGCAGAATCAATTATGTTAAACTTTGGCACAGAATTAATTGGTGCTAATCCTGTTTAAAATCTCTGGTTAATTTACAACAAATATTACTATAATAGCCATTTCTAAAAAGATATTTAAAGTTGGCACATATTTTAAACACATATTTTAAAATTATACCACTAGCAAAGAAGTTCCCATCCAGAATTATTGCGGCTGACCTTCAAACCAATCTCAGTTTCTTCTCGTGTATTAAGTACTGTTTTTTCGTGAGAGTTCCAGTCTACAAGCAAACCCAATTCACGTGGATTTTGGGGGATTAGCAAAAACTCCTTTATTGCCAAGACCACTCTACGATTTCTATATCTTTGAACTTACACCGTTCCAGTTGGATCCTGATGTGCAATATGCTACACGGAGTTGATCTCACCAGTAGATGAGATAAAAGAACTACAACTATTGCAGTAACTCTTTAGCCACCGCACAATTATTTCAATAGCCAAATCACATTGGAATGACAATGATATGCAGTAACTCTTTAGCCACCGTACAATTATTTCAATAGCCAAATCACATTGGAATGACAATGATATGTCTTCATGCCCGAGGAAAGCGTAGTGGATCCAAACAGTGGTAAAACTGCCAAATCCATGTCATAATTTAATCTCTCCATTATTATGCCAACTTTTATGCGTTAAAACTGGATTACCGTGAGTTAAAATTTTTATTTCATATTATCATCTTTGGCTAAGGAGACCCAATAATTAAAGTACCTTTGAAACTATCTAAATATATATTTCACACCGTGCGGAAAAGGCCTGGGTTCAATTCCCGTCATGGCGAAGGAATTTTTGAGCTTTTGCATACCTTGACCGAGTCGGTCGGAATCGGACGAAGGTTGCAAGCTGAGTAAACAACCCTGAAACGAAAGGTATTCATCCAGCGAAACAAGCAAACCGACCATATGATACTGTATATGCAGTTTATACACATGAAAAGACGATGTCTCATAGCCTTAGTTTCTTTGGTACAAAAACAACACAACAACTACCGTGACAGTATAGTGGTTTTGCTATTTATCCCTCGTTTGGAGAGGCCTGGGTTCATTGCTTAAAGGTCCCTGCAATTGGACCGATAGTAGCCGATCTCAAGCGAATGGAGTAGGTCCCTTCCGTGAATCATCCAGATTTTTCAGCGCACACAATATGCAAATGATCCGTTAAGTCACACTTGTTTAGATAATACTCTATCATGTGAATTAGCATATGATCTTTATGACTTAATGGGTCAAAACATTGAAGCAAATGCCTAACCAACCAACAAAACTTAAACTCATGAATGAGAGCTAGTCATATATCTTCTTTTTTTTTTTTTTTAATTCTGCACTGACAAACTTTGAAAATAAAAACAAAGAGAGAGAGAAAGAGAGATTTATAGCTAGAATATATAATTAGTAGGATGGAAGCCGAGATCAAAGTAAAGAAGTCCATATTGTTCTTGTTTTTGTTGTAGACTTCTAGGCGCATCAGCAACTTAACCATATTGAGCCTAAATAAAATTTCTGTAAATTGCGTATATTCTATGGCCAATTTGTTATTTGCTGAAAGAAAAAACCGAATTTCCGGGAGAAAAACCAGGCTACCCTCGCCCGAGGTCGACTAATTCATCCACTCATCCACGTTGTGCAAAAAGACCCATAAAAATTCCTCGCATCATTGACAGAATTCGATCTCAGATTTTTTCCACCAGGTGTGGGGAGAAGGATAATTATACCAACTGTGCTCCCCACGAGGGTCTGTCCATATGGTGAATATAAAATATCAAAATTAGATATAAAATAAATAATAGATTGTTGGTTGTTGATTTTTTTCTGATTTCCTAGAATGTTATGGTGAGATGCTCTTCCAGTTGTCAAGGATAGGTTAGTTTCAATGCAGTAGCATACTCTAAATGTGTCATCTGAACGTGGAAAATGTACAATGGAAAGTATACTATGCAGGAACCATTCTAATTCCGAAAAAAAAATCTTAAGAAACCAACTTCTCGAAAATTACAAGAAAATTCCCATGGCTGAAAAGTTGAACGCTTATTTCTCCAGGCTAGGCAAGCAGGAACGAACATGACTGCTATCTGTCCATCCTTCGTTCAAAAGTAGAAGAACCATCAAAAGTACTTCCCAAAGTGTTTTATACTTTAATACACAGACGTCCAATTTTTGCTTTTTATCTTTTTCACCACTTAGTTCTGCAGATTGTCGTTCCTAATCAATGTCTTCACATTTTGCAAGCCAATGAAGCAGGTGTCTTTATATTATGAATTAAAAGACACATTAAGTTAAATCTGCATGCAAATATATTATTTTATTGTAAATTTTTAAAAAGTCAAACCTGCACCAAGATACGAAGGGGGTTCAAAAAAAGAACTGTATTCACCTACCAGAAGTAGTTGTAATAGAAAGATGATTATTTTTGTTTGTTTGATACCTTGAAATCTCTATTGCAACTACACAAATTTTGGTTTCGATATGACAATCCGTTGTGTTTCTTTGCAGCTCTGAATCATGCGAAGTGTCACAATGAATAAAGTGGAATTCTGTTCTGCTTTCTGCAAGGGAAAACACTCAAAATAATCCACGAAGAAATATTCGCTGTTTATGGAGAAGATGGCCAGGTTACAGTGTTGTTGCACATTGGCATAAACAATTCAAATGTGGAAGAACCTCAGTGCATGATGAAAAAATCTCAGGACAACCAGCAACTGTTGTAACAGAAGAGTACAGCAAAAAATGGAGGTTACTCCTGTAATATTGTCGTATTAGCGTCAAAGCTGTAGAGCTCCAAATTAGTGTAGGGTCTATGGAAAACATCATACAACAACAGTTGTATATGAGTAAAGTGTCTGTTGGATGGGTTCCCAGACTTTTGACCCCTTACGAGAAAGGGCAAAGGCATAATGTGCACATGAAGTGTTATTGATGTGCCAGGAAGAGCAAGAGGAGTTTTCCCTCTTACTTTTCCTGGAAACTAAACAAATGTCAAAACAATGGAAGCATGAAGAATCACTATCCCCTCCTCCAAAAAGGCGAAAGCGCAACCAAGTGCTAGCAAGATTTGGGATCAGCATGATGCAATACTAACAGATTGCCTTCAAAAGGGCTGTGCTGTCACAGCGAAGTATTATTCCGACCTCATCATAATAGAAAAAAGACGGGGGAAGCTTTCCAAAGGTGTGCACCTCCTTCGCGATAGTGCCCATGTGCATTCCTTGCATACTGCAGTGAGGTATGCCCAAGAATGTGGGCTTGAAATATTGCCGCATCCTGCTTATTCTCCCAACCTTACATCCTCAGATTTCTTCCTCTTTCATGCCTTGTAGTCCTTTCTTCGTGGAAAACACTTTAATGCTGATGATGATGAGGTGATTTCTGCAGCCCAGTCGTAGTTTGAAGGACAGTCAATTTTGTCTGGTGGCTATGTTGTTTGTTTTTGCCTCACAATACTTCTGGGTGAATGTGAATACAAATCTTTTTTGAACCCCCTTCCCTCTACGATCTCCACATCAACCTGAAATCAATTCCAAGCAATTGATATACTACAGTTGAATAATAATGCCACACAAGTTCCAAATGTATTTTTAAAAAAATAATAATAAGATATTTCGATTGCTGTTATTTTTCATCCCAGTTATATGTATTACTAATTTCTAAGTACACAAAAAATATTTTATACTTATATATTTATAATTATTTAAATACGTATGCATTATATAAGAAACTGAGCTCTCTTTATATTTTAATTTAATTCAATTCATATCCTCCTGCGTTTTAAATTAATATCATCAATTTAATAATTTAATCCAACATAAAACCCTAACCTGGAAGCAACTGTAAGAAACTGCTACCATTAATCGTAATTCTTACAAATAAAGTTTTAGTTTATTCCAAAACACTATCCATTCAATTATCTCTGGTGGCTGTTCATCGTACATGACTATCCCTATCTAGAACCATATTCATTAATTTCTTTTTATCTGTGTATTTATTCTCTTATTTTGTCCTTTTACCTAAAGAAGAAGAAGAAATGTTCCTAATTAGTTCACTTTACACTCTACAAAGGAAAAACTTGTGAATGAATCATCGATGCAAATTTAAATCTGCGGTTAGTCATTTCATCTGCCATTTTTCCTCCAAATTACATCAATAATTTATCCCTTCTGAATGAATTATAAATTCTTAAATTACTACGAATGTGTTCGCTACCTTTCAACCATTAACTGCAATTTAGCATAAAAAGCTATCGTTAAAAAAAAGTAATAACTTCCATATTAATAAATATAAGCAACACGAGCCACATATTTGGTTATAAAGAAATTTGACACTAAGTGGTATAAAAAGAGAGTTATTTCCTCTAGCTAATGTACCGTGTGCCTGTCCATAGATGTCGCTTTAAAGTTTTACATTCCGAGCAGAACTAATAATTTATGGCATTTTGTTTTTCGTTCACTACCGAAGTGCGGTTAATGTCAAACCTTACAGTGAAACTACGCGTATATCCTCCACAGGCGAATCTTAATTAATCAGATATACTTCACATCTGAATGGTATAGCTACTAATTTATTCCACAGTCTAATTTTGTCACCTGACAGCTGAGTTTTTATATGATGTCTCACCAGTTCAGACAGGACAGTGATTAATTAACCAATTACCTAGCTCGCGAACTCAATTACTGATTACAGTAATTAAAGTACTTTGCCACCGATACGACAGAATAACAAACAAATAATTGCTTTAATTAACATTCCTTTGATCTTTAGATCTTACCACCAAGATGATACCGATGAGAGATACAGCTGTTCTTAAAATTTGCTTTCCATTATAAAATAGTCTGCTAGTAGTGCGTAATAATTTCCTGAAAACAACTGATAGACTTTGTTGTGATATTAATGCGCACTACATGGAAGATGTAAAACGTAGTAAAACCTCGGCTTAGTTTCTTTGATGTTTATGATAAACACTCCCTTCCCATCCTGTTGTATAACTTTTAAATTTGAGGTTGAATTTTCTTTTTAATACGTATATAAATTATGACAAATCCCCACTATAATACCTGGTAAAGCCATTGGTGTGTAATTATACTCTTTTACGGACCTAAAGGATTATTCGGGTCAAATATACGCCTCCTGACCACTTTATTAGGACCACAGGGTGTTTGATCGTTGGTCCGAATCGCTACTTCGAGACGACATGGCATGGAATCCATAAGATGTTGAGAAATCACACGAGGAATAATGGACCACTCGTGTAAAAGAACTGATCCCAGTTTCTGAAGTGACATCGACAGAGGTCTATGCTGATGAACACGCTTTTCCAATTAATCTCACAGATGCTCAGTGAAACTGAGATAGTACTAGTATTAGTATTGCTGATGGAAATCAAGCCTTAGGTTTATTGAAACGCTACTAATAAATAAATATTCTGTTTATACTCCGCGACGACCACACGGTCAGAGAAGTTCATAAGATGCAGAGAATACAAGACACAGCACTGTATTTAGCAGTCATGGGCTTGAATTCCCCAATACTTATGCAACCTTTCGTTTAACCACTCGGCTACGGGGGCCAAAGAAAAAAATGCACTGTATCATTAGCCGGACGTAACTCGAACACGCAACCTTCTGAACTGGAATCATCTGACGCGCTACCATTTGGCCACCACTCCACTCTTGCTCGATTTCTTTGGGTTCATCATTACTATACAGTTCTGATTATAAAGTTAACCTCTTTCATTTGGTCTCCCGTCTCTGGTCCTCTTGTTATTGGTGTAGATGGTGAAATTATATACTTTAAACATCAGTATGATGAATACTTAGAAAGATCCTTTTGAAACACTTGGCCAAACGGCTTATCCTCTCAGGTCTTTGATTCATTCATATTTTCCATAACAAAGTTCACTGCCCTGACTTGTTAATTTATTTTAATTTTCACACTCCAAACAGATTTACTGGATATACAAAATTATGTTTACTGAAAAATCGTTCGGTTTATTATAAATTCAATCAATTGCCTTTTACATTTAATAAATATTTTAGATTTTGGTTAAATTTTTGATTAAATTTATATTTAATATTTTAATAAATAAATAATAATTAATTAAAAGTAAAATGTATGAATGGAAAGTTAGAAAAAGTGCCCTAGATCAGATTAATGCCATCGAATTATTGATTAAACTTTACATTAGTCTGCAATATAATTACAACAGTATGTAAGATAAGGATATTGAATAAGAGTGTGTAAAGTACAATACAGTAAAGTAAAGCATTCCAAGGGAGCCTTTAGGCCAATAGAGCAGATGTAAGATAAGAATTTAGTATAAGGATTTAGAATAAAAGTATACAAAATAAAAGCATTCAGAGTGAGCCATGAAGCCAAAAGAACCGATAAAATCTTAGATAGCCTGAGCTGGTTTAATGAGTTATATCCTATAAATAAACAAATAATTAATAATAAAACAATAAAATAAAAGTAATATAATGACAATGAGGCAGTTATTGATAATAGGATACATTTAATGGTCTGTTTACGAGGCCTAGTACCATTCAATATATCCAATCAATAATTAGCAAGAACTTTCTGTTTATCTCCTAGTTTAGCTAGATAGAAATGATCAAAAATTATATTAAAATTAACAGCAAACTATATTCAAATTTAGCAGTATACTGGCAGAATAACAGCTAGCCCGATAGATAGCAGTGAAGTAAAGAAAACAGAAAGTGAGAGCCAACAATAAATTACGTGTAGGATGAGAAGCATTTGCGCTATTAACCAGTGAAAAAGAAAAGGCTTATACTGAATTAAGGCAAAAATGAAGTAAGAGTAAGGATAGCAATAGCACCTCAATTTCCCTCGAATTACTCTAATAGATCTTGAGGTATAAAATTTAGAGTTAGCAAGCAGTGTAAAAAAACAAAGAAAAGTAGCATTTAATAAAGATATATCGGAAATATCGGGAGCTTAACTGTCCTTTAGTAGGGATCCTGGTATTTCAGTAGGCAGTTAAGATGTGAAAAGTCCGAATTTTGAACAAGAAATTAAAATTAAAATAAGAAGTTCAACTATAGTCCAATGAAGCTAAATGAGAAATTAAGTCTATATAAGACCAAGCTGGTGTATAATAAAGAAATAATGAAATACCAGTTGTAGTATATTAAAGAAATAATGATATACCAGTTGAAGTAATATTATACCTGTTTATAAAATACCAGTTATAAGAATTTTTAGAATAAAAAAAAGAATTAAACTTTTCTGAAATAATAAATCAATATTTCTGAAATAGTAAATCAAAAGGAATAGACAAAATATGAACCTTACCACCTTATCCCAGTATAAACATCGCCAAAACCAATTTTACCTCAGAATATATTACCTATTAAAAAACCAGAGATAGCAGCGCCCACTCAGTTAAATTACTTCAAGACAAATTAAATATTTAAATACTAAAAATGACTGAAAATGGCATAAAATAGCGCCCTCTATATTTATGAAATATATTAATGTTAATACCCAATGAAAGATAATAGTTGGTTCCAAAATGAAGAATAAAATGTCAATATACAAATTTAAATTAAAATGAAATGCCTATGAACAAATAAAATTAATTACTGCCCTTAGAACAAATACAGGTACGACTTTTCAAAGAGGGTAAGTTACATGTAACGTACCATTAAATGTATTCTGTTATCAATAATTTGCCTCATCATCATTATTTTATTTTATTAATAATTATTTGTTCATTTATAGTGTAAACCCAAAAAAAAACCATACCGTTCCATTAGATCTACATCCTTCCTAAAGTGAGGCTTCCAGACCTATATACAATACTCAACGTGAGGTGTAACCATAACCTTTTACAAATGGATACTCGCCTCTTTTATCCCTGCTAGAAAAGTTTCTGTATATCATTGACAACACCCATGAGCGGTCCTGGCAACATGTCTGCACTGCTCAGAGAATTTCATATCTGACTGCACAATTACTCCAGGTCTTTTTAATTTTTCACTACCCTGAGTGTAGTACCACACATTTGATAATTTACTCTTAACCCATATGCATTTGTCAAAGTTAAAACTTCAACTGCCATTTCATAGCCAATCGACCCAATTTTCCTAGATCTTGTTGAAGCAGCTCGCCATGATTATTGTCGTCTCACCTTGCCAGCCTTTGTATCATTTGCAAACTTTGCAATTACCTCCATAATATCATTAATATAACATTATATTGAAAACAACAATGGGCTCAGCACTGAAAACTAGTGGACTCCACATTAGCCCACGAAGAGCAGCGCCCATTAATAACCACTCTCTGTCTTATTTCTTCTTCTTCCACTTAATCCCTCCTTTATCGATATCAGCAATTTGCCCTCAATGCCACATTACTGCAGTTTATATAGCAGTCTTCTGTATACAACAATATCAAAACCCCCTGAAGTCCAAGTATTTGTATCAAAATAATTTTTTGTATCCAGTTGCTTGGTCACAGCACCATAGTAATCTATCAGATTGATTAAGCAGGTCGCCTTAACAAATCCATCCCGTAGCTGCAGTACAATTGCCTTCCTCTCTAGATGGTTCTGCGTTACTTCTTTAACCAGTGACTCAATTATTTTCTCTTGAACAAATGTTAAGCTAACATGCATGAAATTACTCATTTCGCCTTTATGAACTGGGGATACATTTGTACATCTACAGACCAAAAGGAACTCCCATAAACCCAAGGATACCCTCATAAACAGATGTCAGATGAACTAATGAGACATATGACAAAGAAGAAAAATGCTTGGGATACATATAAATTAAGACGTGACACAGAAGCCTATGATAGATATAAATTGATCTGTAACCAAGTTACAAAGGAGGTTAGGCAGGCGAAGGCAGATTACGAGAAATCTTTGGCAAAGGATGCAAAGAAAAATAGAAAAGAGTTCATTTCTTATGTAAACTCTAGAAGGAAGCGGATGAATCAGATTGGTCCACTTGATATCGATGGTTCATCTATTGATGATCCTGCTCAGGTAGCTAACAAACTAAATGAATATTTTGCATCGACATTCACCCATGAGGAGTTATTCAGCGAGGGGAATGCCAGAGGTGTATTCAACTCTGGCAGTAAGCTAGATAATCTTGTAATAACTGAGAGTAAAGTGGAGGAGAAATTGTTGAAGATAAACACAAGAAAGGCACCTGGGGTTGACGGGATCTATCCAGTTATATTAAAGGAGGCAGCAAAGGAAGTAAGCAAACCCTTAGCCATAATTATGAGAGCTTCCTTGTACTCGGGGGAGGTACCAGGTACCTATGGACTGGAGATGTGCAAATGTGACCCCAATTCACAAGGGAGGATTAAAGGCTGACACAAGTAATTATAGACCTGTGAGTTTAACTTCTGTTCCCGGAAAATTAATGGAGGCACTGGTTAAAGAAGCACTGCAGGATCATCTTGACAAGACTTCAGTTATAGCTCGGACACAGCATGGTTTTGTTAAGGGGAAGTCTTGCCTGACCAATTTGATTGGATACTATGATGCAGTCACAAAAGAACTGGATGGAGGGAATAACTTTGATATTATATACTTGGATCTTAGAAAGGCTTTTGATACTGTTGCACATGGAAGACTGCTGCACAAATTGGAGCAGTGTGGCATTGGAGGCAAATTGCTGCTATGGATAAAGGGGGTGGTTGAGGGGGAGAAGACAGAGAGTGGTAATCAATGGACACTGCTCATCGTGGACTAATGTTATTAGTGGAGTCCCTCAGGGTTCAGTATTGGGTCCTTTATTGTTTTCTGTACTTATAAATGATATTGATGATGGTATATCAAGCTTAATGTCCAAGTTTGCAGACGATACGAAGGTTGGCAGGGTTGTCAAGGACACTACTGACACTATGCTGCTGCAACAGGATCTGGAAAGGTTGAGCAGATGGGCTGAGAGGTGGCAAATGAAGTTTAACATTGACAAATGGAAAGTACTACATATGGGAAACAGTAACCCCAGAGCAACGTATCAACTCTGTGGTACTACCCTGACAGAGGTAGAGAATGCAAAGGACCTGGGGGTAATTGTGCAGGCAGATATGAAGTTCTCTGACAGTGCAGACTGGCTGCAAGAGTAGCTCATGGTGTCATCAATGATATACAGGAATTGGTCTAGCAGAGATAAGGAGGTGATTATTCCCTTATATAAGGCAATGGTCAGGCCACACCTTCAGTACTGTATACAGATCTGGAGGCTTCAGTTCAAGAAGGATGTAGAGCTGCTGGAACGAGTACAGAGAAGAGCAACAAGGTCAGTGAATGGAACAAAGGGTTGCTCTTACGAAGAAAGGCTTAAGTTTTGCAAATTACAGTGTCTGGAGACTAGGCACCGGCGAGGTGATCTGATAGAGGTGTATAAAGCCTTGAATGGTTTGAGCATGCTCAATGCTGATGGGATTCTTCCTCTTGCTCAGAATAATCACCTGAGAGGGCATAAATTCAAATTGAGTAAAGACAGATGTAGGAAAAATGTCCGGAAATTTGTGTTTAGCAAGCGGGTAGTTGGTTTGTGGAACAGACTTCCATCCCTTGTTGTGGAAGTTGATAGCCTAAATAAATTTAAGGCTCAGCTGGACAGGTATTTCGATTGAATGGAGGGGTGAAGTGGAAGTTTTTTTTTTTTTTTTCGGCTGATGCTGCATAACCTTGCTATCTTGCATCATATGCCTCTACTAATGCTAATGTTAATGCTAATAATTATGGCTAAAAGTTTGCTTACCTCGTTTTCTGCCTCTCTTAATATGACTGAATACGAGATTCCATCTACCCCAGGTTCCTTTTTTATGTTCAGCTTCAACAATTTCTCTTCCTCTTTACTTTCAGTTATCCAAAAATCATTTAGTGATTCCTTGGAGTTTGATAAACATCTGGCCTCCCCCTACCCTAAAGAATTCCTCATGCGTAAATGTAGATGCAAAATACTTTTTCAATTTGTCAGCAACCTAGATATCACTCATTTTGACTGGCCTGACCCCAATCCAATTGAACACCTGCGGAATGTTTTGGAACGGAAGTGAGGAGTATGGACACGCAACTGTCATCTATTCCGACACTGTGGTAAGCCTTACAGGAAGCATGGCTGCAGATTCCTGCGAACATTTTCAGACATACATTGGAGCCAATGCCTGATCGAAGAGCCCAGGCATTGACTGTTATTCCACGTGAACGGCGGCCCAACACGTTATTAGGTAGGTGATTATATTTCAGTGATCACTCAGTGTATACTGAATATTCCTAGTCTTAGTTACCTTGGCACTTAAACACACTAAACACACAAAGAAGAAAAGAGTAAATAAGATTGGGCTGTTACATAATGGCTGCATGAAAAGCACACCAATAATTTAGCTGATGTAGCTGATGAACGTCGCATCGATATTTATAGATGAATACCGTTTCGCAGCGAAGCGAAACTGTACTAGTGCTGCTGAACACTTTTTAGTCAGCGATATGCAGCTATTTTAGGGAAGTGGTGTGTGGGAGTGGATTAGACCGTTAACGTTTATGATGGACTCATTAGACTCATGGATGGATCCCTTGGATTCCAGTAAAGCTAATATATCACCAATTCATAAAGGTGACCCAAAGAACGAAGTAGAAAAATACAGACTGGTTACTCAAATTTCATTGTAGGGAGAATCATGGAGGAATTTGTTAAGAAGTCAGTACAGAGCCATCTAGATAGAAATGGTATTCTGAAGGAAATACAGCATGGTTTTGTAAAAGGAAATCCTGATTAACTATTATGACAGTGTCAGTGATGAGATGGATGCAGGAAATAACTTTTATGTTTACTTGGATTGTTCCGTACAAACTAAATAGTAGAGAATGAAGCTTTCCAGTGATGTGCTCTCAACTTATAAATTAATGTTGTGTTTTCTCAACACTTCTGAACAGTAGCGTAGCTACCCTTTTTCGGGCCCGGAGGCAAAGAACATGTTCGGGCCCGTACTTAATTAATGAAAATTGCAAAAACAGGAGACAGCCAAAGACGCCGGGCCCCTAAAGGCCCCGGGCCCGGAGGCAATTGCCTTGCCTGCCTACATGGTAGCTGCGCCACCTTCTGAATGTTTCTCTGTTCTAAATCGTACTACACTGGTGTGTAAAATTTAAGGACCAGTCAGTTTTCACCTGTAGCTTCTCATAGGAGTGGCCATCAGAAATGATGGCCACTCCTATGATGGCCATCAGAAATGATAAAGGAAACAACACCGACACAACAACGAAAAAAAAACGGTACAGAGGGACTTTATTCAAAAATGGCAACAAGCACTGGCTGCCATGATATAGATGCATCACTGCCAAATATGGAACAAAGGGAAGAGGTGGCCCTTAGTAGGAGATATGGCCACCCCTAATGTCGATGCAGGCTTTGCACCGCCTGTCCATACTTAGAACAATGTTGTTGATAAGTTCTTGCGGTAACATCATCCATTACTCTGTCAGCGCCATCTTCAGCTGGTAAACATTTTCTGGTGGGTGTAGACGTGCGGCTAGGCGTCTCCCCAGAGCGTCCCATATGTGTTCGATGGGGTTTAAATCGATGGAACAGGCAGGCCAATCCATACAAACAATGTCCTCACTTTCCAAAATCATATCAACAGCTGCAGTGCGATGGGGTGTGGCGTTATCATCCATAAACACGAACTCACGGCCAATGGCACCTCGGAACAGACGCACATGCTGAAGGATTACCTCAGTATAGTAGCGTGCACTGGTTGCAGTACCGCCTTCCAGTATCTGGAGTTGTGTGCGTCCATCCAAGATAACGCCTCCCCAGACGAGAACACCTTGACCGCCATATCGATCCCTTTCAGGGATGGTTGAGGGGTGATACCGTCTGCAACCTCTCGCCAGATTAGCTGACTTTCAGAATCGCTGCTGAGATTGAATCTACTCTCATCAGTAGAGTACCTTAAGTAAATATTTTGTGGTTGTAACCTTTAGAAATAGTGTTAAGTTTTGCACACCAGTGTAGGAACATCGGTAACTTGTGGTCACCAATCTTGCAAAATTAAAAAAAAAAAAAAATGCAGTATCGTTTTGAATATTTACTTAAGATATGAAACAGTTTATGCTATTTTAAAATATCTCTAATGCTGGAAAAAGGGCATAATTTTTGCTGAAGTATTTATGTAATCAGTTGCGATCGTGTAATTTATATAATTACACAATTGCAACAGTAGAGAGGCTAACTACAGCTACCACAAACATCTCTCGTTGAGAGAGCAATTTAAGTTATTTTAAATTATATATTGAAGCAATTATTTTTCTACATTATCAAATAAACTTCGTACGTAGGCTGAACGTACACAATTCTCCACTTTCTTTCACCTAATTTTCTTTTTCCAAGTGACTCTATTATCTCGAAATCAATTTTTCTTCGATTGCAAGGTAAGCGCTACATATTAGGTCAAGCAACGAAGGTCACAGTATCTCTAAGGGATACTGTGAGAGATCAAATGATGATTAGATATCTGCTGAGAGAATTTCCTAAGAGGAAGAAGTTCTGAAACATTTCTCTTATATTTCACATGAAATCATTAAAGGGGAAATCTTTAAAAGGAATGTTACTAAGATTCAGGTCGCGTATATATAATTATAAGCAGATGCATCACATTAATTTAAGAAATAAATTCAATACATATATGGAGTTTTCTCTTCTGAAGCTCCCAGTGCATCAAGACAAATCTCAGTGCGTGAGAGAAAGTCAGAAAAATTAACGACAAACTCTTTGTTACCCTTCGGATAGTAAGATACGTCAAACTTCCCCTCTTGATAAATCACTCTTGTTCCCCTGATGATTTATAAAATTGGAATATACTTTTAAAAACTGCTTTTCTTAGTGTCACTTGAAAGTTGCAGCGAGTCCAAGTCTAGTTGATGTTGATAGGCCCAACTATTTTTCTCTTGTAACAGGAAAAGAATTAAATATGTTCTCTCTTGAGTACAGCTTTTAAATCCTTCTGTGATCGATGTCGCGATTCGATAAGCAAACAATAAATACTACTAGCAGAACCATTACAACTTTTAATGATCGAAAATAAAATATTAAACCTCATTTACGCAAAACCTAGGAGAAAGTTTTAAACATTTAATTACCATCTCAATAAAGAACGCGTGTTATTAGTTTCTTTCATTCAACGACCGAGTTAATTTATGCCATAAATATTTCATCGGCTTGTTACTTAAAGCTGTTTTAAGTCTTCTCTTTTATCTGGGGTAAATTAATCAAGATTATTGGTTTATGTAAACAGTTAAACTTTGAAATAACCGAGCCGTATTTGACATTAACCGTTGTCACAGAAAATTGTATTTATGTGCTAATATAAACGAAAAGGGAATTAAAAGAAGGAAACTTGAGAAATCTTTTTTTGGAAATGAGTTGATAAAATAAATGTGTACACTAGAAAGACATTACAAACAGTGTCTGATCATCGAGGTATTATTTGCAATTTTTTTTCTCTTATTCTACATTATTCGGTGAAATTTTTAAAAACAGATTCAAAGTAACGTATTTTAATGGCAGTTGTAAATACTGCAAATTATGCAATTTAATTATGCGAGAATTAACCAGTAGTAATTAGTCCAAAATGCCCATAACGTGTTTTTTAATGTATATATATGAGTAATAAATAAATATGTGGCTTGAATTGTCGTATTGGGCTTCCTGAAAAAAATGAAAACGTGTTTTTCTCATACAATTCTATGTACGTTTCTTCAACCCCCTACAGTTGAAGAAATGTAAGTAGATTGTAAACGTGGCGCCTCCTAATGGCGATATTGAGAATCCAGCTACCTCGAGGCCTTCTTCTCCGGTTTTGGTCTTCACATCAATACTGAGAAGTCGAGAAAGTTGACTTTCTCGCTAAGCGGAACCCAACAATGGTGCAACCCAATCTAAGAGGAGCCGCGATTTCTGCTGTTCGGCAACACACCGATCTGGGAGTTATTTTCCTAACATATACTGTGCTGTCAACATGCTATTAGGTACACCAACCTAGTAGCGTGTTGAGCCTCCTTTAGCCTTCAAAACAGCCAGAATTCGTCTAGGCATGGATTGAACAAGATGCTGAAAACGTTGTGCAGGAATTAGCATTAGCATTAGCATTAGTAGAGGCATATGATGCAAGAAAGCAAGCTTATGCAGCATCAGCTAGGAGAAAAAAAAAAAACTTCCACTTCACCCCTCCGTTCGTTCGAAATACCTGTCCAGCTGAGCGTTAAATTTATTTAGGCTATCAACTTCCACGACAAGGCATGGAAGTCTGTTCCACCAACCAACTACCTGCTGGCTAAAGACAAATTTCCGGACATCTATCCTACATCTGTCTTTCCTCAATTTGAATTTATGGCCTCTCAAATGATTATTCTGAGCAAGAGGTAGAATTCCATCGGCATTCAGCATGCTCAAACCATTCAAGGCTTTATACACCTCAATCAGATCACCTCGCAGGTGCCTATTCTCCAGACACTGTAATTTGCAAAATTTAAGCCTGTCTTCGTAAGGGCAACCCTTTGTTCCATTCACTAATCTTGTTGCCCTCCTCTGTACTCGTTCCAACAGCTCTACATCCTTCTTAAAATGAGGCCTCCAGACCTGTATACAGTACTCAAGGTGTGGCCTGACCATTGCCTTATATAAGAGGATAATCATCTCCTTATCCCTGCTAGAAACATTCCTGTATATCATTGACAAGATACTATGAGCTACTCTTGCTGACCGTCTGCACAGCTCAGAAAACTTCATATCTGCCTGCACAATTACCCCCAGGTCCTTTTCGTTCTCTATCACTGTCAGTGTAGTACCACAGAGTTGATACGTCACTGTGGGGTTGCTGCTTTCCATATGTAGTTCTTTACATTTGTCAATGTTAAACTTCATTTGCCACCTCTCGCTCATCTGCTCAACTTTTCTAGATCTTGTTGTAGTAGCGTACTGTCATTAGTGTCCTTAACAACCCTGCCAACCTTCGTATCGTCTGCAAACTTGCATATTAAGCTTGATATACCATCATCAATATCATTTATAAATACAGAAAACAACAATGGACCCAATACTGAACCCTGAGGGACTCCACTAATAACATTAGTCCACGATGAGCAGTGTCCATTGATTACCACTCTCTGTCTTCTTCCACTCAACCACGTCTTTATCCATAGCAGCAATTTCCCGCCAATTCCACACTGCTCCAATTTGTGCAGTAGTCTTCCATGTGCAACAGTATCAAAAGCCTTTCTAAGATCCAAATATATGATATCAAAGTTATTCCCTGCATTCTGTTCTTTTGTGACCACATCATGGTATCCAATCAAATTGGTCAGGCAAGACTTTCCCTTAACAAAACCATGCTGTGTTCGAGCTATAACTGAAGTCTTGTCTAGATGATCCTGCAGTGCTTCTTTAACCAGTGCCTCCATTAATTTTCCTGGAACAGAAGTTAAACTAACAGTTCTATACTTGTGTTGCCCTTTGATCCTCCTTTGTGAATTGGGGTCACATTTGCACACCTCCAGTTCATGGGTACCTCCCCTGAGTCCAAAGAAGCTCTCATAATTATGGCTAAGGGTTTGCTTACTTCCTTTTCTGCCTCCTTTAATATAACTGGATAGATTCCGTCCACCTTGGGTGCCTTTGTTTATGTTTATCTTCAACAATTTCTCCGCTACTTTCCTCTCAGTCATTACAAAATCATCCAGCTCACTGCCAGAGTTTAACTCACCTCTGGCATTCCCTTCCCTGAATAACTCGTCATGTGGAATGTAGATGCAAAATACTCAATTAGTTTGTTAGCCACCTGAGCAGGATCATCAACAGTTGAACCCTCAATATCCAGTGTACTAATTTGATTCATCCCTTTACTTCTAGAGTTTACATAGGTAAAAAAACTCTTTGTTGTTTTTCTTTGCATACTTTGCCAAGGATTTTCCATAATCTGCCTTTGCCTGCCTAATCTCCTTTGTGACTTGGTTACAGACCAGCTTATATCTATCATAGTCTTCCGACTCACCCATTAATTTTTATGTATCCCATGCATTTTCTTCTCTGCAACATGTCTCATTAGTTCATCTGACATTCATTTAGCCCTAAACCTTGAACAATATTTCTTAGTTGGTATGTAAAGCCTAGTAGCTTCCAAGATAATTTCTTTGAATGCTTCCCACTTTGAATTTGCTGTTGGAATGGAGTACCATGCAGACATGAGTGTGTCACGCAGTTCCTGGAGATTCGACGGAGGTGTAGGCCTGCAGCGAACACCCTTTCCAACTCAACCCAAAGATGTTCAATAGGATTGAGATCCAGAGATTGAGCGGGCCACTGCAGCAAAGAAAAGTCATTCTCATGTTTCTGGAACCATTCCATAGTGATTCGGGCTTTGTGCACCGGCGCAATATTCTGCTGGAAGTAACCATCTGACTGAGCATAAACTGTCAACATGAACGGATACACTTGGTCAGCCACGATGTTTAGGTACGATGTGGCATTCAGACGTGAATCTATGGGTATCAATAGACCAACGTGTGCCAAGAAAACGTTCCCCACACCATAACATGCCCCAACCACCTTGCACAGTAGTCATCAGATATGACGGGTCCATGGATTCATGTTGTTTTCACTAAATTCTGAGCCTTCCATCAACATGATGCACCAGGAACTTCGACTCGTCAGACCAAGCAACTGTTTTCCAATCCTCGATAGTCCAGTGCTGGTGTTGCTGTGCCACACAGGAGGCGTGCTCTCCTGTCCTTCATTGATAACAAAGGTACGCGATGTGGCCGTCGGCTGTTGTAGCTCATTCGCGACAAAGTGCGACTGTTTTGTTCTGCGCACCAAGGTTGTATTCTGACGTGATGTGCGACATTGTGGCCCGTCTGTTTGCTTGCAGATTTGTAGCCATCCTCCTCTGACCTCTTTCATCAACAAGCGATTTTCTTCCACAGGAGTGCTGTTGAGAGAACGTCAGTTAATCTGGCGAGAGGTTGGCACACGGTATCACCCCGCAAACATCACTGAAAGGGATCGATATGACGGTCGACGTGTTCTCGTCTGGGGAGGCGTTATCTTGGATGGACGTGCATAACTCCAAATACTGGAAGGCAGTACTGTACGGAGGTAATCCTTCCGCATGTGCGTTTGTTCCGAGGTGCCATTGGCTCCGATTTCGTTTTTGTGGATGATAACTCCATATCCCATCGCACTTCAACTGTTGATATGCTTTTGGAAAGTGAAGACATTGTTCATATGGATTGGCCTGCCCATTCCCTTCGATCTAAATCCCATCGAACACATATGGCACACCCACCAGAAAATGTTCATCAGCTGAAGATGGTATGGACGATGGACGATGTTACCTCAATAACTTATCAATAACATTGTTCTAAGTATGGACAGACGGTGCAAAGCCTGCATCGACATTAGAGATGGCCATATCTCCTAATGAGGACCACCTCTTCCCCTTGTTCCATCTTTGGCAGTGATGCATCTGTATCATGGCAGCCAGTGCTATGTTGCCATTTTTGAATAAACTCCCTCTGCACCGTTTTGTTTCCGTTGTTGTTTCCTTCATCATTTCTGTATCGTACGAGGTTCCTTTGGTATGCTTTGCCCATATCGAGGCCACTCCTATGAGAAGCTACAGATGAAAACCCCACTGGTCCTTAAATTTTGCACACCAGTGTATCAGTGTGGTGGGGGGAACAGCAGTGTGTACATCTGCTATATTAATTTATTTATTATTGCTAATAAAAAAAATCTAGCTCTGTTTTAACTTATTAAACTAAGCATAGTCTCCTTTTATTTTTTAATAGTCTGTTTAGTGAACAGTAATAAAACTAACAACAGTGGGCGTATGTTACAATTTCAGCTAATAACAGCAGCAGAATACATGACTTTCTTGGGTGAGGACAAGTGCATCCTTTCAACCTCCCCCTCCCTCTGGTTGCTCTACTGAATAGGACTATCTCAGTAAACACGGCCTTGAAAATGATTTCATTATAACCGTGCCACAATTTCCAGAACTTTTTGCAACTCTATCCTAATTTCGAATAGCTGACGGACCCACTTCTTGGGTCATCGCGAACATCCATTCGTCCGTCTTTAAATCACTATTTGATCTCTCTCTCAAATGACTCAAACTATAAAAGAATATGTCCTTTATCATTCTGTTTATTATAAAAATAATTTTACTTCTCCGGAATGCCTTAACATCTATAGAAAAACAGAGAAAGACAAAGAGAAATTTATAGGAGAGTTCAGGCCACAGCTCCACTAAAACACATGTTGTTACGAAAAACTTTATAAAGGCTGTAGCGCATAAGAGCCCATTAGAGCACCCCCAGCCTCTCCTGAGATTCCAAAAATGTTGACATATACTGTACATCAAAATCATAAAATTCTTTATCAGTAGGTCTCCAAAATCCCACAGTGGCTTACGCCCCCATTGATTTAAACGTGCTATTATTTGAATGGATAGAAGAGTGAATGAGGCCCCAAGTAGTTATACGCTAACCCTTTATGAACAGTCGAGGAAATATCCTAAACCGTAAAGAAATCGCTTCAACAGCAAATTTTGCGTTTTCAGTGCCATGTACAGTGGCGAACAAAAAAATTGCATCACTTGTGAATTTTGCAAAAAATGTGTTTTGCGTTGCATTGTGGATTGCAGAAATGTGCGAAATGTATTTGTTAGATGGGATATATATCTCTATATATATCCAATAAAAAGACTCCACCTGGTAGGTATACCTAATTTCCATAAATATCTTCCCAAAGGGCAAAATGCGTAATTAATGAAAAAATGAGAAATCATCCAAATGGCAATCATGACAACCAAACATACATTTTATTCATTTACGTGTACAAACTGAAATGACAAGTTAGCGTAATAGTATTATGTACTGTAAATCAGCAAATAAGTCCTCAATATTTTGTTCCTCCTCGAGCTGCAATTACCGCCTTGCAACGATCTGACATAGAGTTAGTCAACTAATGGATGTACGGTTGCCCAATTTCGTGGTACCACCAGAAGCGGATTAAGGTCGGTTGAGGCCCCGGGCGCAAAAGAAAATATTGGGCCCCTTAAAAAAAAAGAGAGAGAGAGGGAAAATAAAAATACATGTTAACCATTTTTTTAAATAAATAAAAAATATTATATACTATTAATGTTTTATTTCCAATAAAATTTGAACATAATATATGTATTATATTCGCGTCTTTTTTTAATTTGTCTTTTTTCAACCCCTGATAGATGTCGTTTCATTTTTCTAGCTACCATTGGTAGCCTACCAATGAAAAGAAAAATATAAAATTTAATAGTCTGAATGATTAGAATACTAGAGAAGAGATTTTTCGTTATAGCGCAATAAATTAATGATTAATTAAAATTCAAAAATTATTCATAAACTACGAAAATCCAGGCGCTGATGTAACAACAGGAATTAATTTTATCTTAATATAATTTCAACAATATACGATATAGTCTGCACTGCAGGAGAACCTTTGTAAGTACAAAGGAGCAAATACGATTCTATTGCTCCGATGAGCGTATGCAGGGGGGGCTATGCAGCGTTGTATGTGTATAGTATGCAGCGTAGTAATGAAATAATGAAAATAAGCGAATATAAACATACTATCAGGTTTTACCGCCGATTGTAAACTTGTACGTAATTAAAATTGCACGTATGAAACCAAACTTGGTGTCATTAGAAAAAAGTGTAAAGTGTGGGGTTTTGTGGGGCCCTTCAGAAGTCGCGGCCCAGGGCGCCCGGCGTTAAATCCACCTCTCCCACGTGGACTGATAGAGGACTTTTAATTTGCGGGGCTGAAGGAGGGAGATAGAGACGCTTGTCAGGTAAGAAAACTAACTAAGAATGATAAAAGTAGATTTTCAGTGAAGCATCAAAATTCGGAGTTGATGGAGGGAAGTTTCCTTGGAGTTGACACACTTCGAGGGCTGTTGAGAGCCCCCGATTCAGTAAAAAGATTTTTTTTTTCGTAAATTGTATTCTAAACTAATTTTATTTTAACTAACTTTTAAATTATTAAAAATAATTAAATTAAAATTTAATTTGATAATTAGTAAAATATTTAAAAAGTTGTTTCGTATTGGAACTTATTTTAATTATAATTAAAAATAATTAATTTAATTTAAATTACTTTTTAATTATAATAAATAAAAATGTTTACATATTTCTGTTCACAGGGAGATTCCAGTGGACCGCTGTTCATTAATCGCCGTGGCTCTGGATGGACTTTGGTCGGAATCGTGTCCTTTGGTTACAGATGTGGAGGGCCCACGTTTCCCGGAGTGTATACTAGAGTCACCTGCTACCTGAAGTGGGTAAGCGATAACACCGGCATGAAAAATGCGCTGTAAATAGGCGATGGGAAGCGAAGATCCTTCTTTTGGACCCTGCTGCACTATGAATGAGTTCAGGTTGCTCAACCAAGTCTCCAATGTCTATGCCAATTCCTTACTATCACAAGATTGGCTTTGAATTGCGAAACAGAATAATATTAGAGGTAACGTTTCTATAAAAGTGTGCCTATAATCGGAAAAATACGGTATTTCATCTAATTGTGCAAGAACATATGGTTTGTCGAATGCACTTTTACACCATCTTACCTTATATATGTACGTTTAATTTTATTTTGAGATTATCATACTAATTTCATGTTTATGTGTTCTGTTTATGAAGAATGTTACGTTTTTACTGTTTTTATGAACGTGATTTTTAAGTTTATGTAAATGTTTTCCATTTACTTTACTCGTCTTCATGTATATTTACGAGTCTTTCCAAAATACTGTACAGAAGTTTTGTTAAAGAATATTCTTAAATAAAAGTGTTACTTTTTAAAATAAAAGTGTTAAATGAAATTTTCGTGTTTGTCTTACTTCAAAATACCAGCATGTTGTATAAACTAATGGCAGCCCTTTCAAGGAGCATGTGACAATGCTAAAGATGCTTTTGCTTCTTGCTTCGCGCACGCATATCATTTAAATAATCTTTCATACGACGAAAAGATAAATATGTTTCAGTTTAAAAAAGACAAACTCCTTTACAAAACTAAACCGTTATTCCGCGAATAAGATACACGATATGAATCTTAACACACTTCCAGGTGATAGAGGGTATCATCTTAATGTCCTAATTGAAGGGGAGTTGATGATTTTCCAAAAAAGACTGAGCTCCACCATCTTACAACAGCGAAGATCTTACTAGAAGAGCAGGACCAACTGTGCGGTCAACAGGATCCATTGATATGGCTCTTTTAGATTTTACTATCTGATGATTCGTGAAACTGGGATTTGTGAGGCATTTAGACTCGTTGACAGGGATATGTTTTGCTGAATATGGGAGGATTGGATTACAGGTGGGACCTTTATCACACGGGTGTGGTTGCAAGTTTGTACCGTGTGTCCCATTCGCAGAATAACGCTTTAGTTTTTGAAAGGAGGGACTGTACCAAATGGCGAAGAGATATCCTTTTAATATTAAAGTATTATTATTAGTATGTTAGTAATAATGATTATTAGCTAGTAACTAACAGGAACGAGGAATGTTTTCTCTAATGAAAAAAGCAATTACCTTCTTTGAACTGCAGGTCTCAGCATGAAGAGGAGTCAGATCTAATGTACGAATAATGAACTGGGCATCGCAACAGATTCACAATAAACGCAATAATGCTTAACTGTTGCAAACTTATTTCCGGTACCCTAATATTACGAATTGAACAATTTGGATTGTTGAACTGCTATATAAAGGACTAACGAACTAAAAAGCTTGTTCCAAATTGAAACGACTTGTTTCAGTTTGGTACCAGCTGTGGAGTATTCTAGCTTGAAGGACCATTGGAATGGAAGAAAGACTGTCTGAGCGGATGGTTGATCTGGAAAGAGGTAGTAGACCGTCCTTTTTTTTTCAAACAGAACTCAGCTTAGTCGAAATCCTTTTTAATGGCCGAGTTTAGGAAGCTTTACAGAAATGGCTAAACGACTGTTTGCAACTTCTTAAGTAGTCCGCAGCTGGAGGAGCATGGGGTAGGAGGCGGGCAAGGCTTATCGGTTAGGGATCTTGATAGAAACAATTGGTTTCTCCGAAGGGGACTGCTAATTTTGAAGCAGTCCTCAGATGGAGGGACATGGGGTCAATAAGGTTAGGGAACTTGATAGAAGTAAACGGCCCCATGGTTAAGGAACTTGATAGAAGTAAATGGCTGTTCTAAGAGGATTATCCGGAAGTTGGAAGCTGTCGGCAGCTGGAGGAGCATGGGGACGGTTGGAGGGAACCCCTATGGTTTGGTAATTTGATAGAATTACTGTTTTAAGAGGATTGTGTCTAATTTTATGGTTGGTAACCAACCCAGCTGAAATAATAACTACTCAAAAGTCTCAAGAAAAAACAAACTGGTCAACACGGATTATGACTTTGCCTGTAAAATGGAACTGAAACGGAGAACGAAATTAAAATTTAATTATTGGAATATCGGAACAGAACAGGCCATCTGGTCTAAATCCTTGAAAGGATGGTGTCTAATTTTAAGTAAGAGATTGGAGGAGAACACGTATGATTATGGAGTTACTATGAAGTTATTCCTAACCTCGTACTTTTGCACAAAATCCTTATTATGGGGATGTTTGTGCTGATCAAATTTATATCGAATTGTCCTACAAATAATTGCTCGGATAGACCTTTAGATGGTGAAAGAACCATACGGACGAGTGTGCCTTCATCTCGAGCTTGTGAAACTTATTTTTAAAAGTAGAATACATTGATTAATAACTGACTCGAAATTGACTGTTCCCGGATTTAGTATTTTTAAATTTCTATCCAGCAAAGCAGAGAAATCCACCATTCATTGAATCACTTAATTGAGAGGCACAATATGGTGACGCCTCATAACTTAGCTGTTCAAAGTATTTTTCACAATTTATTATTCAATTTATTTTTAATTTTACCCGAGGTGGTCTCGATCCTCGGTTGTTACGTTGGTGAAACCCAAAAACAACTGCTTCTGTGATCAGGTTACCGGAAAATTTCTTTGTAGATGAATGCCCTTCCATCTGGCACACTCGAAGTGATAAGCTTATATGATACATTTGAAGAAAAGGGGATGGAGAGGTGATTGTGGTTAATAGTAATCCACTTAACTAAAATGGAGGTTTTTAAAAATGGCCACGGGTAGGCTTTGTTTGCTTACAGGTGTGGGACGTGTGACCAAAGCGGCAGCACCTGTAGCATTTGTGTGTATAGTATGTGTATAGAGCGTAGTATGTGTATAGTATGAAGCGTAGTAATGAAATAATGAAAATAAGCGAATATAAAAATACTATCAGGTTTTACTGCCGATTGTAAACTTGTACGTAATTAAAATTGCACATATGAAACCAAACTTGGTGTCATTAGAAAAAAAGTGTAAAGTTGGGGTTTTGAGGGGCCCTTCAGAAGTCGGGGCCCAGGGCGCGCGCCCGGTGCGCCTGCCGTTAAATCCGCCTCTGGGTACCACACCTTACAATGCGCTCCTACAGCTGAATCTTACTTGTTGACTTCTTCTGAGCAATTTTAGACGACATTATGTACCAGCAATTTTCAATAGGCTTCAAATCTGCACTGCTGCCGGGCCAGTCCAACACTGTAATGCCAGAATTTCTGAGCTATGACTGCACCTTATGGGAAAAAAACGAGGGAAAACATTGGTATAAGTATTTTTTAAGCTTTGTGAGACAAGAAGACAAACTCATCGTTAAATCTAAATAGCATAAAACTTACTAATATTGTTGTGTGTTTAAGTGATGAGTCCTGTTGAAAAATGCAGTTTTGGACGTCTGTGTGGTGATCCCTAATAACGGGTTTCAAGCACTCCTCCAAGATAGCAGTGTAGGTTTTTCCATTCACCGTTCCGTTAATAAACTTAATTCGCCCCACCCCTTTGCTTGTTATGCATCCCCAGACCATCTGACCGGCGGGGAACTTTACAGTCGGTGTTATGCAGTCAGGATGGTATGCCACCGATTTTCATCTTGTGACATATCGCTTCCCATCCGAGCCATGCAGGTTGAATTTCGATTCGTCAGAAAAGATGACGGTGTCCCAATGCTCTTTTGTCCATGAAACGTGCGTTTTAGCCCAAGCAAGTCACTTCTTCCTCATTTGTTGGGTCAACAAAAGCTTCCTCTTGGACCGATAGGCATGCAGACCACATTCCGAACTATCCAAAGACTGTAGTCTTTGGACAGAGTGTAGAGTGTAGAGTGTGTTTAGTGTCAAACGGCACCAGGGGGTTTCCCCCATCTCCGCGTAGTATACATTTTGGGTGTGAAACAGAACACTGTCAAAGCCAGAGGTTTAAAGTGTATGGATTTTGTATATGTGTAGTGTCGTGAACCGTTGTTTCTCTGGTCATTTAGCCGCTGGGCCTCTAAAGGGTTCCAACGTTGTCCACAGTCTGCCCCGTGGAGGCAGACCAGGTACACTAGTATTGTAGTTATTTACTCTGGCAGGTCCTGCCACCTAATTTCTTGAGATTTCAGTGGCTAGGACCTAAAAAAAAAAAAAAGGCTACAGATAGGGGTCAGCCAAAAGGATTACTGATTATGCAACTGATGTTGTTATTAAGTTTTTGGGTGTAGGGCTCAGGCAATTTAGAGATGGTTCAGATGCTGGTTATAAGTTAGAGAAGGGGGAGGGAGACTGAAGGCTGGGGGAAAAGACAGAGATAAGGGGTCCATAGAGAAGATGACCCCCAAATCAGTGGAGCAGGCCCATGCCCCACAGAGGGAAAAGAGGGATGGCAAGAGGAAGGCGACCAGGGGCAACCTCCCCCTTGCCTGAGTGGTGGTGGAAAAGAACCAGTTCGTGCACTTGTTTCAACATCAGAGGCCATCTCAAAGTCCAGTTTTAGATAAGGAGCACTAGCATGGCGATTACGAAGGCATAGCCATTTCAAATTTCGATCTTGGGAAGGCGTAGTCACTCTCTTACGACCTGATCCAGGTCTTCTCTTCACATCACCCGGTTTCACGCTTTAATTTCAGCACCCGGGATACTGTTGACTGGTAGCAGGCTATTTTATCAGCGATAGCTCGCGTAGAAAGCCCTTCCTGGGACAGAGCAACAGCTACACCTTTTTTTCTTGGTGTCGACTAAACATATGGAGCCATGCTTACACCTCGGAAAAACAGGATACTAATGAGCCTGTATACCCTTCCAACGCCGTATTTATAGAAACGGCTGATGCAATTGCTGCGGATGCAATAGAAGTTTTTATCTGACGCAATATCTTTGCTTTGCGACAAACAAAATGACTGTAATAAAACAATATCTTATACGTTTCACTACAAATGTTACTTTTTTTAAGGTGATGCAGGTTTTTTGTCCGCCACTGTATGTCGCTTGACATTCAGATATTCTTCACAGGAAGGTTTAAAAGTCAAATCTCTTTCCTTTGAGGGCAGTTTGTACCTCAGAAAGGGGAAGAGGTCAGAAGAGAGGAAGGTGTGCTGTGTTCACAGAGTTTTTCCGTCATATTATGCGCTTGCCTATCAATGTACTCGTGAATCACTCGCTTCAGCAAGACCGCACAACATCATGTGAATTCAGAAAAACCTGGGTTTTAAATGATCTCTCTAGCAGTTTAAATTAGGACCAAATCCTGTGCCCTCAAGTCTCACTCAACATGTCACAGTGAGCGTACTCGCAGCAACAGAATTGCGTTGTGTTCAACTCAAAGGTTTTTTTGTATATTGGCCTTTGAGCCCGCCTTTAATGGTTCTCCTTTGTTCAGTGAATTGCATGTAATTAGAAAGAATGGTCATGACATAAATATTAACAAACAAACAAGGTTTATTTAACATATATGTATACAAATGAGTACAATATAACTGGTACATAAGTTAGATTAATTGGTATATAATTGTTAGATAAACTAACTGGATACAAGCAGTATCTTACTTTAGCAATGTTATAGTTTTGTAATGTTCTTCATGTGACTTTTACACTAATTCTCTAGCAAGTACAAAATAATTTGTGTTTGTCATAACATAACCTTGTTCAAATACTAGAACAGGGAATTATATTAACTTAATAGTGTAACTAATATTTGACAATTAAATTAATAAGTTGCATTATCTATTAAACTGAGTTCTAAGAAAATAATACAATTGTCGGGGTATATTTATATATACTGTATACAGGGTGTTTCAGTTAAACGTTTCAGAACTTCTAAGAGGGGTAGGGTACATCCTGACAACTCGAAATCATATAGCAATGTGGGGTCGGAAATGCTTTCCTGAAGCGGTGTTGTACACAGAAGCACCATAAAAAGAAAAGAGACCGTAAGTGAGAAATCGTTTTAATAATACATGAAAAGAAGCAAAACGTACATGGATTAAAGTAAGTGTTCGAAGTTTCTTCCACGGGCTACAATGCACGCCTCACACATCCGACGCATGGACATCCGAACATTCTGGAACACTCCAGGCGAATTTCGAATTTCTTCGGCAGCTACTGCGATTCTTGCAACCAGCTCCTCAGCATTGTCAACAGGGGTGTCATAAACTAGTGATTTCATATGACCCCAGAAATAAAAATCAAGACATGATAGGTCGGGTGACCGAGCAGGCCAACGCACGGGACCACCACGTCCAATCCACTGTTGACCAAATGTGACATCCAGGTAGTTACGAACATCTCCGCTATAATGGGCAGGGGCTCCATCGTGTTGGAACCACATTGTCTGTTGCGTCGATGCAGAAATCTGTTCATCTCTCAAAAGTTGTGGCAATACTTGCTGCAGAAAGATCAAGTAGATAGGTCCGGTTAGACGACACGGTAACAGGGAAGGTCCGATGAGGTGATCTCCCATAATACCGGCCCATACATTGACTGAAAATCGAATCTGTGCTGCACGACGTCGTATTGCATGCGGGTTCTCGACCGCCCAGATATGGTCGTTATGCGTGTTGAAAATTCCTTCCCTTGTGAAGGAATTTTCACGGTCATATGATATCGCTAGTTTATGACACCCCTGTTGACAATGCTGAGGAGCTGGTTGCAAGAATCGCAGTAGCTGCCGAAGAAATTCGAAATTCGCCTGGAGTGTTCCAGAATGTTCGGATGTCCATGCGTCGGAGATGTGAGGCGTGCATTGTAGCCCGTGGAAGAAACTTCGAACACTTACTTTAATCCATGTACCTTTTGCTTCTTTTCATGTATTATTAAAACGATTTCTCACTTACGGTCTCTTTTCTTTATGGTGCTTCTGTGTACAACACCGCTTCAGGAAAGCATTTCCGACCCCACATTGCTATATGATTTCGAGTTGTCAGGATGTACCCTACCCCTCTTAGAAGTTCTGAAACGTTTAACTGAAACACCCTGTATGTGAGGAGAGATGTCTTATAGATGATTGATCAAAACGTATGTAGATGGTAGGTTCGGCTTTATGCAATTTAATACAGTTTGTTATTAAACAATAAGGGTTGACTTACCCGAAAATATTCTGCACCGCCTTGGGGGGGGGGGAAGAGCTGTATCAGACGTCAATATGGTTCTTTTCTCATATTTTCCTAGTAATTATTATTGACTTCTTCTTACACAATGACAAAAATCGGCAAAGAACCCACTGCCCTTCTCTTCCTGTCATGTTTCACACCAAGTTAACTGTGTGTGTCTCACCATATTTTTCCCTTTCTCAAATATATATATACCTCCGCAAAAGCACTACACTTGTGACTACAAACTCGTGGAATTTAACACCTATAAATGATATGTTATATTAATGTGTTTATAAAGTTCTGATTACTCAAGACGTGCTGTGTCTTGTTCTCTAGTTTCTACTCGTATAACCATCTACTCCGATCTTAGGATCTTACGTGATCGACGCTCTTGTCCGCTCACAGGAGAACGGGTGACGTCACTGTGGTGTCCTATTACGGCAACCGCACCCCTGGGATGATTGAAAACGAAAGTAAAAGCTATCGCCATATCCTTTAGTTGTACAGGTCACTGAAAAAAATATTCGGCACTATGTGGCGAAATTACTTCTTGAAAGCAAGTAAAAGGGCTAAAAAAAAAAAATGAAAATATTTGCCTTTTTACAGCTGACGGAAAGTACGGCGGATGGTTAATCTGTACAATGCCCTGTTTCATCAGAAATGTCATCACAACATGTGCGAAACGGGCAAGGGCATTGTCGTGCAACCAGCTGCCTTTCTCTCGAAATTGAGGCCTGACCTGGAAAAACGCTTCATTGGCCTTTGAAGCACCTGTATGTAGAATAGAGCGTTGACACTCTCTCCTTCAGATACAAATTGCTTGTGAATCACATCCTGTTATTGATAGACATGATCAGCTTCATCTTGATCCAGCACTTCTGTAAACAAAACTTTTGGCCATGGTGAGGATTTTTAATACACTGCATGCTATACTTCTTCTCTGAGTCGTACTGAAACACCCACCACTCATCTCCACTGAAAATGGTATCAAGAAAAATTACCATTCCCTTGACAAGTCCGGATGAAGTTTTCGTGTGATGACACTCTTCATCGCTTCTGCTGATTCATGAAGCTGTGCGGCACAAATTTTACACAGACCTTCCTTTTTCCTAATCTTCATGCAGAATTTGAAGAATTGTCTCCTTATTCATATCCAACTCATCAACCATCATTCTGAGGGTTGACGATCCTTTGCTACAATTTCCCGAACTTTTGCAACTCTGTCCTCATTTCGAAGCGCTAATGGACCGACTTCTTAAGTCATTGCGAACATCCCTACGTCCGTTTTTAAACCGCTTATAGCATTCAAAAACACTGGTACGACTTACCGTTTCATTACCATAAGCAGTTTTTTAATATTTCATACAAACGTATGAAATGGTAAAATTGTTGCAGATTTTCCCAGTTTAAAGCAAAATTTGATATTCGTTCGTTGCTCCATTTCAAAATCGTGACACGGAATATTATTGCTACTAACGAAACGAAACTGGCTGTTACTTGCAACCTATCAGTATACTGGACAATTTCTCCAACAGATGGTGGTAGAAGTTTGAACTACAACATACCACTTCCTCCCATTTTCAAACTCATCGAACATGACCGCAGCACCATCGGTCTGGGAACTTTATTGTCACACCGTGTAAATCCCTGTTACATTGGGTATAGGACTTGTTGAAAGACCATAATTACAAATCTGAGCTTTCGATTTAGGCCCTTGTGGGCAGGACAGCACAGTTGGTAGTACCGCCGTCCACCCCACACCGGGTGGAAAAGACCTGAGTTTGAATCCCGTTGATGGCGGAAGGAATTTTGTGGGTCTTTTTCACAACGAGGCTGAAAAAACCATGCTACCCTCTCATGCGATGGTAGCATGGTTTTTTCTCCCTGAAACTAGGGCTTTTCGTCCAGCAAACAGAAAATCGACCTTGGAACGCACGCAATTTGCAGACAATACACACGAACGAACATGGCCTTAGTCGCCAATGCTCCCAAAACCTAACAAGAACTTCGAATTAGAGTTGAAACACGCTGAACTGCCACTTTATTACGAGGGGTTTCCGAAAAGTAAGGTAACACATTTTTTTTTCTTAATAATGGTGAAAGGGAATGAGATGAAACGCGGTCGACAGATAGACTCGTTAATAATGTTCGAAAAAGACCACCAGTGCAGTGTTGTGGTACTATCGCCTCACAGCAGATTCCAGTTGCAAAATGGCGGCTACCATGTGAGTGCTGTCCAAAACAGGTGTTCGTGAAGTTATTCACTTTTTGCAAGCAAAATGGTCTTCACCAAGTGACTTTCACCGTGAACTGGTTGCTGTGTATGGCGAAAAGGTGATGACAAAGAAGCAGATGTATTTTTGGTGCAATGAATTTAAAGCGGGCCGTGTTGACATTGAAGATCGACATCGGCCGGGCAGGCCTTCATCGACCAAGACAGAAGACAACATTTCGCTCATTAAGGGCATCGTTCTTGAAAATAATCGAGTGAAACTGCGTGAAATTGCATAAATAGTGAACGTGAGTAAGTCGACTGTTCACAAAATTGTTCACGATGTCCTTGTTTTTGAAAGATGTGCTGCCGCTGCGTGCCCCGACAATTGTCAGAGGAGGACAAAGCAAAACGCATGGGGATGTGTCTGGAGAACCTGTTGCGATACAGCGACTAAGGAAAGCATTTTCTCGCTCGCATAGTCACAGCAGACGAAACGTGGGTTCATCACTTTGCCCCGGAGAGCAAACAAGACTCCATGACCTGGAAACAACCACAATCTCCTGTGTGCAAAAAATTCAAAACTGTTCCCAGTGTCCGAAATTCATGGCCACAGTGTTTGGAATCGCCAAGGCGTTCTGTTGGTGGATTTCTTGCCGAAGAGGGGAACAATCAATGCACAGCTTTACTGTGCAACGTTGGAAAAACTGAAAGCCAACAATCGACGCAAACGACCAGGACTCCTGACAAGCCTCATGATTTTGTTGCACGATAACGCAATGCCATACACTGCCCACACCACTCGTGAGTGGTTGCGCCGTAATCGTTGGGAAACTCTGTCACATCCGCCCGTACAGCCCAGACTTAGCGCCTTCAGACTTCTATTTGTTCGGCCATCTGAAAAAACACCTTTCAGGAAAGCATTTCACCATGGAATAGGAAGTTCATCAGGCGGTGAGATGCTGTTACTGCGTGTGTGCACGGACTTCTTCAGTACTGGTATTGATAAACTGATCCATCGTTGGGACAAGTGCATCAATAACACTGGAGAGGAATAAAACTCGTAGTTACTCCTACCCTTCTCATGAAATGGAAAACTCAGTAACAGCTTCTAACGTTCGCACCATGCGACAGAGTGGGGAACAGGGATGCTGTACTTGTGCATTTGGTGAGATAATGGACAAGGCGAAAAATAAATGTGACATGGTGGTTAGTGTCAGTACGAGTATTTTACAAAGTACAACCCTGCTGAAATTTTCATGTACGACTTTTCTTCGGGTACATCAGGATTCGTCCAACAGCCATGTTTATTCATCAAACATTTTCATCTGTTTCATTTGCTTCATGTGAATCTGCTTCATTTGAGAAATAACATGTTCCCTAAGTTATAGAGACCGCAATATTAAAAATCATTTTATACGTTCTAGAAATAACTGGGACTACTGGTGTGGAACTTAGCCTGGAACAAAAAAAAGCCATCCAATATGGATACAGTAAAAGAAAGAGTTCTGAGGATTCAAAATTCAACCCACAAGTATGCTCAGGATATATTGATTGACTTTGAAGAGGCATCTGATTCTTTGAGGAGGTATCTGACACACCCTCAATCTAGGATTGGGGAAGCATTACTCGTCGTCTTAGAACTGTCCATCGTCCCCTTCAACTATACTATCTTATTAATGGCTACTCTTTTGACTGGTTTGTATTAGTTAATAACCAGATTCCAATCAATTTCTAGTGTAGTTTCACATGTGTATCCCTACAGAGTAAATTCTGGGACCCATGGTCAGGATCTCGATGATTGGTTATCTAGAACGACAAAGCAGGCAACATAAAATCAATGTTGCCTGCAGAATACCACCTGAAAAGAGATAGGATTCTGCCTCTCAAACTACGATTATTATTTTTTTAACGATCCCCGGGCATATCCCACCTAACGTTTAGGTGCCACCCTACATAAGACCCAACACGTCTTATGTATTTTCTCTATGGAAGTGTGTGTTCACAGGACGATTTGCACGAGCTGGAAACCACCCTGAGATCGACTAGCTGCTGCCTCGGTTGAAGAGGACTTGAGAAATCCCTCCATTTGTCGATAGAATTCGAACCCAGATCTCTCCAAACGTATGACAAGTAGCGAAACCACTATATTATGATGGAAATCCCCTTCAATCTAGGATAATAATAATGATTATTATTGTAACTCTCCCCATGCGTGACCCATATTATACCTGTAGAAGGGTGCCTTCAAGGGCTGAACAAACGAGAATAACTCATAAAGAAAACCATACTCCCTCTGCCTGAGACTGGCTAACTACATCCTCAATTGAAGGACTTTAGAAATTCCTCCAGTCAATGAAGGGACTCGAACCCAGACGTCTCCAAACGAGGGACAAGTGGCGAACCAGTAAGCTGTCAAGGAGAACCCTCCTCCTCAGTTTAGGATAGAACTAGAAAATAAAAGCAAGGGTCAATACAATAAGTTTAAAGGGTATGTTCGACATTCATTTATTTTACTTTCTTTTTTTTTTCTTTCCTTCTCCCATTTTTATTTTACGTTATTTTTTATTTTTTTCATTTTATTTACTTTCTTTATCTGGTACCACTGGTTTGGGCTCCCAGTGGTAAAGTGTAAAGTATATTGATGTCAAACGGCACCAGGGGTTTCCCCATCGCATTTCTTTCATTGTGGGTGTAACAGTTCACTGTAAAAGGGCAGAGATTTAAAAGTGTATGGATTTTGTAAGTGCAGTGTTATGTATCGTTGTTGGCTTCCAGTGGTACGGGAACCAGTGGCTTCCACTGGAATTGACTTTAACTAGAGCTTGTGCGTGATTCTTGCCTTATCACTTTCTTTTTACACCGCGCGAATTGCTGTGGCCAGCCTCCTCGTGGTGTGGAAGGGTACTAGGATTTTAATTATCGTTGCTCCATAGTAGATGAGGCCAGAAACAAGAAAACAACACACACGCGCGCACGATACTAATTTCTGGTCATTTTACAGCATTCTGTATTTATCGCAGTGTACAATGGCAGAATTGAACTAACGTTTAGGTGCCACCCTACATAAGACCCAACACGTCTTCATGTCCTATACATAAAATTTCCAGCAATCCCACCTCAAATAAGGATAGCCATGCACGCATCCTCCAAAGTTTTATATACAACGCAGTTGTTGTCATTGAGTTTTAGGAGAGTCAGCAACTAAGGCCATATTGTTCCGTGTGCATTGTCTGTAAATTGCTTGTGTTCTGTGGTCGATTTTCTGTTTGCTGGACGAAAAACCTGAGTTTCCGGGATAAAAAAAAAAAAAAAAATGGGCTACCTCGCCTAAGACCAACTAACTCAGAACTTTGTGAAAAAAGCCTATAAAAATTCCTCGCGTCATGAAGGCACTCGAACTCAGGTCATTTCCACCGTGTGGGAAGGACGGCGATTCTAGTAACTGTGCTACCTACGAGGACATATACAAGGCACAAACATTTATAAATCCTTGTGGACGAGTCTTGCATACTTTCTTCTTATTAAAAGTAGTGTGCGCGTGTAGCACAGACTACTTTTAATAAGAAAAGATTCGAACCCGGGTTCAAATCTCGTCGATGACGCGAGGAACTTTAATGGGCTTTTTCAGTTTTAGTGGGTCTCAGGCGTCGGAAAAGTACCCACTTCCACAACAATATACGGAAGTTAGTTCCAACAATCAACTACTCACTGGCTAAAGGCAACCATCCTTTCTCAATTTGAATTTATGCTCTTTCATGTGTAGTCTCAGCAAGAGGACGAATGGCATTTTGGTAAGAGTTCCATTCACCAATCTCACTGTCCTTCCCTTTCCAATGCAGATCTACATGCTTCCTAAAATGAGGCCTCCAGACCTGTATACAACAGTCAAGATGTAACCTAACCATGGCCTTGTACAAAGGGATAAGCCCCTCCTTATCCCCACTAGCAAGTTTCCTGTACATCATTCACAAAACCCCAGGAGCTGAGCTTCCCTGTACTGCTCAGAGAACTTTATATCTGACTGTACAATAACCCCAGGTCTTTTCATTTTGCACTATACTCAGTGTAATACCACAGTTGGTATGCTAATCTGGGATTAGTGCTACCCATATGCAGTACCCTGCATTTGTCATACTTCAACTACCATTTCTCAGTCCATCAGCCTAATTTTTCTAGATCTTGTTGCAGTAGCTTACCTAAATTACTGTAATTAACCACCATGCCAACCTTTGTATCATCTGCAAACTTAGACATTAAACCTAATATACCTTCATCAATAGGGGGGTATCATTAATAAATATCAAAAACAACAATGGGCACAGGACTAAACCCTGGGGCACTCCATTAATAATATTAATCCACAAGTTCCATTCACCCAGTCTTGTTTTAAATATTTATTAATGTTTCCTCATTTTATTAATGATTCTGTCTCAAAGGGATTGAAATCCAGACTTTTTACACTGGAATGTCAGTGAATGTAACCATTGTGGAATCTTCCAAAATATCTTCTGGAGTGCATGCATTCAACAGTCAAGGGCTTCAGCAATTCACCATAGTGTAGGGCTGGTATAATTTCACCAAGATGACCATTGCCACACTAGTTTGAGGTACATAGCTATCCTGAACATTCATCTGTACTCCATGATGGTGAAAGATGACAAAGTTATACAACAGTGCTTTTCAAGCAGTGGTTTGAATACCATGTGTCATTTCATGGAATGTTTCTGGGAGTTTCAATCTACAATAGATTTTTACTATCTACATTTAACTTGAATTTGCAGTTTTATTCATGGACAAATGGTCCTACTTTCCTGTTTGTCTTGTGAATTTTGTGCCATGCCAAATTATTTCTGGCAACAGAACAAAATCTGCATTTTCTTAAGTTTCTCCAACAGCTGTATATTATACATACGGGGTGTGGCAATAAAGTTTCTGGCCTGGTTCTATTGCAGTCATGTTCAATGAATTCAAATAAATGGAAGTGGTATTTTGTAATTCAAACTTTCTCCAACAGATTGTGGTACAGATATTGTACAGTAGGCAGACAGATTAGAAGTAGCAACCAGTTTTGTTAGTAGCATTAAAGTTCCATGTTACAATTATGCAATAAGTAATGAATATTTGAACTGGGAAAATCTACAACAGAAACATATGAAATGTTAAAAACTATTTTTGGTGATGAAACATCATACCAGCAAGTTTGAATGATATAAGTGGTTCAAAGACAGATGTGAAGATGTTCATTATGACTCGAGAAGTGGGTGTCTGTTAAGCTATCGAAATGAGGTGGGCTGTTACAAAATTTCATGAAATTTTGGCAAGGATTGTCATTTGACCCAGAATGATGGCTGAGTTGGATAGGAATAGAGACAATTCGACAAATTCTGCACGAAGATTTAGGGAAGAGATTGTCGGTGGTTTTTTAGGAGCATCGGCAACTAAGGCCATATTGCTCCGTTGTATATTGTCTGTAAATTGGAGTTCTGAGGTCGATTTTCTGTTTGCTGGATGAAAAACCTGAGTTTCCAGGAGAAAAAACCATGCTACCTTCACCCTAGACTGACTAACTCAGCCACTTGTGAAAAAGGCCCATAAAAATTCTTTATGTCATTGACGGAACTCGAACTCAGGTCTTTTCCACCCAGTATGGAGAGGACAGCAATCCTACCAACTGTGCTTCCCACGAGGGCTAGTGAAAAGGTATGTGAAAAATTTGTGCATGTCACAGAAGCAATGAAGAGTTTCATCATGTGAAGGTTTCATTCAGACTTGTTAAGACAATCCTAATTTCCTCAATTGTATTGTCACTGGAGATGAGTGTAGGATGTTTAAGTACAATCCAGAAACAAAGTGTCACAGCATGCAGTGGATTTCAAATTCATCACCAATGAGCAAAAATTTTATTTTTGCTTACAAAAGTGTGGATCAAGATGATGCTGATCGTGTTTTTCAACAAATGGTGTGATTCACAAGCAATTCATACTTTAAGGGGGAAGAGAGCCAATACTGCATTCTATATACAGGTGCTTCAAAGATGAAGTGCATTTCCAAGGTGAGGCTACAATTTCGAAAGGCTGCTGGTTCTTGTACTACAAGGCACCACCCAATTCCACACTTGTGAGGGCAGAGAGGTTGCTAGAAAACTCATGAAGTTTTGTCAATGACAGAAACTTTGCCAGTGAGATAAATGGAGGGGATTATCCCATTGTATAAGGCAATGGTTGGCTAAATCTTAAATCTGGAAGCCTTGTTTTAGGATGTTGATCAGTTGGAATGGGTGCAGAGAAGGGTAACAAGATTAGTGAGGGAAATAAAACAACTCTTACCAAGAAATGCTCAGTTCTGCAAATTGCAGCACTTGAAAATTAGACACCTGTGCAATCTGATTGAGGTGTTTAAGCATTTGAATGGATTGAGTAAACAAAATTCTGATGGAATCCCTACTCTTTCTTGTACAACACACATAAGAGGACAAACTGAAACCAATAAAGTATGGTCGTAGGATAGATGCGTGAGACTTTGCTTTCAGCCAGATGGCAGTTTATTCCAGTGATTGCTAGAACAAACTGCCATCTGGTGTTGTGTAAGTGGGTATTTGTATACATTTAAGGAAGAGTTAGATTATTAGAGGTGATTAGACAGACAGATCAGTTGATTGTTTTTTGATATTGTAATTTATTGCAATTTTTTCCACTACTAATATTAATTGATGCTGTTTTATCAATAATTAAAAATCTTGTTTTATTTTTTATAGCATAAAAGTTTGCTGTAATGGATGCTCCAGTGACATCCTTCACAGCAAACTTTTGTAGCTTGCTGCACTCATTGGCAATGACAAAGTGATACTATGAATGCCATCAAATTTTAACTGATGACATAACAGTATACTGGGCTTTTAACTTTCATTCCTCTGTACAGGTGGGGAGTACCCCCTTGGGCCTTTGGTCAAAAATTTCCATTTAGTATGCCAGTTTTTAATCCTTTTTCAATTTAAATTTATATCCCATTATGTGTCATCTGAAAAAGAGTAAGGATGTCACTAGCATTTAGATTACTTAATACATTTAAAGCCTTAAATGGATTAAGTAAATTAAAATGCAGTTTCCAGGCATTGCAGTTTGCTGTTCTCTTCCATTCCAAAAGATCTACATTCTTCCTAAAATCAGGCTTCCCCACCTCAATGCAGTGTTCAAGATGTGACCTAACTAGCACCTTATATAATGGGATAATCACTTCCTTGAAATATTCCTGTATATCATTGACAAAACCCCCATGAGCCGTCCTAGAAGCCTCTGCACTGCTCAGATAATTTCTCTGACTACACAATTACCCATCAAGGTTGCTTTCATTCTCCACTACCCTGGGTGTAATACTGCAGAGTTGGTACATTACTCTGGGATTACTGCTATCTATTTGAAACATCTTGCATTTTTCAATGTTAAATTTCAAATGCAGCCCAACTGTCTAATTTGTCTCGATCTTGTTGCAGTAGCATACCTTGATTACTGTCATTAGCCACCTTGCCAACCTTTGTATCATCTGCAAACTTAGACATGCCCTGATAAGCCTTCATCAATATCATTAATAAATATAGAAAACAACAATGGGCCTGGGCCTGTCACTGGACCCTGGAGTACTCCAGTAATAACATTAGTCCAAGATGAGCAATGCCCATTAATAACACTGTCTTCTTCCACTCAACCAGTCCTTTATCCATAGCAGTAACTTGCCTCTAATGCCATACTGCTCCAATTTGTATAACAGTCTTTTATGCAGAACAGTATCAAAAGCTTTTCTACAATCTAAATAAATAATGTCAAAATTATTATTTTTTTCATCTAGTTCCTTTGTCACTGTATCATAACAGCTAATTAGAATGCTAGACAAAATCTACCCTTAACATACCCTGTAATTGCCATATAACTGTTTTGTCTAGATGACTCTGCATTACTTCTTTAATCAGTGACTATTATTTTCCAGAAGGCAATCTTACAGCAGCAGGTCTCTCTCTCTCTCTCTCTCTCTCTCTCTCAAGTGGCAACACATTAAATATGCTATTGGTACCAGCTGTGATCACTATCTAGCCCCCTGGGCCACCAAAAGTTTGCATACCTCCCTCCCTCCCTCTCTCTCTCTCTCTCTCTCTCTCTCTCTCTCTCTCTCTCTCTCTCTCTCTCTCTCTCTCTCTCTCTCTCTTGATGCTTCTTTCAATACAAATGATAGATTTCCTCAGTTGCTTATTTACTTTTGGCTCTATTTTTTCTCTTTCACTTTCCTCTTAGTAATCACAAATCACTTGGCTCCCAGGTTCAAGTTGTTGATAAACTTAATCATTTTATCAACAACATGAACAGGATCACCAATAGTTACTGATGCATATCCATATCTAGTGGATGAATATGATTTATCCCTTTTCTTCTAGTGTTAACATAAGCAAAGAATTCTTTGCTACTTTTCTTTGATTTCTTAGCCAAAGACATCCTATAAATCTGCCATAGCTTGCCTAACCCCATAGTGATTTGATTGCAAACTAGTTTGTACTTATTTACTAGACGAGTTTGTAAAATAATTTATAATTCATTTCTCTGCCACTAGTCTCATCAGTTCATTTGACACCCACATAGATTTTACCAACAAACCATAGCTAAAACTAATGACACAGTGTTCTGGGCTTTTTCTGAAGACAGCATTTTTCAGCTTGATAGAGGAGTGATATAATCTGAAATACGATACTGAATTGAGGCCACTGTGGCATTTTGACTTTAGTACAGGATAAGCTGAAAATGCTTTTTCACATAAAAAAAGTAAAAAAAAAAAAAAAAAAGATTAGAAATTTAACTTTTTTCACAACGCAATGGTAATTCTTGATTTAAATTAATCCCATGAGAATAGTTTTTTTTTTTTTCTAACAACCCATAATCAAGTCATATCTACCAAGTTTTCTTTTTAAATATTCTAATAATTAAAAAAAAAAAAAAAAAAAAGGAAAATAATGGGAAGAACTACAGAACCAGGAAAGTGAAAAAGATACCATTATCAAATCCTTCTTGAAGAAGCTGAAGAGATTGGGAGCCACTGATTGGGAAATGCTGGTCTAGATAAATTGGCATTCACCCATGGCACTGGCTATCATGTCGGGCACAATGTAGAGCATTGTGCATTTAATTAAGTAAAAATTCAGATATAACTGTTTGAAAATTACTGGAAAGCTGATCTAGCAGATAACATTTTTTGGATAGTCATTTTCTAGTCAATTCTGATTAATGGCCAGAAGACTTTCCTTCAGTTTCTTTCTCATGATCTGAAAACTATACATTAAGGAATACATTAAAGCTACTTTCCTGATTTGCTTATAGTTGGTATTAGGAAGGATCTTTAGAGGATGATGAAGAAATCATAAAAACATTAGTATTATTAAATAAACAATACATTAAATGGATGAGAATTACTTTATAAAATTTTTCAGTCACTAATACTATAATACATAGTCCTTCATCCAATAAGAATCTCACATTCATCAATTAAAAAAAATTCTCATCAAATTCCACTGATATGCATAGTGCAACAGTTTTCTTCCTTGTATAAGAACCACCACAGTATCTGATAATAATCATGTATTTACAAAAGAATTTGTCTATAATCATGATACAATTTTAGTAATCAATGTGCATCAGGATTCATTCCTTACTGAATCCTCCTATTTGTACATCTGAAAATTTAACTTATTACATTTTAACAGAAACAAGGTTTCCTTTATGTTCATAAAGATGTAATGAACCACATTAATTACAGTTTTTAAGATAAACCTCCTATACATTGATATCTGTACATAATAGATAAACTGTACAATAACTGTCAACTCTCATCTTCAGGCTAAAGAAAATGTACTGAACATCATGTATATACAGCAGTGATCATGTGCACAATTTTCATCTGAAGTTTATAAAAAAAAGCTCAATGTGCTCAAATAATTTACTGCTAAGGTACTCTTAACAGAACATCAAAAGTTGTACTCTACAAATTAACAGACTCAAAATAAAATACTATTCTTTTAGTAATTTTTGATACAGTTCAAACTGACTTCAATTTTTATGAAACTGACCTGCACACTCATTCAGTATTATTATAAATTAGTAGTAACTGAGTAAGATGTTGAATTTTTAAACACATGAACATATTACTTTCCTATGTTATTCAAAAAAAAAAAAAAAATGCACACACACACACACACACACACACACACACACACACACACACACACACACACACACACACACACACACACACACACACACACAGAATCCAACCTAATTAATTTTTTTTTTTTTCAAATTGCATGAAGAGAGAGATCTTGGATATTAACAAAACTACAGCCAAATAAATAGTTATTACATAAAAAATAGAGTTTATTTATAATGCACAAATTAAAATCTTATGCTTTAAATACTGTTAAATGCTCAATAGAAAATTAAAATCTGCTCTCATGTATTAAGATGATACAGTTCAAACTGACTTAAATTTTTATGAAACTGACCTGCACACTCATTCAGTATTATTATAAATTAGTAGTAACTGAGTGAGATGTTGAATTTTTAAAATCTTTTCTCCACTTAATTTCATTTGTCATATAAGTTCTTAACCATAAGCAAATATGTCTTTACTGCCAGGGGGCAATGTTTCCCCCTCCTGTGACACGGCTTGGGCATACAGCTCTAGAAATGACTACATTATCCTAAAGTGACCTAAAGTAACTGATATCATTTTTAAAAGTTTATTATTTATTTAACATTTTTTAAAGTTTATTATATAAATTGATATATCAAATACAATCTCCTTTTAATGTTGGCTGGGTATACACCATTTTAATAAACGAGCCAATACAGTTCGTAATGCAGCACGTCTTTAGGTTGCTACAGAAGTAGCTATAATCGAGTGGTTTCCCAAGCTATATTGTTTGTTTCAACTAGTTTATACACTGCTTATATGCAATTTGGAATGCATGTAACCAAGAGATCAGCAGAAGAACCTTGTCATATTACTTTTTCTTTCTTTTCTTTCTTTTTTTTAAGGAAATTTTGTAACTTATCATTGAGTTTAGTGTTATTTTCAAGATTATGAAGAATATTGTTCCTTATGAATATCAACGATCACTTAAAATTCTTTTAAGTGATTGTTGATATAACTTAACTTTAAGTGATTGTTGTTATCACTTAAGTGATTGTTGTCATTAAAACAACAACCATTTAAAAGATTTTATGGTTTAAGAAAAAATCCAAAAATTCCTTTCATTAAAAAAAAAACCAAAAGTAATTCAAATGAAACATAATTATACTAAAAATTCATGGTTAAGTTAATTAGCATTTAGCAATGTGCAATGTCTGCTGAACTGATGCAATAAATCAAATTTAAAATCACACATCTAGAAATCAAGAACCATGTTAGACTTTGTACAGCCGAAATCAGTTTTTTTGGATAAAATTCTTTTTACTGCAACAAAATTACTAATATTCAATATCCATTCACTGATAAAACTAGACTGAATGAAAGACTAAATATAACATATCTAACTAAATGTAATTTTAACTATTAAAGAATGATAAGAAAGAGTACTATTAAAGAATTTAATCAAATTTTAGTGCTTTGCATTTTTAATCTTTATGAGCAGTCAGTGCACATTGAGTGATTTCCTTAATAATATGTATGGATATGTTATTAAGGAAATTGCTAATCACTTTAGTTTTGCATTTTTGTAAGTTCCCTGAAACCTGACGTATGACACTTAAAAAATCAATCATATATTATACTGAATGCATCAAGTAAATATTATGATTACATAATTTACTTGATGTTTTTATTAACTTTAAGCCAAAAAGGGATCTGAACTGCAATGAGCAACATTCTTACAAATACAGACTGTGGTGACTTAGGTATTTTCTAATGCAGACCTTTGATCATAATTTGGCAATATTTGTTCTTTACTTATACTTAAGTCTTATATTTCACCACAATTTCGGAAATAATACTAAACTCTAAAATAAGCTGTAACCCTTTATTGCAGATTATGATGAAAGTTCTTCATTGATAACAGGGGTTATCAATGGAGAAAAATTTTTTACTTAACACAATTAAAGAAATGTGGGTTTCTTTAATCGTTGTTAAGTAAAATAAACAAACAGAATCAGAAGAAAAATTAATGGTAAATACACAAGTAAATCTAAATTTATAATGCAAACAACTTCAAACAGATGATTAAAAAAAAATTGAAAGATGATTAATTATTTGAACCCACACACTTAGAAATATCTCTAAATTTTATCATCAGAACTTTTAATCAAGAATTTACAAGAATCAAAGAAAAGAAAAGAAAAGGATATTAAAATTTGCAATTTAAGCCTTTTATATAATTAATTTCAAGGAATTATTCTGTTTACAGTAGGGTAAATTATATTTTTCATATATTTATACTGTGTAATTTAGCTATTATAAATAAACAGGATTGTATTTTGCAGAGTTATCTGAGGCAGTAAGCAAAGTATGCCTCACATAAGGGCACCAGTAATAAGTAGGCACTGCAGCAGCCACTTACTGCAGGTGCCCTGATGAGGGCACACTTCAGATGAAAATTACTTGGAAACCTCAACATACAGAGAGCTCAGATATTTTGATTTGTAGTATTCAATAATTTAACATGGAACAGTAATTGAAGGATTTCTTGTTTTTTTTAATTTTTAGTAGAAAATACAACTGTCATTTAGACAACACAAGAAGCAATTTTCTAGACAATGATGTTAAATAAAGGGGAACAGATGGCAAAAGTGATCTCCCTATTTTACAGCTATTTATTTTATAAGCCATCAACAAAATAAGAAATATAGGGTGAAAAGGGTTACAGATTAAGTAAGGCATATAGATATGTTGCAACTTAAAAATCGGTTTTGTGGAAAAGAGTTCCACAAAACTGATTTTAAATAAAGGATGAGTGGGACCCTGGAATATTGTACCTGAACATAAAATAAGAATAAAAATAACTAGAAAAGATTGGTGAATATGGTGTTTAATTACAAATGGGAAGATTATGATTATGAAAACAAAAATGTTCAATTAATGGATGCCAACCTAAATAAAATTATTGGCAAGATATGATAGATCATTGAAATAATAGGTACAGGGAGGTAAAAGATAGAAGACTGATGAATTAGCAGATTCAGCTGAAGAATGAACAAATAAATGTTACTTCCATTATTCAATAAAATTTGAGAGAAGAAAAAAAAAAAAAAAAACCACTCATGAACCAAGAAAAGGAAATATACTGAAATAAACTTTAAAATAAAAAAGCTTCATAAGATAGAGTTTAAAAGTTTCATGCTCTTATGTCATCACTGTTTATCCAAGGGGAAAAAAAGTAAAGCACCTTCAGTTAATGATTTGTTTACTGCATGCCATTTTACAAGTAAAAAAAAGGGAAAAATTGTATTACTTTATTTTTCTGAGAGACATGCTAGCTGCTATTTGAGAGAACTCAAATAGCAACTAAAAATCAGATGGCAAACTTCATTAAAATTCTAGATACTAAATAAAATAAAAAAATAACAAGTCAGTAAATTAAGACTGCCTTTAACTTTTTGACTATAACAATCATCTAAAAGTATCAAAATGCAATATAACAACATGATTTCTTTTCTGATTCCCATAAACTACACCAATTTATATTTTTCTGAAAAAAAACCTGTAAAATTCTGAAACCTAAACCCTATCACCTCTCCCCAAAAATACACACCTGAACATGCAAGTAAAGAATTACTTAATTATGCAACACACAGTACAAAGATTTTTTTTTCAGTATTTATCTTAAACTTCACACCAATTATAATAAACACAAAAAACTTAACATCAAAATAAATCACTAATTACACCATTATTTACTCAAATACAAATAACAACTTGTGATATGCCAAATGAAATAAAACTAAATTTAAAAACCTTTCAGAGCTGAAAATATTTAGCTTAATTTAAATCATCATGTAACAGGAAAAAATTTTTAGAATCCTAAATTATCCTTCTAAAAAACAATTAAAAAAAACATGATTATTTTATATTATAATATCATCTCTGATATATTGCAACTTTTATATGTTATAGACAAAGCATGAAAACAAGTTGTCATGATGCTGTTCAAGTATCTCTTGTTTTCTTTTATTTTTTTAATAGAACACAAGTCCTAATCCCAATGAGTTCTAAAATGTACTCTAGAAATAGTATAATCTGTTCACACAATTTTACAGTAAAGATGAGAATTAAATGACACAAAAGAAGAAAAATGGACAACTTTAGAATAATTCCTAACCCTGAGACCAAACAATAATCCTCTCAGCAGAAAGATTCCAGTTCATCACAGCTGAAGAGTTCTGTTAAGCAAAATTCATAACATAGTTTAGTCATAACAAGTTTAAGTTATGTTTAAGTTATGTGCATCATAAAAAGCAAATTGGAGTAAATGGAGATGCCTATGCTAAAGACTTTGTTCAAACTTCAGCACACTATCTGTGAAAAAAAGGACCTTTATTGTGCAGCAAAACATAACTCTTCACACAACAATAATGACAGTCTGAATATCTCTAAAAACATATATTTGAATAAGAAAAAGGATACATTATTGAGGCATTAGCAGATAGTAGCAACGATAAACAGGAATGTTTGTGGAATCTGTACAGTGCAGTAATTCAATAAACATTCCTTAGATAATGTCATTCACCAAAAGAGCAGGAGACAACTTTCATCTCCCAATAGTCTTGAGTTCTCTCTAACTGACATAGAATCAAGTATGCAAAGAAGTGCAGAAAAACAGTGCACCTCCAGAATTGTAAGACAAATATTTGACTATTACTTGGTCTTATCTGTCTATAATTAACAATTATTTCTATAATAGGGCTTTCATCCATTTTTTATAAAACAGACAAAATTTGAATGAAAATGCCTTGAAAAGACTTCAAATTTATCTATTCTACAAAAAAAAAAAAAAGAAAAAAAAGAAGAATATACATACTTTTTTAAATAATATACTGTATTTAATTTTGGTAAAACTTTATAACAGGGTCCCCCTTCCAAAATAGCTTGGTTGTTTGGTTTTTAGGAGCATTAGCAACTAAGGCCATATTGCTCCGGGAATATGCGGTGGTCATTCCCTGACCTTTCCGCATTCGGTGGTGACGGGCTCGAACCCCGGTCTAATCAAGAAGCGTGTGCTACGCACTGTTGCTCCTTCCCACCTGGCTACGGAGGCGCCCTTCCAAAATAGCAACGAGAAGAAAGAGGAAAAAGGCAGTGATTGACATGCCTAACCTGCTATGGTTAGTGTTAGAGAGTGTTTAAGGGCACTGTTTTTAAATTGGGTACTCGTTTTCCTATTTTAAAACAGCAGGAAGGGGGATAAACAACCTAAGACTGAGGCTTGGATTGGATTGGATTTTATTGGTGCATTAGCAACTAAGGCTATAATGTGCAGACTGAGGCAGTCTGGAGAGGGGATCCTATTCTAAAGATCAGCCTTAATTTTTCTTGGCAACAGTTCACATATATACACATATCTGCTATGTTAATTATCAGTAGTTTGAGTTTTTTTGTTTCAGTTAGTTTGATTGTAGCAAGTAAGTTAGTCATTTTTTGTATCCATTGTTTTTTTTGTTTGTTTTTTTGCAGGAACAAAAATTTAAATAAGTTTTTAATTTTTTTTTTTTAAAATTAAATGCTAATGTTAAAGGAAGCAATGGAAACCCAGTGGTGGCATGGGGAAACAGACACAAGTGACCAGGAGAGTGATAGTAAGAGGTGAACACATCTGAAAGTTCCCTCTTACTATACTACAACTTTCAGACAGACAGAGAGACGACTACAACTTTCAGACAGACCACTAAATGTTAAAATTTAAAAATCTCTTTCAATTTTATATTTTTAATTTTCAGTCCCAAAAAATTCAATATAAGCTGAACAATAATGATTTAAATGTTAAAGAGGACAAAGAAAGTGAGTAAAGATAGGGTTTGACCATTATTGTTTTCTAATGCACTTATCACATCTATTTTATTAACTTGCTTTTGACTTCCTTTGTTATAATTCTTAACCACAGAGCTGTTCTGCAATATTTATAAATTGTGATTGCCATTCTTAATTACTTTTTACTTTAAAAGAGCAATTAAGAATCTGTTGAATACCATGTATATAAAGTTTATTTCATATACATATATTATAACTGGTACTTATTTTCTCAGTGATATAATTTTGTTTTATGTGCTTTCTTATTTAATTTTCTTAATGAAGAAACAGTGGACTGATCTATATAATTTATAATCCCCCCACACTCCTGCCAACTTTAAATGGTATGTTATTGATATAGCATATACTATATCATTAACATACCACCAAGGATGCATAAGAATGTTTAATCACAATATGCACAGGTAATAAAAATTCAAAATGTGCAAAGAAATATGCCACATACACAGTAAAATAAAATGTACATATATTAAAAAAAATAATAAAATGTACAATAGAATAAAATATACAATGCAGGGTGTAATAAAAATAAATTATGTCATTATATTCAGAGAAGCAGCATGCACCACATGAATATGATAGCAGATATCCAATACTGTCTAATAATACTGTTGACAGAATGTTGGTTAAGAGAAAGTCAGTTAACAGGAAACACTTAATAAAAATTTATGGCTTAAGCCTCGTACTTCGGGAAAATTTACAGACACACATGTTAGCACAAATGCATCATGTCTATACGCAGTAAATTAACTGAAATACTGCACTGACCTTTGTCGAGTTTTAAGCTTTTGTCTATAACATATATCTGTATGCATGAACACTGTGATGAAAAATTACCACCTTATCTTATTTGCATTTATGATATCGGTGTTAACAAAATATAATGCAGTTTATTTATAGCTGTGACCAAACACTGCATCAAAACAAATATAAATAAATAAATACTGAAAATTCATCCACTTATCTCACTAACAACCATATATTTATTAAAACCAGAAATTCTGTCACATATTGAAAACTTCAAAATTTGTATTTGTCAGTTTGTGCAGTAAAAGAGCATATGCCTGTAAACTGTTTCAGTATAGCAGGTTTTGTATATAGAGAGCATACCTTACAGAATTTTTGACTGTAAATACACTTTAATTTTAAATTAATAAATTACTGAATGATAAGATGACAAAAGTAAGCATTAACCCATCAGCAGGCATGTGGGAAGGGAGGAACTGATATGATTCCACAATATATAATTATTTACTGTCTCCCCTCCCCTTCCCTCCAATATAAAACCATTTACTGTCAGGAAGAGAGTGGCCAAGTTTGCTGAGATATTTAGAATCATTCAGCAAAATTATGATCTGTCACTGAAAATGGCATTAAATGTCTCAGAAAATGATTGAACTTTCACTTAATACTTATCAAGTCCCATCTATGAGAGGTAATTACTGCTATATACCATTGTTTCAGATATTAACACAGTACATTGAACCAAAAGTCATCTACTACAAAATAGCTATTTTTCACAGAAAGCTCAATCATTCATTTAACATTTCAAATCCCCCTTAGGGTAGTTCCATGCAATGTAAATCAATATAAATTTTTCAGAGAGAATCTAATTCTAATTTTTCCAGTCTGGATAAATAATTGTCTGTTCTCATATTCCCAATAGATTTATGGGATAGAGTTATTTATTGTTTCCTATGAGAAAATACAACTCGATAACCAATTCAGTTTTGTAAATGTAAAGAAATTTTATGCTCAAGAATAAAGTATAAAATTATGCTGCAAACAAGGGTAAAAAATTGATTATTTTATGCAAGTATTTGAAAATAGTATTACTACATCTTTCTTCCACTTATGAAAAGGACCATTCCATGTGTGTGTGTGTGTGTGTGGCCTGCAGAATTTAAACTGCATATGAAAATGCTATGGTCTTATGTTTCAGAGCAGTTAGTTAGTTAGTTAGTTATTTTGGTTTTTAGGAGCATTAGCAACTAAGGCCATATTGCTCCGGGATATGCGGTGGTCATTCCCTGACCTTTCCACATCCTCCGTATTTGGTGGTGACGGGCTCGAACCCCGGTCTAATCAAGAAGCGTGTGCTATGCACTGCTGCTCCTTCCCACCTGGCTACGGAGGCGCCGTTTCAGAGCAGAACAAAGCTCATCTTTTGACCCTTGCAGGTGGTCTCTAGTGACTGCTGAGTGAGTGAATGCCTAGAACCTACCTGCTATCTGGTAGAATAAGAAATTCAGACACAGACTGATGTTTTGCTTTTTAAGAAAGTAGCAGAATAACCCAAGCAACTCACCTAAAAGGTGAAGTTCATTTTGCTGTGAGACATAAGCCCATAGTGTTTTCCCTACACAAATATCAACTAGACCAAACAGCTTTAGCTATTTCATAATTTTTTAAGTATCCTTTCTTACATTTGTATCTGACAAGGAAGAAGGAAAGGATTCAAGAAGAAATATTTACGATGAACTGCATTATAGACTTCTAAAGGTTGTTTGTTTGTTAGTTTGTTTGTTATTTGGTTTTTAGGAGCATTAGCAACTAAGGCCATATTGCTCCAGGATATGCGGTGGTCATTCCCTGACCTTCCCGCATCCTCCGTATTTGGTGGTGACGGGCTCGAACCCCGGTCTAATCAAGAAGCGTGTGGTACGCACTGCTGCTCCTTCCCACCTGGCTACGGAGGTGCCTCTAAAGGTTGTAACAAATGGAGGAGGAGGAAGCCCACAAGACCAAGTATATTACAACTTTTTTAAAAATAATTATTGCCATTATGAATAAGTTGTTTTATTTTTACAGTAGTTATACGGTTATTAAGTGAAAAAAATTAAAGTGAATGAATGTATGTTTGACCAGAATGAATGTTTAACCAGTTAGGTTACAATAAAAATAAAAAAAATGGAAGGCATCATTGAATACATTTTATTTTTACAGGGTTTATGATATTAATGATCTGAAGGGGGGGGGGACTTAATGATAGACATTTCAAAGACCGATTTATGAACATTAGTGCATGCGATCACTTAAGTTATGAGGATGGAGGAAATATTCAATGTGGAATATTCTTTTAATGATACAAAATGGAACATGACCACTGATAGGTTAATGAATGAACAGTTGGAACAGTTGTTCCATTTTATTTTTGATTTCCTAGAGAAGAATTCATAACCTTGCAGATTTTGTTATAGTGTATTACCAATCCATAACATATTATGTCTTGTAGTGTTTAGTTTATCAGCATAACCTTGCAGAAAACATAAAAATTAGCAAAAAGTGCTTTAAAAATCAATATTCTTAATCATCTATCATTAAACACAAGTTGGATGTGTTGTACTTGAATTTACTAAGTTCTAGCCCTCTGTATATTTGATTTATATTGCATATATACAGAAAATTAATTTAAATACAGTGCAATTATTTTCTATAAAAATAATAAACAACATTTTTTAAACTAAGATATTCTGATCACATTTCTATAGATTATTTCCAGAAAATAACAGGGTTTTTTTTTTTTGGTTTCTTGAAGGTTCTGTAGTCATTATCAAACATTAATAAGAAATTATTTATATATCAAAAAGTGACATAAGGAACTAATACCAGATTTTTTTTTTTTTTTCACTTTTTAGTTATGTGTGTGTTTTTGTGTATACTTGGATGATATACACTGGCATCCAAAACTTAATATGCTTAAACAAGGATGTGAATCCTTAATATACAAGAAAATGTGTTATCTTTTATCAAGATAATACTTAAGAGTATTACATACCTAATGCTATAAAAGTGAGGGATAGAAATGGGAGATGATATTTTACATGCTCTATTTTACACAATAACAACATACCATTTCTGTACAAAGAAAGAGATTCTAGGATGGGTCCACCATCAACTAACTGGTGAGGCAACTTACCATTGTAGCATTTCATAGAAAGCAAATGATATACAAATGAACCGAGTTCAGTAACTGCTGAGGAAGTATAAACAACACACTGGCGATTCCACTTGTCCCAATTAATGGACTGAGATATAAATATACATTTTCTACTTCAATGGTGTTTTAATCAGCAATGGCAATCACTTGCTATTTTTACCATCATCTGTACTATTACTGCTCAGACTGAGGTCTCCAACACTTCCTACAGAGTGTACTTTATCATCACCTACATCTGAACAGTTTTGGCTAAGGCTTCCATTAGGAGAAGACTGTCCTGTCCCTGGGGATGAGCCATAATGATTGCATTGATGATTACCACTTACACCTATACCACAAATTAAAAAATACTTTAGTTCTTTTTAAATGTTTATTTTAATAAGCTATAATAACATTTATTTTAAATTGTGAATTATAAAAATTGTGTAGTAATTTTACTTTAAAAAAATCAGATACACATACGAGAAACACAATACATATCAGATATAGATTTAGCATTAGTAGAGGCATATGATGCAAGAAAGCAAGCTTATGCAGCATCAGCCAAAAAAAAAAAAAAAACCATTTCACCCCTCCATTCGTTCCAAATGCCTGTCCAGCTCAGCCTTATATTTATTTAGCTTATTACCTTCCACAACAAAAGATGGAAGCCTGTTCCACCAATCAACTACTCACTGGCTAAAGGCAAATTTCCGCACATCTATTCTACAACTATCTTTTCTCAATTTGAAACTGTGCCCCTTCTGGTTCATAGTCTGAGCAAGAGGAAGAATTCCATCAGAATTCAGCTTGCTCAACCCATTCAAGGCCTTATACACTTCAATCAGATCTCCTCGCAGGTGCCTACTCTCCAGGTGCTGCAATTTGCAGAATTTAAGCCTTTCTTGGTACGAGCACCCCTTTGTTCCCCTCACCAATCTTGTTGCCCTTCTTTGTACTCGTTCTAGCAACTCTACATCCTTCCTAAAATGAGGCTTCCAGACCTGTATGCAGTACTCAAGGCCCTGGCCTAACCATGCCTTATACTAAGGGATAATCATCTCCTTTTCTCTACTAGCAAAATTCCTGTATACCATTGGCAATACCCAATGATCTGCCCTGGCATCCCATCTGCACTGCTCAGCAAACTTCATATCTGACTGCACAATTACCCCCAGGTCTTTTTCACTTTCCACTTCCCTGAGTGTAGTACCACACAGTTGGTATGTTTCTCTTCAGTTATTGCTACCCATATGCAGTACTTTGCATTTGTCAATGTTAAACTTCAGTTGCCACTTCTCAGCCCATTTACCCAACTTATCTAGATCCAGTTGGAGTAGCATACTGTCATTACCAACCCTGCCAACCTTTTTATCACCTGCAAACTTGGACATTAAACCCGATATACCTTCATAAATATCATTGATAAATATACAAAACAACAATGGGCCCAACACTAGGTGACCTATTCTATGAAGTGTTTTTCATTTGTTGGGTGACCTCTTTAGTTTGGAATTAAAAAAAAAAAAAAAACAACAAAATTGTTTAGAGTTCAGAGTTACTTACAAATGCCAGATGGTAAAATGCTTTGGAAAATTTTATACAGGTAGGTCAGAAATTGAATATGTACTCTTTATTGTCAGCAGGAAGCTGTGTGATCAATATCAAAGAGTATCAAAATTGCTCTTTTAAAAATTTACTTATCAATAATTTAAATATTTAAAAATGGTTTTGTATATTTTTATATATTTGTAGAAGTGAATAGTTATTATCAAATGCTATACCAGAACATCCCAAAAGTGTTCACACTGGATCCAGATCTGGACTCTGGGCTGGGAATGACAGGTTCACTACATTATTCTCCTCAAACCAGCATTGTACTGACACAGAGTTTCATTGTGTTGATATAAATAAAGTCGCCCCTCAAAGAACCCACAATGCAGATAAGGAAGCTAATCAGTATGTCACAACAGACAGCTGTATTCATAGTTTCATTAATAACAACCAGAATATTAAGTCCATGCAAAACAGGCCCACACTACCACTACTGAACGTCACCATTGATGAAACAAAATCTGAGCAAAACATTCTTTGGGCACACATATGCCATATCCAGGTGCATACAACTAATGCCTAGACAGCATGAGCAGGTGATGATGTGCACTGCTCGAAGATAGGTTAATTTTACAAGCAGTTGTGCAACCACGGTGACCTATTCTGTGAAGTGTTTTCAATTTGTTGGGTGACCTCTTCTATGAAGTGTGTTTCAACACATTTCTCTCAAGGTGACTCATTAATGATGCCCTTGTGCTTTCTTCTCATTATCCGTTTCAACAGTTGACATCTCTTCGGGCGCATTAATGATGGCCTACTTGGCTTGGGATGAATGGTAATATTACTTTCTGTCTTTCATTGGTGTATGTTTAAACAGCTAATTTTGAGCACCCTGCTCTTTTTTCTATCTGGTAAATAGGCATGCTTGCAATGCAACAAACTACTATCAGAACGCTTGTAAAAATATCTAAGTCCTATTCTGTTCCATCTACCTGTCATATGATCTCCAGAATTAATCATTACTACCCAGGAATGAGGTGGCCCAATACATGTGGAGGACACAATATTTATTTTTAATTATTATATGAGCCGGTTAATTCACAAGTGGTGTAAGTCCCAAATTGTCAATTTTTACAACACTGGGAGCAGCATAAAGCTGACACTGTGAATGAAAATGCCAAACAGTTGAAGAACTAGTGGTGCAAGTTTACTTAGCCCTGCATCTTGACCTGTTGTAAACCTCTTCTGCTTCTTTTTCTCTCTTGCTCTGTTCTATTACAGTTTAATGTTATTTAATTATGGAAAGTGGCTTAGATAATGCAATTATATCAAGGAAAAGACTTTGGGAAATCTGAAAACTATCGTAAAACAGTGGTTAAGAAGTAATGTAACTGTGGTAATGCTATGTTAACAGAAGTGACAATGCAGTGCAAGCCAAAGTATTTGTGAATATTGACTGTGAGTATAAGAAAAACTGCTGGAGTAAGATAAGTGTTGAACAGAAGGCCCTCTTACACAAAAAGTTTTGGGAAATTAGTGAGTTTGGCAAGCAAAATGCTTTTCTATGCAGCCACCTTATAAATTCTATAAGAGCTCATGTATGTGAGTGAACAAGGCCTGCATGAACACATATGAATAAATATAATTTGACCATTTCTAAAGACATTTTTAAAATTTGTAAGAAATTTTTCTTGGATACTTTAACAGTAAGTGACAAAGTTATGGGTAGTTAGGTCACCAGGAGAGGACTTAAGAGGGAAGAAAGAAAATGCCAGAAAAATTCCTACTGAGACTGCAAAGTTTATTAGAGAACACACTGAAAGCTTCCAGACTGAGAAATCTCATTACACATGGTCACACAACTCCAACAGAAAATATCTATGAAAATTTGGATGTGCACAAAATGTAAGATTTTGCACACATGCATGTAAAATGTAACAAGGAAAAGTGCCTACAAAAACAATTGCCTCCTGCAAAATAATGTTTCTACTGACATGCTTTTAACATTCAACACAATCTGCACTTTCACTTGGCCAGAAAGGATACATGCAAGAAGTGTGATGAATTTAAAATTAAAGTCACTGATACTAGTCTATAAGCTGCAGAGAAGCATGAGCTTGAGACTTTCCATGAACCTCACTTAAGGGAAGCTGAGAAAGCAAGACAGTGTATGAAAAAAGACTCAGCCAATGCTAGTGAAAATCTTTTCACATGCTCTGTAGATCGACAAAATGCACTTCCTTTTCCAGTATTGTCGGTATCTGATGCATACTACAAAAGAAACATGTATGCCTATAACGTGGGAATCCATGATTTAACAAATAACTTGGGTTATTTCTATGTATGGGAAGAAACTCAAGCTGCAAGAGGATTACAAGAAATATTCCTTTGCTTGCTAAAGCCCTTCCAACAGTACTGTTCCCAGAAAAGACAATCTTTTCAGATACGTGCAGCAGCCAAAACCAAAACATTAAAATAGCATTATCGCTAATGAAATATGTGCAGAGGAATTATATTAATGCTGAAATTATTGAGCAGAAATTTCTTGAATCTGGGCATTCATTTCTGCCTAACAACAGAGATTTTGGCTCAGTGCAATTATCAGCAAAGAAGAAAACCACTTGCATCCTTAATGATTGGTAGGCAATAATGGCCAAAGTAAGAAGAATGCAGAAATTCATTGTAAGTCAGATTGAACAGACGGACTTTCTCTCCACAGCATCACTTGAGAAAGCTCTTACAAAGCTGAAAAAGACTCCAATAAGGACGATATTCAACAAGATTGACCATTTCAAAGTTCATGATATTATGGTGATGAAATTATGAAGCAGGCCACTTTCCCTTGGAATTGTTAAACAGCCTTTGCTGTATACAGAGGGAAGAAAGATTTCAGCACTGAAGAAAAGAGACTTGCTTGATTTACTAAAATTCATACCACTAGTGCATCGCCCATTCTTTCAAACCATTCTGATGGGGGCACCTACCAATGAAAATGATTCTTCAGATGAAGACAGCAGCCTTGAATTTTGAAAATTGTGTAATTGTGAAAAATGTAATTGTTTGACAATAAATTGTTTAAAAAATTAATTAATTTAATTTTTTTTAAATTTTGTACTTTTTTTTTTGGCAAATATAAATTTGTTAATTCCACAATAAATCTATATTGAGAAAAAATTATTTTCAGTGTAATGTGATTTTTCAACTGAACCTAATGTTTTTGTTTTTCACAAATAGAAAAAATGGACTTACCACTTGTGAACCAACCAGTGAAAGGTTACTCATAAGAAAATATAAGTATGTGACAGCAATAGAAGAAAAAATGTGGTTTAATATTCAACATACCAATAAACACGTGGATTGGATTAATTTTCATACAACTGCATAAGAATGACCACCCTTTTTAATTTCAGATTAAAACTATGTGAAAAGTGGAAAACCTTTACCTGAAGTTCCTGCCTGAGAATCCATTTGACTGCTTCCTTGTATATGATCTTGACTGGCACTAGGACTGAGATTAGGTTGGTTCTGGTGTTGATTTGGAATCTGTGGTTGAATAGAGGCAATGTTTTCTGGCCAAAACCTTTGTACTGGACGTGTGGATTGTGTTTTTGTCTTTTTGGCTTTGTGATTTGTGTCAGGATTACTGGCATCTAACATTGGTTGTAGTATCCGTCGGCGGGCATTAATAAACCTACATTTGATAATGAATAGAAAAGGAGAGAGTTCATATATTTTATATAGAAAACAATCTGAAAAAAATATTTTAAAAACATCCAAGGTTTTAAACTTTGATAATGATACTCCATATTTCTGAAAGTACAACCTGAAAGTTTCAGTTATAGTAGCATAAGTATTAGAATATTTTGTAAAAATTCTGAAATACACAGTCTAAATGGCACATTAATCAAATATAAAAGTGGAGTACTATTTAAATGCAGGTATTGAAATAGCTTAAAATAAAATGATCACATTGTTAATTTTTCTGTCTTTACTGCTAGAGGACAGTGTTTCCTTCTCCTGTAACAGTGACAGAACTTGGGTTTACGGCTCTTTAGAAATGACTACGTTATCCACATGTTAACTTAAAGTAGCTAATATTGTTTTTAATTGAATAACATCATCCAGTAGGTGAATCTATTATTCATTAAAAATTTGAAGGCACTGTTTTAAAACTATTTGGTATCATCATCAGACAACAGGTAGTCTCAATTAATGATCCTGCACTGACGGTGAATAAACGTATTGAACATAAACAAGGAGCCAAATGGTATTCAGAGAAAAACTTCCGATTGTAAACATAACTTTCATCATGTGAAAATAAAATCCATATTGGTAGGCAGCATAGACCTAGTGCATTAATCAAATACAGAAGTGGGGATACTATTTCATTGCAGGTATTGAAATAGTTTGAAAGAAAATGCTCATGCTGCATTCACTTTTCTGTCTTTACTAGGTGATGTTATTCAATTAAAAATTATGTTACTTTAGGTTGACTCATGGAAAATGATGTAATTTCTAACATCAGTCAGAGGAGGGGCAACACTGTTCTGCAGCAGTAAAGACAAAAAAATGAACTCAGTGTGACCATTTTCTCTCAAACTATTTCAATAATACCTATGTTGAAGTAGTATTCCACTTCTATATCTGATTAATACAGTAAGTCTACACTGCCTACCAACAGGAGTTTTATTTTCACATAACAAAAGTTGTTTTGAATCAGAGGTTTTTCTTCAGTACACCACTTGGCACAAGGTAGTGAATAAATGTATTGAATAAAGTTGAAAGCTAAGTGAGGTCAATGTGTGTTAATCAACGAATTTTTAATTGTATATAAAACTTACTAAATAAACTCAGCAATAAAAAGAACTGATTAATCCTACTGAAGACATAATTTTAAAAGATAAAAAATTTATTTTCATAGAGAAAAATAATGTATAATGTAAGTATGTAAACATCTTACCAGTTATTAACCTGTAGGAGTGTTAAACTGGTCTGAGCAGCAATCTGTCTTTTTTCATCTTCTGTTGGGTATGGGTGCTGAAAAATAAAATATTTTTGTGGAAATTAATGTAACATATTTGAAATTATAAATATTTACAATCAAGACAACAATTCAGGCCTTGGGTACCGATTTTGTTTTCCAAATTTATACGTTCACCCACTAGTGATGATTATTATGGGGGATGAGGTGTTAGAATTCACTGAAGACCACAACTTAGATCGAGGCCCTCCTTTAAAAAGTCCATAAACAGTGATGGTATAGGTTGCAATTCTACTTCTTGTATTGGTAACAATGGATGATTCTTAAAGAAGGCATCTTGAGTGGGCTGCACAGCTATCTTGCATTTCTCATTAAGAATGATGCAGCAACTGGTACCATTCATAACACCCTCCCCTAGAATTTCTAATGCATTTGAATTTTTGTTTAAAGTGTCAGAAAGAATTTTTTTTTGGGAGCATTCTATCAAGAACAACTTCTTGATCATCTTTTTTTGTATAATTTCTGTTGGTTCCTTGAGTTCTTCTATGCTCAAACTCTTTCCATTAGAATTCAACAGCTCATGTACATTGGTTATATCAACTTCATTAAATACAGCTTTTCTAGCCTGAGTGACAATTTCATTGGCAAACTATTTGGGTAATGTCACAGTCTGCCAAACCATGATCTACTCCAGGACTTCCTTTTTTCCAAACACCTTTCAAACACTTCAAGGAAACATCTTTCCAATATTCTCAATGCTGTTCATAATGTCATAGTTCTTCCAATAATCTTTAATAGCCTCTTTACCCTTTACATCAATAGCTCTGAATAGGCAAGCCACTGAGTTCTTGCAGTAACATGGGCTTGAAAACAGCAATGAATCCTTGGTCGTCCATTGTTTGAAAGAGCGCCATCATATTTGGAGGTAAGAATTCAATTTTTACTTTGAGAGAGGATTGCATATCTCCAAGTTGTGAAAGTGATCTAGTGCATTATTCAGAAGTAACAAGACCTTTTTTTTTTTTCCTTGAAATATTCCAACACACTAGGACAAATTTTTTTAAAAAACCACCACTTTGAAAAATTATTACCCAGGCCTTTCAGTTAGACCTGTATATTACAGGAAGATGTTCATTTACATAATCCTTCATAACACTAGGATTTTCCAACTACCCTAATAAGTTTAAGCCTTAAACTGCCTGTGCATTAGACCACAGCAGGGATCTAACTGCCGATCACACAAGCACAATGATCTGTAATAGAGCCACAGAAAAGGTTCGACAGGCAAAGGCAGTTTATGAGAAATCACTAGCAAACAGAGCAAAGAGGGGAGATAAGGAATTCTTCACATATATACATGCTAAGAAGAGCAGGCCAAACCAGATCAGACCTTTACATAAGGGAAAGGGGATAGTATCAAATACACCAGCTGCCGTTGCAGATGAACTCAACAGTTATTTTGCCTTGATATTTACAGAAGAAAAACCTTTTGTGGCAATGGGAAATTGTGGGAGCGAAGTTGAAAAATATGTAATTAATGATATTGAAATTTCGCAAGATTATTTAATGAAAACACTTTCGAGCCTACAGGCCAGTAAGGCTCCTGGAGTTGATGGAATATACCCTATAATCTTAAGAGAGGTGGCAAGTGAGTGCATTGAACTATTGACGCTAATTATGTGAGCATCACTAGACTCTGGGGAGATTCCGTTGGAATTGGAAAAGTGCCAATGTATCTCCCATACATAAGGGTGGTTCTAAGAGGAAAGTGAGAAATTATCAACCTGTCAGTCTGACTTCAATGGTAGGGAAAATCATGGAGGCAATGATCAAGGGTGGAATTCAGGATCATTTGGATAGAATTGAAATTTTCAAGGATACTCAGCATGGTTTTGTAAAGGGAAAATCATGTTTAACAAATCTGGTTTGCTATTTTGAAAGGGTCACTCGTGAGCTGGATTTAGGGAATAATTTCGACATTGTTTATTTAGATTTCAGCAAAGCTTTTGACTCAGTCCCACATGAGCGGTTGCTTTATAAGCTGGAACAGGTTGAAATCACTGGGAAAATCCTTAGATGGATATCAAGATGGCTTCAGGGCAGGAGGCAGAGGGTTGTGATAAATGGTTATTCCTCAGATTGGGTTGATGTAAGAAGTGGGGTTCTCCAAGGATCAGTGTTAGGACCACTGTTGTTTTTAATTTTCATAAACGACATTGATGAAGGGATAGAGCTCGTGATGTCTAAATTGCAGATGATGTTAAAATTGGTAGAGTAGCTAATGATCACTGTCAAGCTGAGCTTCTTCAGAGAGACCTAGATAGACTTCAGGAATGGTCAGAAAAATGGCAGCTATGCTTTAATCCAACAAAGTGTAAGGTATTACATCTGGGAAACAGTAATCCCAAAATAACTTATTCACTTGGTGGAGTTCAACTAAACCCAGTACTGGAGGAAAGGGACTTGGGTGTTACAATACGGTCAGACATGAAATTCTCTGAGCATTGTAAACAGGTTGCAAGGAAGGCCCATGGTGTAATATCGATGATCTATCGAACTTTTGCAAGTAAAGATAGGGACGTGATAATCCCATTTATATAAGGCTTTTGTTAGACCACACTTGGAATACTGTGTTCAAGTATGGAGACCGCACCTAAAGAAAGACATCGAGCTTCTTGAAAGGGTGCAAAGACGGGTAACTCGCCTGGTGAGATCGGCAAAAGGGCATCCTTATGAAAAATGACTTTGAATATGTGGGTTACAGAGTTTGGAAACTAGACACCTTAGAGGAGATTTGATTGAGGTGTTTAAGGCTCTGAGAGGCATCAGTAAAATGAACGAGGACGAAATTTTCAAGATTATAAATGATGCTAGAACTAGGGGACATAAATTCAAGTTAAGGGGGAAATGTTTAGATTGGACTGCAAGAAGTTTTATTTTAGCCAGCGAGTTATAAATTACTGGAATAAGTTGCCTACATGGGTAGTAGAGGTTGGGAAAATTCAAAGGTCATCTGGATAGTACCTTCGGGTGAGGGAAATGCATAAGATGATAGGTTTAAGTTCCTTTTATTTTATTAATTATTAGTTTGGTTTTTTTTATATCACTGTTTTATTCGTTTTTTTTTTTTTTTTTGGCTGGTGCAGCATAAGCCATAGGCTTTCTTGCACCATGTGACTAATACTAATACAATAGTGGAAGATCATATGCAGCATACTTCTATTGCACAATGCATGTTAATTGTTGAATGATATTTTCATGCATCCTATCAAAAATCAATAAGGACTTTTGAATATTCTGTGTTTAAAAGTATACATATCTTATGAATATTTTTATTGTACACCAATTAAAAGTCAAAATTAATTTAAAACAGACTAAAAAAAAAAGACTAATAAAAATTATAAAAATTAAAAAGACTAAAATAAAAATTTTCTATTCTCATATGATTTATACGAGTTAAATTTTCAGGCACAGAATTTTTAACTGGTAGTTTCGGGAAGAAAATCTTTACAAAAATATTATGCAACTCAGTTTAATCATCATTGTACAAAGCAGCTCCACAAATGTTTACTGATGCCACAAGACTATCACTCAGTATGGATTGCAGCAGATAACAAGTAATTACTGATATTTAGATTCCTGGATTCTGAGAGGATCCAATGTTGAGCCTATCACAACTTATTACATACTTTTATCTTGGTATTTACGGCAGTTATAGAATAATTCAGACTTCTGAGTTTTTTTTTTTTTTTTGTTTGAAAAAGATTCTATAATTTCAGAGGGTGCTCTAGTTGCAGAAGAGAACAGTCGGTGGATTTTTGGCTGCTGTAAAGGGATAAGTACTTTTAATTTTTACCATATTCTTCGTTAATTAACATACTACATTATGTTAATGTAGTATGTTAACAGTCTCTCCTGTTGTTAACAGGAGAGACTGCTTCTACAGGGATGGGATACACTTAAATAGAAAGGGTGCAAGAATATTTGCTGATGCTATCGAGGCAGTGTTAGGTGGGTCGGAAAACTGCTAGCTTGGGGGGGGGATACAAAGACTAACAGATTAACAGTAGCCACTAGCAGAGGTGAAAGCGATTCTAGCACTGCTTCTATTGGAATGAGCAGAAGCCTGGAAAACAAGATGCAGGATATTTCAGAGACTGCTGGGAGTCATTGCGGTACAAGTAAACACATGGGTTGTGTTAGGGTAGCTAAGAATAGGAACAGGTGCATGTATACTTGCATGTACACCAATGCTAAGAGTTTGGTAAATATATTTGATGAATTTGGGGTATTGCTCAAAGCATCAAAGGTGGATACTGTTGGGATATCAGAGACGTGGTGTCACACAGATATAAGGAATTCAGAACTAGAATTTGGGGAGTACAATATCTACAGAAAGGATAGACAGGATAGGAAAGGAGGAGGGGTTATGCTATTAGTTAAGAAATACATAAAATCCAAGGAAGTGAAGCCAGACGACATTGCTGGACAGTGCAGTGTCGAGTCAGTTTGGTGTGACATAAGCATTGGGAGATCAAAATTGAGAGTAGGAGTGTGCTATAGGCCTAATGACTCTGATGAGTATAATAAGAAACTATACTGGGAAATAGAGTGGGCCAGAAAATCAGAGAGTCTTATAATGGGGAATTTTAATTTCCCAGATATTGACTGGAATTTGTGGGTTGGTCACTCACACACTAGCAAGGCTTTTGTGGATTTATTGGATGATTGTTTTCGGCATGTTCGGGAGGCAACAAGAGGGAGTAATACTCTTGATTTGATTATCAGTAGTGATTCTTCATGCATTAAGAATCTGCAGATAAAGGAACCACTAGGTGGCAGCGATCACAGTGTGCTGAAGTGGGATTTACTCAAAGAGGTAACTACCATCAGGGGTAAAGGGAAGGGTTATTGCTTTCGTAAAGGCGACTACGATGGTCTGAGATAGTATTTAAATTCTATATAGTTGGACCAACTGATGATGTTACCAACAGCAAACTCAAAATGGGAAGCATTCAAAGAACTTATCTTGGAAGCTACTAGGCTTTACATACCAACTAAGAAATATTGTTGAAGGTTTAGGCCTAAATGGATGTCAGAGGAACTAATGAGACACATGGCAGAGAAGAAAAATGCATGGGATACATATAAATTAACACGTGACACAGAAGCCTATGATAGATATAAGTTGATCTGTAACCAAGTCACAAAGGAGGTTAGGCAGGCAAAGGCAGATTATGAGAAATCTTTGGCAAAGGATGCAAAGAAAAACAGCAAAGAGTTCTTTTCTTATGTAAACTCTAGAAGGAAGGGGATGAATCAGATTGGTCCACTTGATATCAATGGTTCAACTGTCGATGATCCTGCTCAGGTAACTAACAAACTAAATGAATATTTTGCATCGACATTCACACATGAGGAATTATTCAGCAAGGGGAATGCCAGAGGTGTATTCAACTCTGGCAGTAAGCTAGATAATCTTGTAATAACTGAGAGTAAAGTGGAGGAGAAATTGTTGAAGATAAACACAAGAAAGGCACCTGTGGTGGATGGGATCTATCCAGTTATATTAAAGGAGGCAGCAGAGGAAGTAAGCAAACCCTTAGCCGTAATTATGAGAGCTTCCTTGGACTCAGGGGAGGTACCCATAGACTGGAGAAGTGCAAATGTGACCCCAATTCACAAAGGAGGATCAAAGGCTGACACAAGTAATTATAGACCTATGAGTTTAACTTCTGTTCCAGGAAAATTAATGGAGGCACTGGTTAAAGAAGCACTGCAGGATCATCTAGACAAGACTTCAGTTAAAACTCGGACACAGCATAGTTTTGTTAAGGGGAAGCCTTGCCTGACCAATTTGTTTGGATACAATGATGCAGTCACAAAAGAGCTGGATGCAGGGAATAACTTTGATATTATATACTTGAATCTTAGAAAGGCTTTTGATACTGTTGCACATGGAAGACTGCTGCACAAATTGGAGCAGTGTGGCATTGGAGGCAAATTGCTGCTATGGATAAAGGAGTAGTTGAGGGGGAGAAGACAGAGAGTGGTAATCAATGGACACTGCTCATCGTGGACTAATGTTATTAGTGGAGTCCCTCGGGGTTCAGTGTTGGGTCCATTGTTGTTTTCTGTATTTATAAATGATATTGATGATGGTATATCAAGCTTAATGTCCAAGTTTGCAGATGAAAGAAAGGTTGGCAGGGTTGTTAAGGACACTACTGACGATATGCTGCTGCAACAGGATCTGGAAAGGTTGAGCAGATGGGCTGAGAGGTGGCAAATGAAGTTTAACATTGACAAATGTAAAGTACTACATATGGGAAACAGCAACCCCAGGTTTTTTTTTTTTTTTTTTTTTAGGAGCATTAGCAACTAAGGCCATATTGCTCCGGGATATACGGTGGTCATTCCCTGACCTTTCCGCATCCTCCGTATTTGGTGGTGACAGGCTCGAACCACGGTCTAATCAAGAAGCGTGTGCTACGCACTGCTGCTCCTTCCCACCCGGCTACGGAGGTGCCTAGCAACCACAGAGCAACGTATCAACTCTCTGGTACTACACTGACAGTGGCAGAGAATGAAAAGGACCTGGGGGTGGTTGTGCAGGCAGATATGAAGTTCTCTGAGCAGTGCAGACAGGCTACAAGAGTAGCTCATGGTGTATTGTCAATGATATACGGGAATTTTTCTAGCAGGGATAAGGAGGTGATTATTCCCTTGTATAAGGCAATGGTCAGGCCACCTAGAGTACTGTATACAGGTCTGGAGGCCTCATTTCAAAAAGGATGTAGAGCTGCTGGAACGGGCAACAAGATTAGTGAATGGAACAAAGGGTTGCTCTTACGAAGAAAGGCTTAAGTTTTGCAAATTACAGTGTCTGGAGACTAGGCACCGGCGAGGATATCTGATAGAGGTGTATACAGCCCTGAATGGTTTGAGCATGCTCAATGCTGATGGAATTCTTCCTCTTGCTCAGAATAATCACCTCGGAGGGCATAAATTCAAACTGAGGAAAGACAGATGTAGGATAGATGTGCGGAAATTTTTCTTTAGCCAGCGGTTAGTTCGTTGGTG